>NW_025999900.1:7153864-7353661 GCF_001458135.2 Marmota marmota marmota
GGGAATGGGGCTTTATATTTACTTTGTTTGATGAGAATTCACCTTTGTTCAAAGAGGGGTATATTCAGGAGTTTGGATAGGACCATTTTATAAATGAATATTGGAATATATTATTTTATGAATAGATCATTTAAGTCAAATGATTTAGTGGTTGGTTATGTTTTTAGATTCATTGATTTGTTGGCTTCATCCTAAATTGGATTTGTAACACTAAACAGGTGCAACTCCTTTTCTTTGAGGCACTCAAAATTTTTCCAGACTTTCAATTCATATTTACATTTTAGTGATAACATCTTTGTGTATTTCGTTCCTGTGAAGTTTTACTCTTCACTCAGTGATTCCCATGTGAATTGTATACCCTAGCCACACAGGTTTCATGTGGTTCCTTGAACATGCATGTACCCACCTTTATGGCTTGGATAATGCTATTTGTTACTTCAAATGAGGTTCTACCCTCATCTCCTACAGTGTTCTTCAACACCACATTCAAGTGGTTATGTCTATCATTAAACCTCCCTGTGGACTTAAATGCTGTTCCTTGCACCAGTCTTTTTGACTTGTTACTGAAGCACTTAGTTCCTTGTACCTTGTGTTTTAATTGGTCACCCCCCAATCCAGTCTCCCCATCGACAAGGGCAATGGTATTGTGGACTAGGACCATATCTTCAAGTAGCGTCCAGGTTTAGCACAAAGTTACATACTTTTTTGTTTTCTCATAGGTAGATGGAAACATTGGTATTGAGATGTAACTGCTATGAGAAAGGGCCAAGATTTTAAGAGTAAAATACTGGGTCAAATTCAGAATTCTCTTGAAAGTAATCATATTGCTTTCAAAAGGATTTCCTCAAGTTTTCAGAGATACATGTACCACATAATAATTTTTATTTTCTGAGATATCTAAAAAGTAATATGGATAGTCAGCCAAAATAAAAGGTGATACAGCTACCCTCTGCCTCCAGTCTGTTTGGCCAAGCCAGGATGAAGCAAGAGTGTTGGGGATAACATATTTGTTTAGGCCTCCTTTAAAGGACTTCCTCTCCACAGTATCACCTTTTCAATGCTCTTTTTGTGATAGATGGAATGTTAGCCATTAGAAGTTATAGGGATCACACTAACATCAGCAATAATCTGTCCCCAGTGTTCTCATATACTGGATGGCTCACCCGCGGGCACTCAGGGGGAAGTAGTATGGGACATTAAAATAAACAGACTAAGAGGACTGTCTGAGCCCAAAGGAACAGTTATTGGGTTTGTTTAAAAAATTAAGCTTATGAGTTACACTTTCCCCCTTTGCAGCTCAGATAAAAATCTTTGCTTGAGGAACATTTCAACATCCCAGCTGCAAGTATAATTTACAATGGAAAATATTTTTCTCTTTGGAAAAGAGGCAGTTGCTATTTTGTAATGAAAGACAAGGATGCTGGAGATAAAACTTGCATTCAAGACTGACACAGTTTGATGAAGGGAGCAAAGTGTAATTAAACAACCTGTAACACAGGCAAACACTGTTTTAATCTTACAGCTAATCCAGTCAGGAAATACTGACTATTCTGTGTTGAGGACTGCTAAGCATTAGGGACAGTATAGTAATAGAAGAAGACATGGTGGCTGATCTTGAGGGAGTAAAAATTGAGTAGACAACTCCTATATATTAGGATCAGCAAAAGAATGCTGTTAGAGAATAAGCAAAGAACCATGGGGCTAACAACAAATCAGAAGGCAAGGATGGATTATCGTGGACTCTGTTGCTAGGTGACTTTAGATTTCTTAGATATTCTCAATAATCCATTTATCTTATTTTAAACTGAGGATTATACTTTCCGTCTTCCAAGTACACAAGAATAATCCCAATAATGTTTATAATTGTGAATTTAGAACTTTGATTCTCTTGCAGATCTGTAAACGGAGTGAGAGTGAGATATGGCAGTGTGGTAGAAGAGAACTTTTGAATATTTATTAATATTCCACAGTAAAAAGGAATAAATGTGCTTTTGTATTATAATGTTAAAAATATTCTTTCTTTAGTTTTATAAAATGTCACTTTTGATCATTAAGTAGCAACCTAAAAGAAAAATCTATCCCAAGTTGATTTTCTCTTCCTTAACTTTAAGAAATATAGAATACTTCATTTTCCCATAGGACTGACTACTTTTTTCATTTTTATGTTACTCTGCTTATTAATTCACTCAGCATATGACTACTGGCAGGCCCTGTGAGAGGACCTGGGAATATAAAGTTGAAGTCCTACACCTAAAATGCTTTGAGGAGAAACAAAGGGGAAAAAATTAAGTTCCTAGTATTTTAAATAGTTAAACTCCTCCCACCCTGTGTGTTTCTATAGTTAAATTTGAAGCAAATTACAATGTTAGCTAAATTTACTATGTTGTTCTCATTTGTTCACTCACCCATTCATTCATTTTTCAAGTTAATGAGTGCTAGAAACCTGAGTCATCCTTGACATCTCCCTTTCATTTGCTTCCACATGCAAGCAGCCGCCAAATCCTCTCAAATGTCTGTCTCCAGGATAAGTGTTGAAATCTTCTTCTCAAAATGTTTACCATCTTGACTACTCTAGTCACTTCCTAACTAGTCTTTCAGTTTCTACTCTTGCTTCCATCTAGTTAAGTGTCTTTCAAACATTTTTGACTATGATCCACAATAAAAAATACATTCATGATATCCCCAGTGCACATACATACATGTGTTATTGTGTATCTGTAAATAACTTTGAAACAAAAGATTCACAGAATAATACATACCTTTACTTTATATGGTGGATTTTGAAATTTTTAAAAATTCTGATCAACTAAATTTATTTCATGACCCACTAATGTTTTGAAACATACTGTTTCAGTCCTTTTCAATGCTGTCACCCACCTGATACTTTTACATCAGTTTCCTGCTTAAAATCTTTCATTGGCTTCCAATTATAATCTTGAGATTCAACCTGGAAATGATAGCATGGCCTATGAGGTCCACCATGCTCCTACCTCTGCCTCACCTTCACTCCCACTTCTCAACACCTTCTTACAGGTTCCTCCCTCTCCATAGAAGAGTCTTCCTCTTCCTAATCTTATTTGGCCTGCTCCTATTTCCCTTCAGGTCTCTGTGTAAAGATCACTCCCTTAAGAAAGTTAGATTTCCTCTTATAATTCCTGTTTCTCTTCTTTTAATTCAATTTTTAAAAATAAATTTATGATTATGTGTTTCTTTTATTTATTTTTATGTGGTGCTGAGGATTGAACCTAGGGCCTCATACATGCTAGGCGAGCACTCTACTGCTGAGCCACAACCCCAGCTTGATTATGTGTTTCTTAGTCTGATTTTTTAAAATTGAATGTTGTAGCTTTTATAAGATTGTAGATTCCATGATAAGTAAGACCATTTTGTTTGTTTCTATACCCCCAGCATCTGGCATAGTCCCAACACAGGCAGCAAATACTTTTGGCACCTACTTTGTATCAAATGTTGTGTTTGCCTCAGGGATACAAAGGGGAATAAGACTTTGGTACTATTTTGAGAGAGTTTTATTTTTCTGGCATGTGGTGTGTCTGAAGACAAGATATCTAAAAGAATAAGTTAATAAACATTAGGATTAGAACCCTAGAATTCTTATAAACAGTGATTTCTTTAGGACTTTAACTAGGGGGAGGTTTTCCTTATTAACTCAAAATATAAACTGAAGGAACTGCAATAGTACAGTTAAATGACTGTGAGTAAATTTCACCGTGATGTGTAGGGAGATTCAAGCCAATGATAAATACCTTTTATTTTTAAATGTTATTCCTATTATTATATAATTCTCAGGCTCAGAATCTTAATATTTGAAAGAATCAAACAGGTATTGAGACCAGTCTTCCACTTGATGCTAAAATACTCGATTATAGCATCCCTCACAGATGTTCATTAGACTTTGAACACTTCCCATGCTGGAGAAGTAACCATTACATAAAACAGCCTATTCCATTTTGGGACAATTTGAATTATTAGGAATTCTTTGTTACATTGTGCTCTTCTCCTGCCCCTTTGTCTGCCTTTGAAGTTTCTGTTCTCTCCCCCATGGAACCCTCCAACTGTTTGTAGAGTGCTAACCTGCTCCATAAATTGTTTTGTTTTTTTTTAACCAGTTGAAACATAATTTCCACACCCTTTCTTTTCCTGTGGCTATTTTGATTTGCTTCAGTTTTTCTGTATATTCTTTAAAATTTGGCACCCAGCATGAAGACAGCACTCCAGCTAAGTCCAGACCAGTGTCAAGCAAAGGGAGACTTATGTTTCCTTACCTTTGCTAATCTGGCCTTAAATTGCAGTGGAGTTTTCAGCAGCCCGGTGACCATGTTGGCTGATACGATGTTTATAGTCAACTAAAATCCCTACATCTTTTTCACAGGAACTTCTTCAGCCTGGTCATTCACCTAATCTAGTATGTAATAATTTTTTTTCTTGTATCCTTGTAATAGATTTTTTTTTTTACATTTATTCCCATTCAGTCTCATGTTACTAACTTCAGACCAATCCTCTAGTCAGTCTTTTGTGGCAGAAGAAAAAACTCAAACTCCAGTGAATACCACAAACAGTTATTTGCTTTAAGTTCAGGAAATGAAAAGTTGTGCTGGTTTTCAGTTTCTCAAATTGCTTTCCTCCTCTCACTCCTTCCCTCTCCCTCTCCATTGCCTCCATCTGAGCCCTGATAAAGGATGTCTGCAGTGAGACTCCCTTTAGAGGGCCTTGCCCTCCTCCTCCTCCGTATACCACCATTCAGTAACAGCTGGGGTCTGTCTTGGCTAAGACTAGGGAACATCTTCTAGCCTCCCTAAGGAAACCTCTGCTGCACAGCCCCACACCACCTACTTGCACTGTAGTTCTGGCAGGTTTGTCCCATTTCTCCCAGAGGAAACAGCAGCCTCCTCTGCCTCCCCCACTCCCCCCCATCTCTTTTGTCCTCACAATCCAGCCCTGGAAAATATCTGAAGGCCACAGAAGTGGGAGTACCCTTTGATGCTTATATTGGCTGGATCCTTTTCCTTTTCCTTTTTTTTTTTTTTTTTTTAATAATCAGAGTAGTAGAAAAGTAGAGAATTAACCGCATGACAGCAGCAGAGGAATTCATTAGAGAAACTGAGATGAATTCTGCTCAGATTTCAGGCTCTCAGGCAAGAGTCACAAAGGAGTAATCATCTTCTAGTTGTTTTTAATCATTTCTTTTGTGGGACCTTCCTTGTCCATGAAACCAATCCCAGTGTCCGGCTTGGGGGAGCCTGAGAACACAAACTGTCAAATGGTGGCTTTGATTTGGGGATTACTACAGCAATATTAACCACATCCTTCTAACCTTCTTGGATAAGATTAAATTGTCCATCTTGGAGAAGTCAGTGACCAGTGCTATGTCATTGCTTTTATTTAAAGTGTTATTCATTAAAACTTGCTTTGAAATGTAGAAAATATGCACACAATTTTACTATGAAACATTCTCAAATAGACCAAGAAATGCTGGAGAATAAAATTTTCAAGTGTGTTCTCTTCTAACTTAGTATCCTCAGAGACTCTTCCTTTCATTAGCCTCAAAGGTAGCATCACTGATGGCTTGTCTGTGACTTAGTTATTTTATGCATAAAATTTTACTAGAAGGAACTGGGTAAAATAAAACAATAATTTTTTCTATAAATGTGTAAAGGCAGCAGCTGGGTCTCCCAGACACTCTTGGTCGTGTTAAGATTTTATTCCCAGGGTAATTCTCTGCTTTGCTTAAGTAGTGGACTTTCATTGTTCTTCTAATTCCTCATGAATCTTAACTCAATCTTATTAAAGTTTCATATTGAAACTATTTAGGAGAAAATTTTTTTCTCTAGTATTTTTATGTACCTTAAAAGTTTGTATTCACAAATAATTTATTGGCCTCATAAATACAAATTATTTACAGCTATTTTTTAAAGCAAGTTCTGTAAAACCCATTTTTCAATTACACTTTTTGCATAGTTCTAGGTGAATTTATCTACCTAAAAGCAATGAAAAGGTCAGTTCTTAGTCATATTTCTGGACAGAGAATTCATTAGTCTAAAGGAGTCATCACATAATTAGTTTGGTTTTAACATTAGGTTGATCCAGTCAACTTCCATCATACAGTAGGGCCTCACAGAGATGGATCTAGTACTACAAAACATTTCCCTGGGACTACTTTTCCCATGGCTCATTTTAGGGCGTAGACTTTAGAACTTACTCAGAGACTCTGAGTCAGATGAATAAGTCACCTGCCTCCCAAGTGGATACACAGGTACTTGTCACCTGCTTGTCCATTAGAGAAAAGATACCAATCTTCTTTCTATTGGTGATAAACAAGGAGTGATGTCTATGGCCTGTAGGGGTTATAATTAGGGTTTAGAGAATAGGGGAGACTTGAGTGAGGCTTGGGAGGATACATAGGGTGTTAGTCATTCAAAGAGCAATTTTAAGAACCTCTGATACAAGTATATTTAAGATACATTGTTTTCTTATGATTTGGATCGACAGAGAGTAGGCTCAAAGGCACCATGAGAAAGGGTCTGGAAGCATGGAAGTGACCACATAGTTGCTTTGTGTATACAAACTAGTGAAAGATGTTGTTTTGATTTGGATGTGAAGTGTCCCCCAGAAGCTCACATGTGAGACGATGCAAGAAGGTTCAGAGGAAAATTATTGGGTTATAACAATGTTAACCAAAACAGCAAATTAATCCCCTGATTGGGATTAATTGAGTGGTAACTGAAGAGGTAGGGTGTGGCTGGAGGAGTGGGAATTGGGGGCATGGCTTTGGGTATATATTTGTATCTGGCAAGTAGAGACTCTCTCTGCTTTCTGATCACCATATGAGCTGCTTCTCTCTGCCACATTCTTATGCCATGATGATCTGCCTCACCTGGATCCCTGAGGAATGGAGCCTGCTATCTATGGATTGAGACCTCTGCAACCATGAACCTTCAAATAAACTTTTCCTCCTCTACAGTTGTGCTGGTTGGGTCCTTTAGTCACAGAGGGTGAAATTGCTAACTAAAACAGATTTGATTCAATTCAATTAAATGTACACAACCATTAGTTCTAAGGAAATCCTTAGTAGATGAGCTCAAATACACACACACACACACACACATACACACACATTTTTATTTATGCTACTTATAAGTATGAAAGATGAAAAAAGCCAGAGCATTGACTAAGTAAACGAAGAAATACTCAATAGCTATTAATAATCATGTTGTATAAAATATTTACTGAAATGAGGAAATACTCATGGTATAGAGAGGAGTGAAAAAAAGGTTATTAAACAATATATAGTGTGATTCCCATTTTATAAAATGTATTTGTGGCAAGAAAAAATTAGGAAGGATATACAAGTTGCTATATAAAGAGGTAGAGAGACAAAAAGACAGAGGAATCTTGACAAGTATGCTATTTCAACCTTTTTGGAAAAATAAAAGCAGTAAAAGATAGAGACAGCTTGCTTAGGGACTGGGAAAAAATTATCCATTCCAAGTTTTTGGGTTCAGTGTGTTTTTTGCATGCTTTTGTTTTTACTTTTTATTTAGAAAGATAGAAAAGCTGCAAAAGTGAAAATATTGCACTCATATGTCTTTACATATATTCATTTATTGCTAGTATTTTACCACATTTGCATTTTAATTTATTCTATTATCATCTATTTGTACATGCATTATATGCATAATATTTTTGAGCCATTTGAGGGTAAATTATATTCATCTTAAATTTTTTACCCCCAAACTCTGAAATGTATGTTTTCAAGAAAGGGGATATTCTCTTATGTAACCATAGTAGAGTGATCAACTTCAATAAATTTGACTACAGTTTAATCTATCATATGTATTCTAGTTATAGTTTTATCAATTGATCCAGTAATATAAGAGTGCCCTTTATAGCATTTCTTTCTTTCAGCATAGGATCCAGTCTAGGATTAGATATCACAATTAGTTGAGATATGTAGTTGTCATGTCCCTTTTGTCTCTCATCTGGAGCTTTTCCAAAATTTTTGGTGTGTTTTTGTTTTAACAGCACTGGGGATTGAACCCAGGGCCTCATGCATGCTAGCAAGTGCTTTCCCACTAAACTACATCCCAGCCTTTTTTATATTGTTTTTTAAAAATATTTATTTATTTTTTAGTTGTAATTGGACCCAATACCTTTATTTCATTCATTTATTTTTATTCAGTGCTGAGGATTGAATCCAGGGCCCTGAGCATGCTAGGTGAGCGCTCTACTGCTGAGCTTTTTATATTATTTTGCAATGGGGTCTCACCAAGGTGTCCAGGCTGACCTTGAACTTGTGATCTTCCTGCCTCAGCCTCCCAAGTAGCTTGGATTTCAGCACCACCACTTACATACCCTTTATCTTTTATGACTTTGGCTTTTTTGAAGAATTCAGGATTATCCCCATACATACACTTTTCAAAAATGTATTTGATATTTCCTTAAGATCAGATTCAGGTTCTGTCCTGTTGACCAGATAATGTTTTATCTTCAAGTTATCACCTCTGGAGGCATATAATGTCCTTCTGCCACTCTTCAGTGATATAAATTTTAATCACCAGGTGAAGTCATTGTCTAATTTTTCCTCTGTATAATTACCTGTTTTCCTTTGCAAGCACAAAGTAGTCAGTGGGAAGCAAATATCTTGCTTCTCATCTTCACCCCTAGATTTAGTATCTATTGATAATTATTTCATTATCAGGCTTTGTACAATGTCCATAAAATCATGTTTTTCTAACTCTAACATTCCTTCCACATTTGCCAGTCAGTATTAGATATTTTCTTAAAAGTAATAGTGCCCTCTTTTCTCTCCATCCATACATCTTTTCTGTGGTTTCTACTATATTGAATTATTTTGGTGCTCAGCTTGTCCCAGATTTATCTAGTGTGTTCTTGTGTCATATCTCTATCATGGTGTGTGTGTGTGTGTGTGTATGTGTGTGTGTGTTTTAGCATTTCCTTACTTTTTGGCATAATAAGTCATGCTAGGTACATTTTACAACTATCCTCTCTTAGCTCTCAAATCTCCTGTTTTTCTAGGAAACACTAGCTTTTTTTTTTAGTAGAAATGGTAATAGAGAATACATTCTAGGCATGGTTGTATTCAGTGCTATTGAAGTGTCTTAGCTTCTTGGATAATTCAATGAACAGAACTAGGAAACACACACACACACACACACACAAAAAAAAAACACATACATACACACGTTTTAGAGACCATGAATTCACACTGATTCCTCCAATTGCCATCCATTTCCCCAGATTTCCACCTGCACAATTCACTTAGGTATGGCTTCCAAGTTTAAAATAATAAGGCAGAATAATAAAGATGTTCAGCATGCAGTGGAAGGAAATAGAACATTGAAACTTACATGAGATGGTCAGTTTTAGTTAGGGGTAAATACAACTGGCATATGCCAAATCCAAGACTGTAAGAGAAAGAGACTTACAGAAAAGAACAGAGCATGCCCCCTGAATTTTGAGGTACATTAAGAAGATCTGTTAGGAGAAGAAGGAGATAAAAATAAGAATAGCCTGGGAGAGAGATGAAGAAAATGAAGTTTAGAAAGTAGGAAGAGAGCCAGTATTATATAGAGTCATGGTAGTCAAGACTGGAAAGAATCTCAGAAGATGTCAAAGATAGCAAAGTGGTCAGAGAAAATTGGAAACCAAGATTGGGAGTTTGGATTTGATATCTGGTTACTGAAGGTTTTTTAAATCTGAGTTTAGAAATTCATTTGAGCTTTTTTGAGAATATACCTTTAGAATCACCCAGCTTAAATTAAGTAATATTTGTTTAATGTTTAGGGGACATTTACATTTAGTTTTTTCTTAACCTTTTATATATGTTGACAAAATATTATTTTATTTTTAATTGCAGGCTAAGCAAGCTATGCTGTGTGTATAAAGCGCCCAACTCTAAGAGGCATTATAGACAGGCTATTTTTAGGGAATTCATGTTTTTCTTTAAAGAATTGGTTAGCATTTGGAATTGATATACAGTATAATATTTAAAAGGAAAACAACATATTTCCTCATCCCCCAAGAGTTTTCTTAAAATAGCATGTAATCTTACCTACAGTGGGAAAGGCCTCAAATTTTATAAATTGGGTTGGATGTAACCCAGATTACCTGACCAGGAGCGCCCCCAAGAAAAACAAGGTGGTAAAGGTTATAGTAATGGTAATTTAAAAATTTGTGTTGAGCCTGCTGGGCCTCTCTAAAAGCAGTGATCCAGCCTGTGGCTGCTGGCATCATTTCTACTGCTGAGACATGCTGTCTTTTTGGCGAGAAATCCAAACCAAGTCTTTGCCCACTTTGAAAGCCAAAATATTCTTCTCATTCCTTTCAGCCACAGAAAGGGCTGAGCTTTTGCTAATAGGATCCATGTCTGTGTGACCTGTTGATGCTTCAACCTGTTTTCTGTACAGTGCATAGGCAATAAAGGGTTTAATTTTAATTGTTTTTCTCCTCAGGGTCATGAAGTATTGCAAGAATTAGAAGCTAAAAAGGATCTTTGGGGTTATCTGCTTTAATCCCACTACTTGTCAGAGGAACACACCAAAGGCTTAGATAGGTAAAATCAAGTGCCTATAGACTCACAGGTGGAAAATGGTAGAGCTTAATCTCAGGCCAGCTGATCACCCCCATCTAGGTCTGCAGCTATACCACATATTATAGCATCTCTTTTAAAATAGCAAAACCTTTTTTGGGTTCTACATTATACTACAGATGTTGGTTATCAATCTGAATGACAATAAATTGTTCTACAAGAGGAATACTAGGCAGAAATTTAGTATCCAATATCCACAAGCAAACTGTTTGGACAATCTAAAAATAAAATCTTTACTGAACTGAATGGAATCTATGGAGAACATTGATAGCTTATCTTGATGTGAAGTTTTGTTGAAAGCATTAAGGTATTCTCCAGATTGTGGAACTTTGTAGAAGCCCTTTCCTCTTTCATTATGGATGAATTAGTTTGGGAACCTTGGTAAACCAGGAAGATATTTCATGGTATCTTTCACATTGTAAGACTTGAACACATCAAATTCAAAACAGTATATTTTTTCTTCTTATAGAGAATAATTCTCCTTTAGTACTTTATAACTAAAACTTTGGGAGATGTGAGAACCTATTTCCATTTTGCCCAACAAGTAATTACTTACAGAATTCTCTGTGAAACAGTCACCATGTTAGATACTGTGAGGCTAACAAGAATGTTTGTTCTTCCTAAGTGCAGGGTAGTGACAGGATACAGCAACCATTGCCATTGTTTCCTGCTATAGCATATGTTGGGTTACATCTCTTGCTCCCAGGGCCTCATATTTTCTCAGCTTCCTGATACTTCTTGGGGAGGTTTGTCTTCCTTGAAAAAGATAAAATTTTCTAACAGAATTTTAATTTTTTATTTGTAATTGTCTTGTTCACTTAATTTTTTTCAACATTTGAAAGAGCTGAAGTGAGTACAAGGAAAAATATAAAGGTTCTCTTCAAATCTACTTTTAGGAAGATGATTTTAAAATATTCTGTAACCTCAGGGATCTGCAGTTAGATACACATGCCTAGTTATAACTACTATCATGTTAGAAGATGCTGTGGTTAGGCATCAGAGAAAAGAATCATACTAAGAACTTGTTTAAAAATATTTTTTAGTTGTAGATGGACACAATATTTTCATATATTTCTTAATTTATTTTTATGTGGAGCTGAGGATCGAACCCAGTGCCTCACCCATATGAGGCAGGTGCTCTACCACTGAGCCACAACCCCAGCCTATACTGAGAACTTTTAGGGATAATTCTTTTATAGTTACCCTATTTTTCTTGCTCCTGATAATCTTTTTAAATGGGTTGAAGGAAGCTCCTTGCCAGGCTGTAATATACCTCCAGGGAATAAAACACATGATCTTTTCCCTTATTTGGCATTGAAATTTCATCAGGCTACATTAATCTGAGTGAAACACACTCTAGGAATATCTTTAGAAGAGTTCTATAGTTAGAAAAGTTGAGACCAGGTAATAAGGGACCTGTTCAGTGGAACCACAGATTTTGTATACCATGCCTGAAGCAAATAAAGGTGATTGGTACTTGTGTTGCAGTATTCAAATACACCAGGATCAAATAGGTAAGATACCTTAAACCATGGTTCCTGTGCATGTGGATTTTTTTTTTCTTTTTCTTTTTTTTTGGTTTTGGAAGATGTTAGTAATGATAACTGGGATTCTGTGCTGATATATAGCCAGGCCTCAGGCTAGTTAAGGGCAATCATACAGTGTAGGATTATGTGTCTTAGTTGCCTCCAGTGAAGGCTGGATGGGCTATTGTGGCAGACATCACCACTGTGGTATCATGGAAAAAACACAGATCATAAAGCAGTTCCCTCACCTGGAACAAAGTGGGCAATAAATCTCCAGCTCACAGTTTGAGGATGAGAAGAGAAAAAACTTGGAAAGTGCTTTGAAATCTCCATAGCCCCTCCAAAAGCAAGGACATGTGCTTATGATCATTATTGCAGTGACTTAGAGTGAGTTACTCTCTACATGATCATGATAAGATCATCCAAAAAGAGCAGGTAGGTTACTGTACTAAACAGAATTCTGTATTATAGAAACTCCCTGTTTGAGTCACTAAGTAAAATGAAGGGCAGTGAAAAGTGTGCTCTGTTTAAAATGTTCATTTCATTTTCACTTTCTATTTTTTATCAACAAAAAGTTTCCCTTTATTTTTAGTCCCTTTCACTTTCTAGTTCTCAGGCTTGATTTAGGGTCAGTGCTGTTCCCACACTTACACATTTGCATTATCTCCCTTGATCTTCTCTCTGACAAGTCTTTTATGACTAATGCACTGTGGTCATAGCAAGAACATTGCTAATGGTATATTTCCTAGGTAGGAAAATCTAAAATCATTAAGTGTCTGAGTTCAGGACACTGTGACCTCTTCCCCTCTGCCTCCCCCCACCCCCCGCCCCGCCCCCAGTGCCTAGTGACTCAGCTTTGTTGAAGGACAGGGCTACTTTTGCTTGTAGTTAAGGACCCAGCCCCCCCTGCACAGGGACCACTCTAGTCACATTGCCCTTCCCTACTTTTTCTTGCCATTAAAACATTAATATGTGGAGAAGATAGAACAATGAAAAAAAAATACTGCTTTTGCACTGCCTTTACTGTTTTAATACCTATTTTGTACTATCAACTGAATATGGTATACATATCTTAAAGAGGGAAAATAAAAAGTTAACAGATAGTAGGAAAACTTCTTGCTGTCATATATGAGTCAAAGGCTATAAGTCAGAGTTGATTACATTGTGGAGCATAGACGAGATCTGATGGTTGTTCAAGAATTTGGTTGGGAAATAAAATGTAGAAGTACTAGAGAATGTTATCAGAGCAGAGTTGTGGAAAACCACCTAAAGAAAATGATTGCCTTTCGGCCACATACTGGCGTAAACATAAACAAAGCATAAATCTATCAGAAAAGAGGCTAAGTACCATCAGAAGCACCTAGAGATAAAATTTGACCAATAACTATCCAAAGTGTTGGGAATATAGGCAGTCTTCAGAGTTTCAGTGCCACTGGCAAGAGGCCTTCTATGTTAGAAATTCAATGTAACATTCAAGTCCTATAACAAATTCCTCTTATTCTGGCAGCTTTTGTGTATAGTTTGCCTCTGTAGGTATAACCATCTAAAAGGGAAAATGCAAGTACCTGGTCTGTGTGGTGGATCCTTACTGTTATAAATAATAAATTGGACTTCTGGTTTTCTCTACCAGTTTACTGTAAACTTTGTTCGAGCAACCATGTCTAACTCCAGCTATCCTGGGATACTGATGGTTTGGAGTTTCTATGCCTTCAGGGACTAGACCCCAATTATATTGTTTATATAGCCATGTGGTACCACTTAGTAAAAAAGGGAGATAATATCACCCTTGGCTAGAAGTTTGGGCCTAGAAACTAGCTGACCTGTGTTTGAATCCTAGATGAGCCATTTATAAGCTATATGACTTAAGCCTGATTTCCTCTCTGTAAAAAAAGAGATTAGCAAAACACCAACCTCAATAAATGCTCTGAGGATTAAATTAGTTAATCCATGTAAAATTTTTGGCCCAGAGCATTACATAGGGCTGCTATGACCATCATCCTCATCATCATTAGCAGAAGCAAAAGCAGCAGCAGAAAGGTGAAATGACCACCTTGGTTGGTCAGCAAATTAGACTGGCCTAGAACTACCCTAACTTAGGAGTAGAGTGTTTCCATTGGAACTGCAGCACGGGTAGAATTGCCATTGTGAACATATCACTTATGAAAAAACTATAGTAATAAGGTATGGTGCAGAGTATTGAAAAAAAAAAAGTCAGACATATTCTAATTTTGAAAAATGAAGTAGGGAAGAACAAGACATATTCCTGAACCTGCAGAACATTGATCTTCAGCAAAATTTTTGAGTAGATCATTGAATGATTGCTCATGAGAAAAATATTATTTGGAGACAATACAAACTCACTAAAAGCAAAGAATTTCTATTTCTAACACCATTTCATTCTTTTACAGTTTATCTGATTGGTTATAGAAATTAAAACATGAATTTTTATTTCTGGAAGAAGTTTGGCAGAGATTTTAATGTTATTGTCTTGTTGAGGTTAATTAACTGGACTCATAGCTGGTTGAATAAATGTATCCTGCTAGTTTTGAGGTGGATGATAGATTGATGTCCATCTTGGAAGGAGGTCATCGTGGTAAGCCTCAAGAATCTGTTTGCTAATGCTGTTCTGACCAATTTTCTCATTTAAAACTTTTGATGGATGCACAAAAGATGTGCTTTTGTAAATATGGCTGACTCCAAGGCTAATACATGCAATAGTGAAACAGGATTTTTTAAAAGATCTGTGTAGGTTGATATAAATTTGCTAATAATAACCATAGGTTATATTTATTAAGCACTTTGAATGTGCTGGGCAGAATGCTGAATGTCCTATGTTGACTCCTTCATTTAATCCTGATATGATTACTGTTAATATTCCATTCTGTAGGTAGATAAGGAGACACAGAAATGCTAAATCATTTTTCAAGATGCACAGCCAATAATGAGCACAGCTGAGATAGGAATCAATTGTCTAACACTGTAGCTCATGTTCTTAATCATTGTATTGTGCTACCAGAGCCAGTGAGTTAAAGTTTTACAAGGGTTTTGGGAGGCTGAGGCAGGATGATCGTGAGTTCAAAGCCAGCCTCAGCAACTTAGCGAGGTCCTAAAGCAACTCAGCGAGACTCTGTCTCTAAATAAAATATAAAAAAGGGCTGGGAATGTGGTTAAGCACCACTGGATTCAATCGTACTACCCCAAAAATAAAATTTTTTTTGCAAAGGTCAATGTAAAGTCCTAGATATAGGTCAGTAAGACATCAAATCCTAAAAGGAAGGAGGGAGTTGATAACAAGTAATGGGGAAAAAATTTTAGGGATGTTATGTAATAGGAAACTTAGTATGAATCAATACTGTCATGTGCCTGCTGAAGAAAAAGAGAAAAGTACAACTAACATAAATCTGAGCTTGAATTATTAGAATATGATATTATGAATCAGGAGTGGCAATAGTTCTACTCCAACAGTGCATGCATGCCCAGAGTACTAAGTCTGGTTGTCATTAAGAGAATCCTTAACTGTTTTAACTCATGATAAGAGGTTTTGGATTTATATTCTAACAGGAGAAATGGTGAACTGAAGATGTTGCCGAAGACAGAGGAATATGAAGACTGCCTTGAGTATTAACAGAGACGTATGATGAGAGAAATAGCTTGTACTGGTATTTAAGAGACTATTTCTCATTTGCTATTGAGAAATAGACCTAGGTATCTGATTGATTGAGATCAGGAAAACCATACTGGAGATCATGGCTTGATCTTAGGTTACAACCAGACTTTTAATTCCCTTCTCCTTCCCTTCCCTAATCAAACACTTATGGAATCAGGCAGGGCATCTGGAAGCCTACAGGTCTTGTGTTGGAGGCACAGGCCCATCCTGTAGAGAGGAGTAGAATGTGGGCATTCTGAAGCCAGGGCAGACTTCTCCAATTTAAATTAGAGAGAAGGGACCCAAATTCTCATCCCCACAAAAATCCTTTTTGAAGCATCAAAAGAGATCAGAATGTTATTCTAGTAGGAGGCCCCTATTGAAACCTTGGGGCAAAGGAATTGTGTTACTGCTGGTAATTGTCAACCATAACTCTAGTGGCAAACAAGCCACTGGAGTCACTCTTATCCTTGAAATGTTTGGCCCTGTGCACAATGCTGTGAAAAAGACTTCCATCTTTGGGAAGTGGAGAAGGGTACAGAATGATGTTGTCTAAATGATTTCTAAAGTCCTTTCCCTAAGTTTCTCTTGAGATCAGTTAAGACACACACTGGTAAACAACAAAAACTTCAAGTTAAGCAAGTCAGTAGTTTTATGACTTAGTTTGAGCAATGAGAGATGTTCAGTGTTCTAAGTGGCTGGCTCGTCACGTTCTGGAGGTGGCTTTGCTCCAACTGGTCACCAGTGTTTTGAATTAAAGAGAATGACAGTCTACAAATTTATGCACATGGCACTCAGAATAGAAAAGGCCAGCTTCTGGGCTCTGATACCCAAATTCAACAAATAAGGCTGTGTTCTTCCCCCAGGACCCAATATGTAAGCCTCCTTATTGTATTGTGCTGTAGTAACAGTTTCCTAGTTTTATGGGTAATCTGTGAAACCAGCCTTCCCTTTATTTCAACTTTGTTGTTGTTTTCCCTTTATACTATGAATTAAATGAATCCTTAGGGGTTTCAATTATGTTATGGGAAAAAAGACTTTGGAGTTCTGAGAACCTGAGGAACAGTTTGTTTTCCCCAGTTAGATGTTTAGGGCTTACAATTTGGTTATCATTTTCAAAACATTTCAGGAAGACTAATCATCCCTGTTACTTCTAATGTTTAAGATAGTATAATTCAATTCTCTTCTATCATCATGATAACCCTAATATTTGTATGATCTTTTTTCATTTCATAAAGTACTATTTTACACACAATAAAAATCACAAATAATCCTGTTTAGAAAGTAGAGCAGAGGAAGGAAGATAGGTTCAATTGTCCCCATTTCAGAAACCGGGAACATGAACATCAGAGAGTACTGGTGGTAACAATTATAACAAAAAGTTTCTGAACACCACCTCTGTGCTAACTATCTGCAGTGTACATTTAATCCTTATACTTGTTATACATGTATTAGGTACTATTTTCCCCAGTTTGAAGTGGGGAAGCTATGTCCCAAGGTCACGCAGTAGTAAGTAAAAAACGAGAATCAGCTTTCCGATTCTGAAATTCATTTTTCTTAATAACCAGATTACTGTCACCAGGAAGGTAATGAACCTGCTCAAGGCTACTGGCTGCCCAGTAGCCTTGGCAGGGCCCAAACCTATGTCTTTAGACTGCTCAGCACATCTTCTACATCTTGAAGCTACTTCACTGGTCTTCATTAGTCTTTTTCCCCAATATGTAGAAAAGAAACAAATGAAAACTGAGTCAAAATTTCCCTTTATAACATAGAGGAACCAGTTCAGTACCAAGTTGAATCTCAGGCTCTTACGGGATTTTTAAGTACCTAATGTTCTCTTCATAGTGTTTATTCTTTACTACCAGCACTGTCATCATCAGTTAATTCAGGCAGTCCTTGTCTCATAGTGATTCACACAAGAGTTTGTTCTGGATTCAACTATTTTGCTCTGTTTGAAATTGATAGAGCCAGTATGTTTCCCAACCAATTTAGGGGAAATTAGTTTTCATATTAACTGTAGCAGAAAAGCAAATAAGAGAGTCAGTGAGGCTTCTCAGACTAACCTTTGGCATCAGCCAAGCAGAGTTAAAAATCCCAGCTCAGCTTCTTCATAACAGACAGACCATACATGAGTTGACTGTATCTTATTAAGAACCCATCACTGGGGGCTAGAGTTATGGCTCAGTGGTAGAGCGCTTTCCTAGCACACGAGGGACACTGGGTTTGTTCCCTAGCACCACATCAAAAAACTAAATAAACGAAATAAAGGTATTGTGAATATATATATATTCTCCATCACTGCATTTTAAAGTGGAGCCAACAGTTGTCTCATGGATTTGTTGGAAAGTAGAAAGCACAAGTTGAAAAGGTAGTTAAATGCTTTTTAAATGCTTTGGGGGCATGAACTTATATGGTAGGTGCCATGCTTGCATTTGCCTAACATAATCTTCATGACAGCCCTAGGACATAGGTATTATTATCACCACTTGATAAAGACAGGAAACAATCTCAAGGAGATTTAATAACTTTCCCAAAGTGAACTATACCTTAGAGTCTCAAATGCATTTCCCAAATGCTGTTAAGTATCTCTAAGCCTTCCCCAAAGTTTTCCTGAATAAGGCTATCAAAGTCTTCCTAAAGAATCCCATCTAAGTTCTATCATTTCAGTGGTTCCTTCATCTTTTTACTTGTTGCTGTAAAACTAAATCTGGAATTACAATGGCATATTTCAAAAAGTATGTATATTCCTCTGTTTTATGGATTTATGTATCACCTCCTTTATCATCCGGGATCAAGAGGGACATAAATACCTGGATAAGACTCCCCTTTCTGGGATTTCTGCACTTCCATTAACAGGGGTCACAGGGAACCTGGACAATAATTCCTCTTTGCCTGCACACTCTCAGCCTAATCACAGCTATTTGCCTCAAGCAATCTAATCTCAGGATGCCTTTGATCACTGTTTAGATTAGTCAGTGCAAGAAGCCTGACTTGCCCGGGAACTTTTACTTCCCAAACTCTAATTCCTCTCTTCTTTTCCTCCTCAAGTCCTGTGTCCCCTGGCATTCAGAACCCATCTTCAGCAAAGTCTCCTGTGCTCCCAACCCCTTCTCAGAGCATTCCTTTTACCTTCTAACTCTATTAGAGATCTGGCTGTCCTAAGCATGCTGCTTTTCCTGCTACCCTCTTAAGTGATGGCAATGCTGTCTCCACTTTCTCCTACCATTAGGTCTGGAGGTGGACTAGGTGACCTCCTTTTTCCTCACTGCTGCTTTTAGACCACTCTTCATCCCCTCTCCCTAAAAACTCCCAGCTTCAAATCTCATGTTATCAGTTATGTATAGACCTCATAGAGCTTAATATGTGAAGGCATATAGTTTGTGGTTAATTAATATGACATTTGTAGCTCTTTTATAAGGAAAGTGGATAGTGGTCTTTTGATCAAGAACATAAGTGCCTTTTAGTTAGCCAGTACTGTATAATGGAGTGTGGGGTCGGGGAAGTAGGTTCTACTTTCATCAATCTAAGAATGGGCACCTTAACTTCTTCAGAGTCAAGGAGTGCTGTGGTTGGAAACACAGTCCCTGTCCAGAGTGGTATTCACAAGATTTGTTTCATGGTGGGACTGTGTGGTTCTGGGCCAAATTAAGTTTGGTATGTCTCACTTTCCTAGTCTTTGTGGAGAAGTGAGACAAGAAGAATATGTAGTAGGGAGTTGGGCATTCATGTACAAAAAATATTTTCCTGAAATAGGAAGTCATGGAGGACTCAGGTTCTGAAATATAAAGTGCTGGTCTACTTAATTTTGAAAGGAAAACTTTGTATAACTTAGCAAGACCTTCTTGTTTAAAGTTAGTCTCAAGCAAAAGAGCCTTGTTGGATTTCTCCGTAATTCTCAGTAGTTACCAGAGATCAGAACAGTTCCTTATCTGTAACAGGTCTTTAGGTTATAGACCTAATGGGGATATAACTTTAATGTTGTAGAGTTAAACCAACTTCACACTATTTATAAGACATGTCATACAACACCGAAAACAAGAAATTAGAGTATGTGGAAACTATGCCACTAAAATTAAGCAGCATAAGGAAAATGAATGTAAGCCTATAAGTCACAGCCTGACTTCTGTTTCAGCAGCTGACCCAGGGGCAATAGAGCCAAGAACAATTTTAAGACCTGTTCTGTTCTGACTCATAAAGATTATTTGATATTGCCCCCACCCCCCACCTCCATCCACTGCCAAGTGAGTACCAGGGTTTAGGAAAAAGATTTATAATATCACCTAGTTCATTTCTGATCTAACTTTGATTCTGGCTTCAGCAAAATGAGCTACATGCTCTTTGTTAAGTATCACTGGCAGTACATTTCCTAACAGTTTATGTGGCTGTCAGTGATCTTTGTGATTCTCTGAGGATAGGCATCAGAGATATATATACTTCTTGGAAGTATGCTAAACTAAGTGATGGCTTAGTTTATGTTACCTGAATGTGAGTACTGTTGATGTGGCATTCACATTAATTTTCATATCTACTTAATCAAGTGACAGAAATCATAACTTCAAATGTATATTTATGACATCACTGTATTGGTCTTTCTTTGGAGATGAAAAACATGTAGTTAAGAACTGTGAAAAATCACCTTGATTATACCAGAATACTTACACAACAATATTGTATAAACAGGTGATTAATAGTTCGCAGTATAACCTGAAGTTGGAATTTTCGGTGTGGAGGTAGGAAGTGTTAGACAGTGGGGTGTATATATAATACCAAGGCACATTATTGCAACTTGGCACTATTGATAGATTATGCATCAGAAATAGAAGTTGTCATGGACAGTGACGCAGGAGTGGTTCAGTGGAGTAGCAAGTCTGGTGATAGGGCAGTAGGAGTATTTCTACAGGCTCATGGGTAGGGTAGGTGGGTAGAAGGCTGACACCAGAAATATTTTCCAAATTAGGGAAAAACTATAAAATACTACAACATTTAATAAAGAGACAGGGAGCTTCTAAGTAGCTAAAACTCCCAGCATGGGAATGTTTTTGGCACAGAATCTGGATCTTATATGTGAAAGGCTCTCAGTTCATTTGGAGCAGGAGAACATTTTTTTTTCCTTTCACGAGGAAGCTTTATGAAGCGAACCAGTAGGAAATTACAATCACTTTATAGAAACTTACTCTAACATTAACCTGGTGGGACTTTATCTAGTCCTTTCATTTCTCTTGCTCACCTAAATCCTAAAATAGAAAATGTATCCTTTAGAATGGCACAATGACAAACTCAGAAATATGGCTTTGAAAATACTCTACAAAAGTCCTCAGGGACAGTCCTCTGCCCCTGTTTTGGATACCGCCAATAACATTGCCTTTTGTTAAACTCTCAACTGTAAGGATAATTTCTTTTATGTATAAATCCCATATATTATCTTTTGCACCCATTTCTTTCTGCTCTGTCTTCAGAGAAGATGGAAAACAGCTGGTTACTGTTCTCTGCTTTAGAATCCTTATGTATTCAAGAAACTGTTATTAAATCACCACCTTTGACTTGGATTTTCAGATAGAATCATTCCCATCATGTTAGTATTCCATATAAATCTTATTTTCCAAGTCTAATCAGTCTTGTGGCTCTCTTTTAAACCATCTGGAGCCCAGAAGTTAGTGCTGTTGTCCATAAAGCCTGACCAATTCACTAATAAAGAGATGGTTTTGTGCTAGGAGCAAGGATGCACACCTGTAATCTCAGCCACTCCAGAGGAGACCTACAAGCTCAAGGTCAACCTTGGCAACTTAGTAAGACCCTGTCTCAAAATTTAAAAAATAAATAAATAAAAAGGGATGGGTATGTAGTTCAGTGATAGAACACCCTGGGTTAAATCCCTAGTACTGCCAAAAACAAACAACAAACAACAACATTCTTTTGTGATTCATAAGTACTTTTTCTTATGAATCTCATTTCCTTGCTTGAATTTTGAATTGTATTTTTAATTGCAGTTTTTGAGATATCATTTATATACCATAAAATAGACTTATTTTGAAGTGCATAATTCACGTTTTTTGTTCCTGTTTTTGTATATTTACGAGGTTGTACAGCTATCATCACTATGGAATTCCAGATCATTTTCATCACCTCAAAGGAAATATTCAGTGCCCATTATCAGTCACATCTGATTTCCTCTATTTTCTATATTATGGATTTACTTATTCTGGACATTTCCTATAAATGAAGCCATAAACAAAATATTGTCTTTTGTATTGGCTCCTTTCTTTTAGCATAATAATTATGTTGATTCATATTATAGCATAAATTAAGATTTATACAAACAGATATGATAAATTGTGGTATAAAGGTGTATTAAGAATTGTAATGCAAAAAAAATCAATAAGAGAGCTCATGTATAATGACATAATTTGGCGTGAACATACTTTATATACAGAGTTATAAATTGTGCTGTGAATGAATAATAATGAATGTAATGCATTCCACTATTGTCATGTATGAAAGAAATTTAAAAAGAGATTTCATTCATTCTTATTTATAGATGAATAATATTCTGTTGTATGGAAACCTCACATTTTATTTATTCTTGCCTAATTATTAAATTCAGAACTACATTAATTAATTAATTAATCCACTCCATTTTTACCCCAGGAACACTCTGTCATTTTGAGGTTTTGGATCTTGTTTAATCTTTTATTTTTTTAACAAAATTGGCATTGTGTCATTTATTTATTTTACTAGACAAGGATTTACAATATCTTTGATATTGTGTGCATGGACTGATATAAAACAGGATTCGAATGCAGAAAAGAGAACACAAAATGGAATATGGTAAATGACATAAAAGAGGAAAAATTATTTCACTTGAGAGGGTATCAGGAAAGGTCCCCCAGAAGAGGCATTACTTGGAGGTTACATAACTAGTGTATTATATTAAGGGAATAAATTAAATTTTCTTTTTAAATTATTTGTTCTTTTTAGTTATACATGCCAGTAGAATTTATTCTGATATATTTATACATGCAAAGAATATATCTTATTCTAATTAGGATTCTAGTCTTATGAATGTACATGATGTTGAGATTCACTGTGATGTCTTCATATATCTACATAGGAAAGTTATGTCAGATTCATTCCACTGTCTTTCCTATTCCTAAACCCCCACTTCCCTTCATTCCCCTTTGTCTAGTCCATTGAATTTCTATTCTCCCAACCCCCACCCCTTGTTGTGTGTTAGCATCCATGCTTTAGAACATTTGAACTTTTGTTTTCGGGGACTGGCTTATTTCACTTAGCATGATGGTCCCCATATTCATGCATGTACCGGCAAATGTCATAAAGTCATTCTTTTTTAAAAAAAATTATGTGTGTGTGTAGTTGTAGATGGACATAATGCCTTATTTTACTTATTTATATTTTTATGTGGTGCTAAGGGTCAAACCTAGGGCCTCACACTTTCTAGGCAAGTGCTCTACCACTGACCCACAAACCCAGCCCAAGCCATTCTTCTTTATGGCTGAGTAATATTCCTGTGTGTGTGTGTGTGTGTGTGTGTAACAATTTCTATATTCATTTGTCTGTTGATGGGTATCTAGGTTGGTTTCATAGCTTAGCAATTGTGAATTGTGCTGCTATAAACATTGTGGCTGTGTCACTGTAGTATGCTGATTTTAACTCCTTTGCATATGTACTAAGGAGTGGGATAACTGGGTTAGTATTTTATTTCTTTTTTTTTTTCCTTTTCTTTTTGTGGTGCTGGGAATTGGATCTAGAACTTCACACATACTAGGAAAGCACTCTACCATGAAATTACATTCTTTGCTCAGCCCTTTAATTCTCTACTCTTCAATTTAATAAAATTCCTTTTAATCCCTAATTTTACTATCTTCATAATATTATTTATAAACTGAGGAAAAGACCAAAGCCAATCTGCATATCTGCCCAGAACATTACTTATTTTGTCTTTAGATACGTTCATGATATTATAGATATAACAAGTCCTATTAGGATGTAATAGGTTTTCATTCCTCAAAAGCTTAGACATTCATTAAATTGTCTTAGAGCAGGGTACTTCTCAAAACATGATAACTAATTTCCTAAGGTGATCAGGGAGTAGATGGGATTGAATGGAGATAATTGATGGAAGATGCCCAGTTATTATAAAACTTCCCTCCTGTCACTGATGGTAATTATCTGTTCCCTTTGCTTGAGCAGTAAACAGCTAGAGGAACCTTTTATGAGCATGGGTTTACTCCCATGAACATGAGACAGATTTGGACTTGGGTCTTGGCTTTGCTGTTTGCAAATGTTTGTATACCCATCTATGTAGCATCTATGAAGTGGAATAGCAATACCACCTTGTAGGGTTGTTGTGATGTTTAAGTAAAATAACTTCTAAAAATCACTTAAAAGTAATGTCTGGCATAGGAGATGTACTCAACAAGGGGTATTTATTACTCTCATGTAAGATCTTAAAAATGTGAAAAAGAAATAAAGGCTATAGTGGCCCCTGACATCAAGGAGCTTAGTATTTTTGTTTGGTTAGGTTTTTTTGTTTGTAGCACTGGGGATTGAACCCAGGGCCTTGAACATGCTAGGCAAGCACTGAGCCACATCTTCAGTCCTTTTTATTTTAAGACAGGGTCTCCTTAAGTTGCTGAGGATGGCCTCAAACTTGCAAAATACGTCTCAGCCTCCCAAGTAGTTTGGAATCATAAGTGTCACCACACCTGGCTAAAACATTTACTATTCTGATGGCAGAAACAAAGTTGACAATTGATAAATTTAAATTTAAGAACAAAATTTAAAACTTAAGACTGAGAAAGCATAGAATAATATTTTCTCATGTCACTTCAGTGAATTCTGGGGGTGAGGTAACTATAAGGAAGTCACTGTTGATATCAAGAGAGAAATGTTTTTCTTACTCAAATACTCATCCTTGTAGAAATCCCCTTGAGGGCTGGAACTACATTTTCTTCATCTTTCTATGCCTGGAAGTACCTCACAAAATAACTACACAGAGTAGTTAGAAGTACTTATTGAATTGTCATTTTATAGCATTCTAGATTGTGCCTTTCATTCTCTTCTTACTCTCCACCTCTAATTTATGCCTATAGTATTCACCCATACCCTGATGAGTCCCAGATCTCTGCATCTAGCCCACACTTCTGAGCTCTAGGCCCTTGTTTCTAAGTGTCTGTTGGGAATGTTCTCTTAGATGTTGTGTGACTCCCTCCTACTCAGAATGCCCAGATCTGCACTGTTAGTCTGTTTTTCCAAAAGGACACTTTCACATTCTCCCTATCTTGCTTAACAGCAATTCATTATCTTTTTAGTCACAATTTTGGAGCATAGAAACTTTCCCATAACCAACTGAATTTTTAAAAAAATATTTTTAGTTGTAGATGGACACAATACCTTTGTTTTATTTGTTTATTTATATGTGGTACTGAGGATTAAACCCAGGGCCTTACATGTGCGAGGCAAGCACTCTACCACCCACTCCCGTCCAATTGAATTTTATATTCCTTTTTCTTCTAGTTCAAAACTCCCTCTAGACAGAATTCTGTCTTGTTCTTTATTATCTCTGCCTATCCCAAGGCCTGATTTGGGATACGTATGGGTTTAATAAATGTCTAATGAATACAACTTTGTTTTCTATAGCTTTTCATTTTCTATTGCAAGGACACACACTTATAAATACTTATTTGTGCCTGCGAACACATACATATAGTGTTCTCACAGCCCTTCAAATTTACCAACTCCTGACCAGTTCTTCAACTCCCTTAATTTATTGTGGAGATTGTTGTATGGCACAAGCCTAGAGGCATGTGCAATTGTTAAAGGATATGGATTGAAAAGTCTGGCACGATAACTCATAATTCCTTCAGGCTAGTTAAGCCACAGATCCCATTCTGCCAAACCATTCTCAGACATTTCTCAATTATTCTTTCTCCTTTGTTAACAAATGTTTAAAAATTTTAAAAAAAGAAAGAAAAAGAAAATCCTAACTTATGAAATTATTCCAGCTTTGATGAAGATAGAGTTTGGATTTCCAGTTGACCATTTTCCATTCTGTCACTAAGATGTATTTGGAGAATAACAACAAATAACCCTTGAGTCTTGCCATTGTTTCTTTATGGTTTATGTTTCATGCTCTGCTGCTTAACCGGCAGGGAGGGAGGCTTAACTGACAAACCTAATTTCTGTAGCTCTGCTGATATCATCCATGATTCAAAACCACAGTGAAAAATTACAAATCAACCTTAGCCACATTTTTTGTTGTTCTTACTGAGAAACACACATTCACAAAGAAGTTTCATGTTTGCCAAGTGGGGCAAAACAATCATGGTATGAAATAAAAGGAAAAAATGTGAACCTGTGGAGGATGAACTTATTTAAGCTATAAAAAGAAAATGACTTGATTTCCCTATTGCCAGATCTTTTAATCCACCTCCTTTTATGCAGTGTCATCCTGCACAAAACCTGTTGGGTTAATTAGTTGCTTTCTCATCCTGAGATTGCACTGAAATGGTATGACTCTGTTACAGTACTTGGACAACTCTCAAGAACAACTTTTGGTTGGAAAAATTATTGTAAAAATAGCATCTGTTTAGGATCCAATTTTGTTCTTTCCTAATCTCATCCTTTGCCAGTGTCTCACTAGCTGTATTAGTGATGCTGCTCAGCATCTAAGAAATGGAAAACATGGCTCGGCATTTCTCTGCTTGGCAAATATTCCTTCACCTGGAACATCTGTCAAAATTCTACTCCTTCCTCAGTGTCTAATATCACTCCTCTTAAAAGGCTTTCAGGTTCACATTGTGTGCTGTTTATATTTTATCCAACTCTTTAAGATCCAGTGTATGCATAGTAGGTGTTAAGTAATTATTAAGTGGATGTTAATATTAGGTTTGGGACTGGGGATGTAGCTCAGTGGTGGAGCATTTGCCTGGCATTTGTTGAAGCCATGGGTTCAATCCCCAGGACCACCAAATAGTCTCTCTCTATATATAAGATAGAGATAGAGTTAGACATAGAAATAGGGATAGAGATGTATCCAGACTCAGGAAATTGCTTTTCTTATGCTACCAGGGTATATTTTTATATAAACAACAAAAATAATCTTTAAGAAATATTTTAAGCCTTTGTAGTACATACAGAAAACACAAGAGAAAAATATTTGTTTTTTACAAAAAGATTTAGACATACTATTGTGAAATGGTAAAATGTTTTTATTTTTTATAAACATTGTAGATTTAGAAAAATTGTGAAAAGAAACCTAAAAAATTCTAGGAACAATAAATCATAGTAGATTGTACTTTAGCAACTTGTTCCAGTATCTTGCTTCATAGCTATTACTGAATTATCTGTACTTGTAGAGGAATAATGCTACTTAAACCCAAAACAACTTATCTTTATGTTTTGATACAAATTTTAGGATTCTTGTCCAGCTTATTTACTCTTATACTCATGTTTTACCTGGATTCTCGTTGAAGTTAGTTTTCCCTAAGTGTTTGGAGGATATAGAAACATGATAAGAGCTGGGAGGCAGGCAGTTCAAGTTTAAATTTGCTATGAAGAACCTTCAAAAATAACTTTCTTTCTAGATTGAGGTTCTACAAACTATATCTTGTAGAACATAAGGTGTAGCATAAGCTATAGCCTGCAGAGCAAAAGCATAATCATGGGATGGTAATTTAGACAGCTATTTTGCAGGAACACATTCAGCTTGCTGGTTGACATTCAGAACTGTAGTTGGAAATTGTGCCCAGTTCAGCAATTTGTAATTATTGGGGAGAGGTTGAATCTAGAGGTGGCTGAGAGTTCAGCCACAAAGGTGATTAAAGGATTGGGAAAGAACTATGAGGGAATTTAGAGAAACTGGGATTAGCATGGAAAGAAAGGACGATAAAGGGCAATTTAATAGCAATCTTTATGTATACAATGAAGCTAAGTAGAGCATAGTGACTGGTGTTTTCCATCTTACCTCAGGACAACACAAGAAACTTAAACTACAGTATGTACAATTTTTGTATGAACATAAGGAAGTATCTTCTAACAAGCAAAATTGGAGTGGAGTACTGAAAAAATATGGTAGAATTCTCATTTTTGAGGATTAAATACACAAAGGTGCGCGTACGCACACACACACACACACACACACACACACAGAGATTCATATTCTATTCTCTTTGGGTTTGTTTTAAGATGAGTCTTGCTTAAGGACTATGGTATAGACTTGATGACATCCTGGAATCCTTTAATTCTATCCATTATGTAACATTATTGTTTTTGAAAAAAATAAAGTTTTCTGAAGTTCTGGGGATGAAATCCAGAGCTTTCCATTTGCTAGGCAAGCTCTTTACTACTGACCTATGCTCCCAAGCCTGTTTTATTATTTTAAAATTCTTCTTCATGGATAGCAGAGAAGAGCAAGTCCACCTATCAAGTGAGGAGACAGTGTGATATAGTTTTGTTTTTATACAATTTTTCTATTGATCATATTAATTATCAATTATTATTATGGTGATAATAATGATTATTATTATGTATTAAGGACTCTGTGTCAGCAATGAGCTAACTGCTTTGCATACATTATGTCTAATTTTTATAGTAAGTGATTTCATCCTGTTTTATAGGTGAAAAATTTGAGACTAAGGGAAGGTAAATAACTTGTCTAAGGTCACAAGTAGTAGATGGGAGCGCCAGAATTTAAATTAAGGCATCTTAGCTCCAAAACATGCTTTCCTTCAGCATAGCTCCCTCCTCCCCATCCTAGGCAAGACTCAACATCTCACTTCTCTAGAGACTGTAGGTCAGAGTGGTTTCTTGGCATTCATAGGAAGTATGATTAGCTTGGTGAAAATGTTCCCTTTTGCTGGCAAAACAGTGCACATATTGCTTGAATTATTTGAATCATTACTGTTATGAAAATTAAAGTTATTTCATTCTCTTTCTTTCCTTTACCACAGTGTGAAAATTTACTGAAACAGAACTGTCACTTTTTTTTTAAGAGAGAGAGAGAGAGAGAGAGAGAGAATTTTTTTTTTAATATTTACTTTTTGGTTTTCGGCAGACACAACATCTTTGTTTGTATGTGGTGCTGAGATCGAACCCGGGCCTCACACATGCCAGGCGAGCGCGCTACCGCTTGAGCCACATCCCCAGCCCCAGGACTGTCACTTTTTGAAATCACTCTCTTTGAATTTTTTTTTTTTTTAAGGAACTTAGTTCTATCATTTTGTGTTCATAAAAACAGCTCCTGGTATATCAGACATGCTTGATAAATTTGAGTTGAGGGAGATAAATGAGTGAGAATTTAGTATGGGTTTAAAACAGTTTATTTATTTATTTAACCTTTATTTTGTTTATTTGTTTTTATGTGGTGCTGAGAATCAAACTGAGGGCCTCACCCATGCCAGGCAAGCACTTTACCAATGACCTACAACTCCAGCCCTAAAACAGTTTTATTTTAAAGCACTTGATACAAAAAAATGAGCTCTGGTCACAAGTCATATAATTTGTATTCTACATTTAGCCTTACCACTGTCAGTGATATGACTTATGTTGTCACTACTTCTTGACTGGCCCTCACATGCAGTTTATCCTTTGTAAGATGATAGAATTTAATCTAAATATTTACTAAGGCCCCTTCTGTGTCTCAACTTTTATAACTAATTTTTACAATAAGTGATTATGAGCATGGGAATAAAACATGATTTTTTCTCACTTTCATCTGGAACCCTACAAACCAGCAGATTTAGTAAGAAAACCTAACGTTCTCTAAAAATACTATAAGAAGTTCTGAACTTACCAACAGGTAGGTTCTAAAACTTCATGCATTCTAAACCCCAAAAGCCACTATTCAGTGTTATAGTATATGATAAGAACCAAGATGATGAAATAATTTTTGATACTTCTTGACATTTCTCAGTGCAAGTGAAAGTCATTTCAGCAGATGCCTCTGTATTATTCCTCTTAATCACGACAAGAATTTGCCATTTTCAAGGTCTCATATGTTGCAGGATGGGAAACAAATAGCTCTGTGAGTAGATATCTATTCACAGCCAGTTTCAGAGTAAGGTGGTTTCCAGGGTGTTGGGAGTAACTAGGCCCTGGTCTTCAGTCTAGGCTCAGCTACATTGCCACAAGGCCTTTGGCATACACTGAAGAGCACTCGCATCTCAGTTGGTCATTCAGTCATCTTGTTTCCGAATAAAGAGAATAGCCCTGAAAACTGACAGAACAAGATCCCAGCTGTAGTTTGGGGCTTGCCCTTTTGGTTTGGCAAACCTTCAAATTGGGGACAGGCTCAGAGCTGTGTCATAGATCTATTATATCTGTGTACCCTGTCAACTGTCAAAATTGTCTCTTCTACACAAATGACTTAGGATCGGACAGAATGGTCCTGACCAGCTTTTGATGCCATTGTAGGTAAGGCTATCACTGTCTGGTCATCCTAAAATTTCAACTTTGACTAGCTTGAAGCAATACTTCAAGCAATGCTTCATTTCTAGCATATAACAATATGTATTCTTCCTCTGCTTTTGAGTGTCAGTTAAACTTTTCAACAGGGTGTCCAGAACTGAGAAGGCACAGAGGAGTCATGGTCTGTAACTAGTTAAGTGGTTACAAAAAGCATCAAATTGTATGACAGTCTTACACAGGTGATTTTTCTCATTCATTGTAATTTGCATTGTATTTGTTCAGGGTTTTGGATTGCAAGTAATAGCAACTAACCTTGGCTAACTTAAAGAAATAAAGTATAATCTTTGAATGGATATGGAATAGGTCATATCCTAAAGAAGAACAGTTTCCAGATCAGAACAGCTCTAGGAGTACTGGGACCAAAAACCTATTGGACAGTTATGTCAGGTTACTACTGATGCGGTGAATCCATTTCAGATATTTTCTGATCTTAATTGTTCAAATTCCCAGAAGAGAGCCTGACTAACTGGCTTGGATTATAAGCCTACCTCTTGTCCAGGGAAAGGACCTGTATCTTGGAAGATAGTTTTACCAGCACTGGTCCTGAGGAAGTTAGGCAGTAGTTATACCCAAATCCAAACTAGAGTATTTCTACAAAAAGAAAGGGAGGCTGGAAGACAACAGATATCCACTGCAAAACCTGTTCTATAGTGAGGTAATAAGTTTAGTCTTTCAATCAAGAAATGAGCTTTATAAGGGATTTCTGCTTCTTCATAGTTGCCAAAGTGACCCTGATCCAGCTCAGGAGTTCTTGGCTCTGATGTTAGTGTTCGTTTGCCTACAATGTACTTTTAGAATTTAGATCAATAATTAGCAAGAAGCATCTTTGGTTACTGTAGTTTGGAATAGAATGAATTTTTTAAATTCTTTGACTGTGATAGAAAATCCCATCATCATGTTTATTACATATGGAAGGCCAAAACTAGGGTTATTCATTAGCAGTAAACTGTCAGAAGAACATCTTACTTATTTGCTCACTTTTGAGTTGTGTAGAGTGTTAGAATTAGAGTCCTTGAGGGCTTTGACTAACTGACTGACCTCAAACAAATTGCCAGATGGATATTTCTGCTTCTGTAGACTGAGGGATTTGTAATAAGAAGCCATATTGTGGACAGTAGATCATAATAATAAAAAAATGATTTTAAAATGAGGATGACACATTGATTTGGAATGTCTTCTCATCTGTATTTACTAATTCCTAAATGTTTTCCCTCATGCTTTCTTCTTCAAGTGAAAAAGCTGCATGCTGCCTTTTTCTTCTCTCTTTGCCTGTTCTGATTTTTGTTTTCCTCAATCACTCTGCTTTTCTTCCTACACTTCTGTTTTCTCTCTTCTTATCTCTCTTCTGTTAATCCCCACTGTGTTTACTGACCTATGTGCCAAAAGGCAAAACCTTCTCCATGCCAGTGCAGTGAAAAGCAGCAGCTGTCAATGCTCAGCAAGTTCCTTGTGACCCATGAATCAATGGATAAGAACCCTGACAATGAATGTTTACGTGCATATGTTTGCATGTATATATGAGCTGTATGATAATATCTGCTGAATGGAGCAGTACCTGGATCTTTTCTGGTAGAATTTTGCAGATAGCTTTGTCTAAACCTATTTTTTAGTCAAGTAAGTGGATGAGATTGAGAGTCTAAGAAGTTTATGAGAAAATACATAATATACTAAGGAGAGAAACAGGGACAGGACACCATTAAACAACCAGGCATCTATATATTCTGCTGACACATTATTGAGAGAGCAGGCACAGGAATGTATTACAGATGCAGTGATAGAACAGAAAGCAGAACCAGGAAAGTAAGAGATGGTAATAAAATCCAAGCCATTCATATATTTAAATGAAAGAAGAAAGGGGACAGTGTACATAGTGTGAAAGGGCAAGAAAATGAAGGTAAAGGCATAAGCAGTGGAGACAAGTAGATCAGAAAAGCAAGAAGCCCTCCTCTCATCAGTATAATATTACATGTTAAAAAACAAATGAGGGAAATGCAAATAAATTATACAGATAAAGTATCTTTGGTACTTTGGGGATATAAAAGGTCAATAATACTAGAGTAGTATTTTCTAAAAAAGTCACTTTGGAAATCAAGTCCTCAGGAAAGAGAATTGGAGAATTTAAATAGATGTAATAAGGAACACTGGCAAGTAATACAAATCTTAAGCCTGAGAAGTAATTTTATGTTGTACTGGCAGGGTAACAACTGGCAAAAAGGAAAAACAAGATGGTGCTATACACCCTGGGTGTTGAGAAACCAGCCCCGGCTAACAAAAGAGCAGACCCACCTGACTGTTTGCCAAGTATTATTCTAGGTGCTTTGCATTTACTTCTAATGTAAACCTCACTATACATAAAAGTGTAGCCAAGGACTGAGAATGTTATCCATTGGGAGGAAAAAGCAGAGGGAATTTTCTGAGTTATTTCCAAAGTCATAAGGCTCAGGGGAAATTACTTTGATTTTGTCAAGTCAGAGTGAACAGCCAAAGGCAGCAGACATAGGATATTGTCAGAGGTAAATCACCCAGCTTGGTCTGTTCTGTCTTATTGCAAGGTCAGAGGATAATAGCAAGCTGGCCAAATGTTTTCAACCATGGAAATCCCCTAACTTTCCAACTGCTGCAGTCCCACAGCTTCAAGGCTTTACTCACAGGATGGCTCTTTTCCAGCTTTCAAATCTCTCCAAGTTGATTAATCATTTTCTTGTTCTGACTCATTCAGGCCTCTAGAAAATAGTTGGAGGTAGTGGATGGGCTATGTAGATCAAAAAGGTCAGATAAATTAGTTTGATGTTAGTCTATAGAAAAACCTAGAAGACATTGCCAATAGCCTTTAAGCATGCTGTCCTCAGATGGTAGTATGTGGGCTATGGCCAGAGGCCACTGGCTCAGACATGTATTTGAAACAGAATATTTTCATGTGTGTTAGGAAACTTGGTTATATGTGAGTATTTTAGTTTCTCAATGTAAAATTAGGAATTGGTGGTTGGTTACTTAGCAGAATTCCATCATGACATATTATCTTTTTAGCTATTTAGATGGATAGTAGACTATGTCATAACTCTCTAACAATAAAAACAACAGCAAACACATGTAGTGCTTATTATTGTTTGTCAGACACTAAACTACTTGTTTTTCTTTAAAGATTATATATTCACAGGACTAAAAGGTCAATTCTGTTTGTCTGAACCAAAGTGTAGATACCGATTGCATTATTTTGCCTGGCTAGTATTCCCCATTATGAAGTTTGTTATTTAAGAAATTGTTCACTTTTAGATTTGCAATTATACTTCTAAGTTATACTGGAAAGTTCATTTTTCTTGATTTTGTGATGTGTTAATCTCCTGGCTTATTCTCTGAGTTCAGAGACATTTATTAAATACCTGAGTATACTAGTCATTGGAGATATAGCTGTAAATAAGACAGTCCTGGTAGGGACCTGAAGGTTCATTGAATTAGTGCTTTGTGGTTGGTCTGAGAAAAATACTTAGGGAAGCATAGAAGAAGAAGTAGATATTTCTGTGAAGAAGAGGAGGAAATATTTGAGTTGGAACATCACGAATAAATTTTCTAGATTGACAAGGTTGAAAGGAACATCATCAATACAGAAAACAGCATGTGTAAATTATAAGGGTGTGAAAGAACATTGCATATTCAGGTAAAAGAAGACATTTTAATAGGATTATAGAAAAAAAAATTGCCTAAATAGGTTAAGACTGTGATGGACCTTGTGTAGCATACTGTTAGTACTAGAAGGGTTTATGGGGGTTTTAAAGAAAGAAAGGAACTTTATTTTGTTATGTTTTAGAAAGAGAATTCTGATGATAGTATGATGTGAGAGAAAAGGGTAATAAAAGGACCAGTAGGAAAGCTGCTGTCTAATCTGGAAGTGGTGGCCGCAGCAGCAGAAGAGAAGGGATAGATTTACAAAGCATTTTAGAAGCCAAATAGGGAGACTGCAGTGAAAGTTTGGGTGAAGGGATTGGTGTTCAGATGAGACCCAGGTTGGGGACTTGAGTATCTGGGTAGATCATGATGCCATCAACAAGAAATTCTAATGAAAAGCAACCTTGGAGAATATCAAGGTTACTTTGTAACATATTGAGTTTAAATAAAGGTTCTAGTAAGAGAAGACATTCAGGTAGAGAAGTTCAGTAGGTAACCATAGAATAGTCAAGAAAAGAGAAGTACCTAAAGTACTTGAAACCAGGCCAGCGATTAGATCAATCAAGCAAAAGAGAAAGGGCCACAACAGCAAAGAGTGTATTCTTTTCAGTTTGCCTATCAAGGCATGTACACCTTGCTATATAGAGAAAACTTTAGGAATCATTAATCATATACACTTTGGATTCTGTTCTTTTCCTACACATGACAAACGTTTTTAATGAGGTTTGAAGTCTCAAACAAAAGCTAGTAGGATACTGACCCCTTCTAAGCTGTTAGTTTATGTCTCTTTGGGGAGTTGTTCTCTTGAATGCTAAACACATGCCCCTGCTCAGCTTTCCCTGTTGGCCTTGATTCCTAGTGACTGCTGATGTTATATAGATTTGCAGACATCCACACAAAGAGTGTCACTTGTAAGCAGTCCCTTAACTAATTGTAGCAATCTGTTCCTCAAGTCTCTGAGAAAGGACACAAATTGATTTCCCAGCACTTGTCCATTTTCAAGGACACCTGTGTGACCCTCTATCAAATCAGCTACCCCTTTACCTTTTCATTCACTTGCTATCTCAATTATGTGGGCAGTAATGTATCTGCCTCTAAAGTCCCTGTCCTGGGAGAAATTGTTTCATAAGAGAGTTATTGGGATTTTTATTTTATTTTTTTTTATTTTTATTTTTTTGCTATGGAGCCAACTCAGAGATTTAAAACTCTTCCAGCCTGCAGAGCACCTGGATTCAAGTGTCTATTCCCTCCTGACTCTACAGGATTGAGCTGCATTTGAAATTGAAGCTGATAAGCACATGGAGAAACTCTGTTTCTTCCTGTTGTTCACTGAAGCAATGAAAAGTAAATGAATTCAGATAGTCCACAGCCAGTTTGAAGTATCACAAAATGGGACCCAGCAGTGTTCTGGGACTAGAGAGCCTTAGTTTTATTGCCATAAGCATAACCATCTTGCAGGCTTCTGGAGCAGCTCCCTCAGGGATGCAGCTTTTTCCTTTGTGATGAAAATTGACTTCTCTGACTTGTGCTCTAATTTTATGGTGCCCCTACCTTCTAGCGCCTCACACCTAAGAGGTCTGTAATAGATATTTGTTAACTGGTTGGGTTTTCCATGTTGTGAAGGTAGCTTAACCTATAAAAAGTCTTCTGAGCAACTTGAATGCAATCTACTTTACTAATTGCTTAGGAAAGGTGCGTGTGTTGATTCAAGCCATGGGATCCTCCAGCCTGTAGCTATATTTTATTGACTCTCTCAATGATGTCTTTAGAAAAAAAATATGAATTCAGTGTCAGCATTTAAAACTTGAGAGATGTCATATAAAATCCAGGCTCTTCAAATTAGAAGCTCTCAAAATGTTGTATCACATTCTTGCAGGTGACAATTCATTAGATCTCAACAGCTTCTGCTCCCTTTAGATGGGCATGCCTCTCACAGTTTGCCAAAGTTCACACCGCTCCCTTTCCTTACACCTGACCCACTTCATTCAGATATTTGTTAACTGGTTGGTTTATATTACATGACTTGCTTCTGTAATCTTTATTTGTAGTCTCTAGTGGTAAAATTATTTAGATGCTTACAAGTTAGCATGATATTTTTAAAATATTTTAAACAGACTTATTGAGACATAATTCACATATCATAAAATCACTTAAGGTATGCTGTTCAGTATTTTTGTTTACTCACTGAAGCGTATAACTATTGTTGTACCACTGAATTTTAGAACATTTTTACACCCAAAAGAAATCTTACATTTCTTAGCAGTCACTCCCCATTCCCTCCCCCATTCCCAATGCTTTTCTCTAGCTTTTGGCAATCACCAATTGCTTTCTGCCCCTAAGGATTTGGGTTATTTCTTTCCTACTTTCAGCTTGTAAATATCACTACTATGAAGATTCACATACAGGTTTCCGCATGGATATATGTTTTCATTTCTCTTGGGAATATACCTAGAAGTGTAATTGTTGGTCATATGTTAACTTTCTGTTTTAACATGTTGAGGAACTGCCAAATTGCTTTCCCAAATGACCAAACCATTTTACATTCCTACCAGAAATATGTGAGGGTTCTAGTTTCTCCACATCCTTGCCAACACTTTTTATTGTCAGCCTTACAACCATCACAGTCATTGTGAAGTGATATTTCATTGTGGTTTTGATCAAAAACATTTTTTACAAAGTAGAATTCCTTAATTGTTACAAGGAAATGTTGCTGACTGTTACTCATCCCTGGGACTCTCAGCTTGATCTCAGTTCTTAAAGCCAGACCACAAAATGTAATGTTATATGCCCCTGGGTTGTGGTCTGTGGAGCACCTGCAATGAATTCCATCAGTTTGGGGTTGATGTGATGCTTGATAAAAATTCAGATTCCGGTTTCCTCCAGAGATCAGAATATCTGTGGGTAGAGTGTGATCCTGAGCCAGTTGTGTTGTTCCACTTAGCCAGTTTTATCAGGAAATTAGACATGATCTATGGTGCTTTTCAGCTGTTCTGGGCATTCTGTGAACCACGATTAAAAGGCACTAGCTCTGGAGGAATCTTGGCATCTTAACAACAACAAACAGCAAGCATTTTCTGAACAGTCACCACATGCAAGGCGCCATGCTGACTGCTCAGGCCACATGGATGACTAAGCTGTATCCCTTCTTCTGTGACAAGGCAGTCTCCTTGAGGGACACTCTTTCCAGATAAGATACAACTGTAATCCAAGGAAAATGCCTCACTCTTCTGTCACTTTCCTGGGGAGCACCTGGGGAGTATGTATGGATTTGTTGCTTTCCTATGGCCTTTCCCATCTATTCTCTTCTTCTCTGATTCCTTTTCTTGGATTCTTTTTTTTTTAGATGTTGATGGACCTTTATTGGATTCATTTATTTATATGTGGTGCTGAGAATCGAACCCAGAGCCTCACAACTGCTAGGCAAGTGCTCTTACCACTGAGCCACAACTCCAGGTCCACTGGATTCTTTTTCTCAAGGTATCACAAATGGCATCACAGCTACTCTCTGGGTACTGAGTTTCTCCATCAGTGAGGAATCCTCAGTGTGAGACCGTTGCTCAAGAGGATTTACAACCCTTTTTTCTGCCTGACTCTGAGAAGTCACACTGCCTTCTGTCCTAGGAAGCTGTACCTCACCATAGTCTTTTTTTTTTTTTAACTGAGCTCTAAGATTCTATTCCAGTACTTGGCATGTGTTTTTCAGCTTGCTATTTGCTTTGTTGTTCACTGCTCCCTCTCTCTGACTTTGACCTGCCCATCCCATCAGCCCAGCCCAGTGGTACCACCATTATTTGCCAGACCCTAAAGCCTCCTTTATAGTCATCCAGCCAAAAGAAGCACAAGAGCCCTTTCCTTTTTTTTTTTTTTTTTGCAGCAGAATCTGATATAACTATTGATGTTTCAGCAATCTCATTTTAAATGTTCTATTCCATTGTCTCCTTAAATATTCTTTACTGACAAAGGACCTGATTTTTATCTGAGAAAATTTGGCCAATCTAAGTATAATTTAATATCTGAGTTAAAAAAAAAATGAAATGTCTTAGGTTGGATGGGATAAGCTACATTGGTTACATTATTTGGACCTACAAATGTTCCTTATTTTAACCTAGTCCCTCTACCTTGAGAGTCACAGTCTGGCCACAAGAATATATACAAAGACATCTGGAAGATGAGAGACCTTCTCACCAAATATGACACCGATGTTGTCCAGGAGTCCCCATCCTCTCTGTCAGCAGCAGTGGTTTTATAGGACACTCTTTTTACCCTGGGTGTTACATCGACAATAATAAAAAGAACGTTGGGTCTTTAGTTTTCTTCATTGCAAAAGAGGCCTTGTTGTATATATTTGGAGCCACAGCTGCCGCCTATTAAATCTGTTGAGTGGGGTGACATAGAACAATACCTTTCACCCCAGGATCTGCTGAACAGCCTTAACACCACTTCCACATATAACCACTTAGGAAAGGCAGACAATATACAGAAACTTTGGGGGATTGGTTGGGGAGAGTGGAGAGAAGAAGATGGTACCTACTAGCAACATGAGCTCTTTTTCTTCGGTCTAGTATGACTTAGAATTCTTGTGAGTGACCAGAGTGCCTTTTCTATAGCATATGTAATAATGAATATTTTTTACTCTCCTAATGTATCATTACCAGAGCTTTAACTCATCAGTTGCTAGGAGGTAAAGTGGGGATAAAGGACAATTATTTCTCTGAGCAAAGAAGGACAGATTGAGCTCTCACTGACACAGGAACTTGCTCTTTATGGTGAGTCACTGGTAGAATAAGATAAAGAGTCCAGAGTACAAAAAGCCTCTTGTTTTCAGTGGCCCACTGTTTGTTCATGTCCCTGCCCTCATTTACTTTTCAAGGAAAGAGCTTCTGTTCTCATACTTGTCCCCACTCACTTGTAGGTAATGCCAGAACTCAAGGACTTTAACCTGTGGAAACTTGAAGAATCATAAGACTGTTTTATATTTTTTCAAGCTAAACTATAAGAGAAATTAAGTCTAACTTACATTTTGTTGGGTAGTTTGGGAAGATGCTGATTAGGAAAAGAAAAAGAACCAGCACTTGCTTTGCCTCGGATCCTGTATTGGACACTTTACATATACTATCTTATTCAACTAAATTAAAACCAAATTCATATGACATGTCTGCAGAGAAAAGCAATTCCAGTGAACTTGCATCTTTGTATGTTTATAATTTGTTTATATGTTATCATGGCTTTAACCCCAAAAGCCCACCAGGGCATGTTCTATTCTTGTCTTTCCCTTAAAAATGTGGCTCTGGTATACTGAGAAACCCAAATTGCATGTTCTCACTTGGAAGCTGCTATACAACCTTCAAACAACCTTTTTTTCTCTTTCCTTTTTATTTTCCTTCTTCCTTGGTTGTGAGAAAAACATATTGTACTCTTTTTAAATTGTCAATCATGGTGTCATGATAAAATATTTGGTTTCATGATTTTGGCTAAATCCAATACGTATGGATACCACTTAAATTTAATTTCTTTTAGGTCTCAGATTTTGTTTCTTAAAAAATCCAGTTTTGCCTGCCTTCCCCCCATTGCCTACCCTAGACAGTCCAGCACATGTGTTCTCTGCCTGCAACCTGTTGCTGTTTTCAAGACATCAGGTGATTCCCCTGCCCAATTCATGTCTCTTCTCATGAACTCTGGAATTTATACCCCACTCCCATCATTTATGAACTGGAAGACCTTGGGCACATGCCCTCTCAGTTTTCCCATCTGAGAATACTAGTTGGGTTGTTAAAGAGTGTTTGCCCTAACTCTAGGTTCCCCCTGTTCAGGTCCACCCTGTCCACAGCTGTCAGATCAGTTGGTCTCAGCTTGGCCATCCCTTAGCCCTGAAGCATCTCTGGTTTCTACCACCTGTGCTTTGGCATCTGAAGCCCTTCCGGACAAGTCCACATTGCCCTTTCCAGACCTGTCTCTCACTATTCCCTAGCATAAAATCCAGCTAGCCTAGACTAGTCAGCATTCCCCAAAGGTCCACTTGCTTGCTTCCCTTCTCATCTGGCTCAGTCCATCCTGATTGCCCAGAACGATCCCTTTTCTCATCTTTACTTTACTTTGCTTTGCTTTACTTTACTTACATCTGTCACCTTTCAAGGTGCCCTCCGGAGCCATCCTGACCCCGAACCATCGGAGGTGATTGCAAACCTCTGAATTCCTGGATGGAGCTTGTCACAGATTGCCTGGAAATAGAAGATATTAGTGCATCTTATTTTCCTATCTGGAAGGGTTGTAAGCCCCTTGAAGGTAGAAAGTCTAGTTTCTCTTGCATGGCATTGCCTAAATAAAAATTTCTTGAATGAATAAAATAAATAATAAAGCCCCCTTTATTATCTTTTTGCTTCCTCAGTTTAAATTCAATAGTTTACTCTAATGTTCAACAAAGGAAGGTAGTGTATATAACCATCAATATTTAGCCTTATTTCATCAATGTAGAGTTTTGAGTACCTGCCAAGTGTTAGAAATTGTGTTATTCTTGTTGAGGTTAAAAACAATAATTTTTTTTTTTTTGTAGACGAACATACAGTATCTTTATTTATTTTTATGTGGTGCTGAAGATTGAACCCAGGGCCTCACACATAGGAGGCAAGCGCTTTACCACTGAGCTACAGCCCCAGCCCCTAAAAACAATAATTTTATAGCTGCAATTCACAGAGCCCTTCCCAGGTGCTATGTACCATGCTAAAAAAGCACTTTTCACATGTTATATCATATAATTCTCATGACAACCACATGTAGAAGATATTATTATTGGTGTATTATAATGTAAGCTATAGGTCAGAAAAGTTAGTAACTGGTTCAAGGTCACTCAGGTTGTCAGTGATGGAGCCTCTTGGTTTTAGAATATGGTCTACTCCTGGAAGGGCATGACCTTGGACAAGGAGGGCCTATAAACCTGATCCTGAACCTGAAGGAGCTTATGCTAGAAGCTGTCTGCTGGCCGTACTCTTCATAGCTAAGCAGTGAGTCCTTCCTTGAAAGGGGTTCTGGCAGTTTGTTTTACACACTAGTAAATCTAGTATCTTGTACACTAATGATAACCTCAGTAGTGTGTGCTTAGGTATTATTACTGCTGTTTTTTAAGATGTGCTCTTCAGGATTAATTTACATCTAAAAGCCAGGACTGTTTATATCAGAAATGTTAAAACACATCAGTACTTGGTACCTTCAGATCACTCATTCCCTTGATTCACACAATAATCAATGACATTTCTTTGTAATCACTTTAAATAAGTTTTAGTATTATAATTTTTGGTATTACAAGTTTTTATTGAAACTTTTGCTATTTTCTAGATAGAAATATATCTTCAAGATGATTCAATTTTTTAACCTTTGTAAGTCTGGTAAAATAAAGTTTTTTTTTTTTAATAAAGCATTCTTCTCATTTTTCATGTCATGAACTTCCTTATATTATCCAGACTTTTAGGCAAAGAAAAGCAACTTTCTGCTGTTTATTTTGTTTTTCTAATGTTTTATCTATTTGACTAATTCATCTTTTAAAAATTACTGAGTAACAACACTATTAAATTATCATAGCTGATGCTATTTTGTATCTTCTGAAGTCTAGAGCTTGCTGATCTTTTTTTTCAATATAGGCTTTTTCTTCCTTGGGGAATTCAGTTTATCTTTGTTCATTTATTTATAGCTCTGCTGAGGGTATGGTTTGCAGCCATGGTTTTTATTGCTTCAAATACTCTATAGTAATTGACATACTATACACATTCCAGGTCCCATGTTCCCTTTACATATGGACATATTCTAATTGATGTTTCAAATAGACCATAAAAGATCCCCTTTATTCTAAGATATCATTGAGATTCTAGGTCAGTTTGTTGGTCTGTTCTCCTTAAGCACAGGAGGACTGACAAGATTGCCTATTGGAAACAACCAAACTTTTATTTCTCATGCCATTTCATCACATGGGTATATCTCAGTCTAATTATATGTTGATTTGTATTCATCATAGACTTCCTCTCTTTTAATTTTCTGTTGACTTTATATGCCCCTATTTGGAAACCTTCAGGATTATTCTATCAGACTCTTTTATTAAACAGGTCTCCTTTCTTGATGGCCTGTTTCTAGTCTATTGCTTTTTTACTCACTTACGCCGTCAACCCATGTTATCTATTAAAGAAAAAAATACTGACATGTTGGGCTCTATGCTGGTCATCTAAAATATGGGAAACCTATTTATGTTATTGTTTTTATTGTGAATTGGTCCAGTGGCTCACATATCTCTGCCATATAATAAGATACTTGTCCTTAGGAGAGAAAAAAAAAAATAGAAACCAGAATCTTCACTGAAGTTTGACTTGGGTAAAATGAGAATTCATTAAAAATCTTGAAGCTGCATTTCCTAGGAAATTGAGGTCTTTTCCTGTATTTGGGAGTGGTAAAGAATACGCCCAAGAACTTGGAGCAGATACAGCATTGGCAGACAAACAAAAGATCTGTAGGGCAGGACTTCCTTTTTATTCCCCTGAGTTTTCTTTCCCATTGTCTTAGAGAAGATGAAGCAAATACTCAGACAGAAGCGGCTTCAGGATTGTCTTTTATTGATAGGCTGCTTGTGTTCAGTGATTCCTCTGGCCCATAGTGTCTGTTGGACAGTTGGAGGCTTTTTGAAGCCATTGTATTGTTAGAGAATAATTAGGGTGAATGAAACAGGCGGTAAGGGTTAACAACAATTCTTTGTTGCTAGCAATTGCTAGTCTTGGCATCAGTGTTGGTAACAAGGCCAATCTACTGGAAGGAATCGAAACAAAAGATGGAAAGGTTGCGGTTGGTTTGTCTAATCCATCCAGTAAATCCACCCATGCATGACCATTGTGCCCTGTGAGCTCTCTGGAAATGCCTTTGGTCACACTGCATTCCAAGCCACTAGGTGGGTGATCTCTGCATGGTCTTGTACATGAATTTCCTAGAATGCTTCCCATAGCAAAAAAGGGGATGCACAGGTGTTGCCTTGGCAATTAATCGGCATACTTCACAAAGAAAACAATCTCCCGATATTTGGGTAGATGAATGGTTATGGTATGAAAAGATCATGATCTTTTTCTTAGATGGAGGAGTTAGAGACTATCCTAACACAAAATAGCTGGCTGTGTTGATTGATAAGTAAAACACCTAGGTAAAACCATGACCTGTGTCCTCATTGCCTTCTCCATTCCTACTAAGCCAATCAGGCCCAGTTCTGGTCCTAGGAGTCCTGTTCTCACTTGTATTGTGATCTAGAGGAGACCCAGCTAGGGTGGGGTCCAGCAAACTGGGCTGGCTATAAATTTAATACTTCAAATATAGTAGTTCTTGGGATTGGATACATAGCTCAGTGATAGCTGAGTGATGCATGAGGTTCTGGATTCCATTCCGGAAAGAAAAAAAGGCAAAATAAAGATAGCAGTTCTTGTTATTTACTGTCTCCCCTTACCAATTTGGGAGATGAAGCTGCTGCTAAATTCTGAGTCAAATAGACTCTCAGCTATGGTTGATCAGATTCTTGATTTGTTAATAATACATTGGCAGTGTTGCTTTACATAGAGATCCTGGGTTCCTGCTTGGAATCCATCATTCGGATTTTCTTGTATTGGTGTGATCTATAAGTGTATGATGCCTCACATGTCCTCTTCCCAAATCAGTTTTCCAGCAGAAGTTCCCAAGCTTGCCTTAAATATTTGGTTCAAATTGTGCAACAGTACTTCCCCAAATGTAGGGTTGCTTTTCAAAAAGGACAGAGACTTCTGACCTTAGACCAGGGGAATTCCCACTCACATATTGAATAAGGCTCTAATTCTATTGTCATTAGGCTGAGGATACTTACATTTGAAATCCAAACTAGAAATTATCAAGGTCAATATTGAACTCTGAGCTGCGAGGCCATGGTGGTGTGTACCTACACATAAATGCTCCTGGGTCTTTGTGTGAGGAGGGCTGGTTGTCAGAAGGTTGGAGGAGAGAAATGGGGTGGTAGGGACAGCAGTGTGTTTATTTTCAGTCTGTCAGCTGCTCTGGAAAACAGCCAAAATGAATGAGATACAACAAACCTTCAGGGTTATTATAAGCCAAGGAGAGGCAAAGCCCCTTTTAAAAAGCTCCGTGGAATTTAGACTTAAAGTTTCATGTGTATTTGGTTTAGGGCAAATGTAAAATCCCTGAAATTTCCCTAGGAAAATGTTAGCTCCCAGAAGCATACAGTGGGCCCTAACTCCCTGGACAGAAGTGGCTTGAGGGATTAAAAAAAAAAAAAAAAATCCAGCACCATTCCATTTAGTCTCCTGGTTCTGTTTGGAGAAAGTAGAGAAAGATTGATGAGAACCCTGATTAGATCTGTCTCCATGGCTTCCAGCAGATTATTGGAAAGACCTGAAAAAATTATTTGACTTAGTGGGTGTAAGCCCCAGTAGATGAGGGAAAAGAAAGGGCTAAATCTCCAGGGCCCCAGTGTGCCATAATAGCCAGGGAGACTCAGTAAAGCTGACCATTTGATAAGACACTGGCATCATCTTAAAGCAGAGGGAATTGGGGATATTTAAAATAAGGCGGCCTCCATATGGGAGGAAGTGCTAGTGAACCAGATGTGGTTGTGATTTCTGTAACAGGGGTCAACAGCTGGGTTTTTTTTCCTGAGGCATGAACTATATCCTTTTCTGGCAGTCATGTTTCAAGTTCGATCCCTCCACAGTGTGACTTTGGTCTAATGTTCACATCATGAAAACACCAGGTTGTTTTTACTGCTCTTCCAAGTAGTGTTGACATTTGTAGAGAGAGAGGAAATCTGGATAAATAGAATTCTTTTCTTGGCATTGTTAAAAATATTACTAAAAAGAGCAAAGGCTGTTTTCAGAGCTAAATGGAAGGAAAGCCATTCTTTGTAATTTTGAAAGCCCAGGTAGATGGCTGGGTAAGCATTTTCTTACAGCCTATTTTAGCCTACACTGGTTTCTGAGTATCTAAGAAATATCTGATAGAGGACACAAACACACCCATTCTATAGTAGCCCTCTCTCCTAAGGTTATCTTTTCTATCATGCAACTTTTCTTTTCTGAAGAATTACATTACAGCTGGTCTGTGATGAGCTTTAAATTTTCTTTAAATTTCACTTTTAGAAGTAGGACAACTTTTCATCCTAGAACTGGAAGGAGTTGCTTGTTTAATTTACCACTTATTTTTCACATTTGGAAACTGAAATTGATAGTGGTTAAGCAAGTTGCCTGAAGTTACACAGTTAGTAGTCATAGGAACAGCTATGAAAAATTCTAAATTTCCTGATGCCTGATTTGTTTTCGCAATGTAAGCTCTGTCCCCAAGAAGAAAATTCAGGCTAGAGTCTCTGGAACTTTAAAAAAAAATCGCATTTCAATAGAAACCACTAATCAAGAAAGCCTTCTTATTCTCAGTGGAACATAATTTTAAGGAGAAACATTTAGAATAACTTCATTTTGAACTACAATGCTAATTTTTCATAGTCCAGTGGGGAGTTTTTTTTCATATATTGCATGACACACATAAACGTTTTCTCATTTAATTCTTCTTTTAACCCCGAGAGCACTTATTCAAGAATGAACACTGGCACTTCTAGAACAAGTTGAATACATAAGTCCTTCACACAGAGGGTCACATACAAATAAGTGACTGCCACAAACCAAAGAAGGGAATAATATAGAGGGGAAAATATCTTTATGGTGCTGCAGTGGGCTTTAGAGTTGGCAAAAAGCATTCAGATGTGTTTCTAACTAATCCTTGGGACAGTTTTATGAAAGCAGAAAGAATATATGTAAGTACATATGTTTTTCCAAAGACAAAACTAAAGCTCAGAGATACTGCATGACTTACCTGCAACTAGAAGGCTACTGAATTGGGACTCAAAGCAGACTTGCACTCCAAGCCCACAGCTCACCTCATTACTTCATGATACATTAGTTGTTGAAGTGATAATACTTTAAAAAATGATCCATATTTTCTCTGTTTACTTATTGCTGTCTTCTCCAAGGTGAAGACTGAAGTGGCCATACTGTCCTTGCCCAGTCCTGACAGTTTCACTGCCTAGTTTGTATTGCTATATTCATGGTGTTTGCCTTATATGGAGGGATAAGGCCTTTTAAAAATCACTAAAGTGGGTTTTTGAGGTTATATTTTTTTTCTCCACATCCTGAACTTCAGAGCTAATACTCTCTGGCTTTCCTTTCCCCCATGAGAAGGACTGCTGTAATGGTTGGCAGGGCTTCACCAGGCTGCCAGTGGAAATGAAGGATCTTCATTTTCAGAAAGAAAAATATGCAAGTTAGCAAAATTTGTAATTCTCTTTTTAATTTTCTAACAGCCAGATTTTCAGCTGTTATTTGTTTGTTTTCACATGTAACACTAGATGGCAGAGTAACTACACCACAATGCACCATTTCCTTTGTTTCTTGCTAGTTGGGGGAACTGGGACCCTGAATAGGGAGGCATAAACCATCTGTGATTGTATGAGATTGGACCAACCAACCTGGACAATATTTTCTTGACAGGGAACTGGCTGCAGTGATTCTAAAACATATGCTTCCAAGATACTGTCTTTAAGTTCCCTTCGTTCTTTCTCCCCCTCCCCAGCTCCCCTGTGTTTAAATTTTTCTGCCCCATTGCATTCTGGTAGCTGAGGGCAGACACAGCCTGCAGGCAGCTGCTTTGAAATGGCAGATTGGGATGGATGTGCCCAATGGTGCTGGCACTCTTGACTGTGGGTCATAGAGGGTCTGGAAGTAAGGTTTCTGAGCCCTAGCCCTGAGTGGCTCTAGCTGACTGAATTAGATCAACTTGAAGATATTGTCCTTGATAACTCAGATATGCAAAGCAGGATTTTGTTTTAAAAGAGCAGCATAATCTCCATTCAACTAGGTAGATGGCTTGGAAGTACAGTGACACAGTTGGTGGGATATGGCCTTCAGTTTTTCCCAGTACTTTGTTGGTGTCTTCTTCAGTGGATGCCTCACATGCCACAGGGCACAATAAGCTAAATAAAGCTGCAGTGCAAGTTTTGTCCTATTGTGTCATGAAAAACATGAACTTAGGTACAGAAATACTTCTTTGGGTTTTTTTTTTTTTCTGAAAAAAGAAGGAATAGTGTTAAAATAAAACAATAACATACCAACTGGTAATAAAACTCTTAGTGTACCCTGCATTGAGAACTCCAGTTATACTGAGTCTGAATATATAACATTGATCAAACAAAAAGATTTTAATTACAAAAGCATTCTTTACAGTTAGAACCACAATCAGATTTCCTATTAAATAGTGAGTAGTGAGTTCCTGATGTGAAATGCAAATGAATCCATCTATAAAAATGGGAGAAAGTGTAAATCTCTACTTTTCAGGAATCCACTTGTTATATAAAACAAAAAAAATAAGTGACATGTTTACATCACATCCTACACTACTTCCCAACTGGGAATTACATGGTATATTTTAGTTTTTAGCTGGGGGTGCTGGTAACATCCTAATTTTGCACACATAGAACTGATGACATAAAAGGGCCTTGTCCAAGTGACCAGAGTGAGTCACAGTAATCAGAATATTCCTGTAGATTAGGGATAAGGGGGTTTTGTTTATTTATTTGCCTGCCAGAGTTGCAATACTTTTATAAAGAATAAATTATATGACTTTTGAGAATACCACAAATAACATGTATAAATCAAACTAAGGTATTAATCACAGGCCACCACTATAGGGATGCTTTGAAGCTAGGAAAGGGTGGTGGAACCTTCTTGTTTGTTAAGAAAGAAATGTCATAAAAATTCCAAAGCAGGGCTCAAATTTCCAGGGGGCGGGGGTCTCTTTATTGTTTCCTCTAATAGCTACTTTGGTGCTTTGTGAATAAATCTGTTGTACAAAATACCCCTTGATGCAGGCTCCGAATTATAGCCTCACTTTGCTCCTGCTTTTTGTTTTTAGCATCCATTCTGAATTATTATTAATTTGTGATATTTTTACTGTTATTTATTATACCTTCCTCTCTCCCTACTGCCCTCTCTCTCTTATTTGTCCTATCTTTATTTTCATACTCCTCCAATTAATTGATCTCTTTGCTCTTAGGGCTATAGCAAATGTGTCTGTACATTTTTATGTAGATCTTCACTATGCAGCTTGTGTTTTTAAGTTTTTGGAATAGAATGATGGTAAAAGTGAGTCACAGCTTGTTTCTATATTTGTTTCTGAATGAAGAAGCTCAATTTTCTCACTACAATGCCTGAGGTATATAGTTGTATGGTTTACTTTTAAGAGTAAACAACCCAAATTTAGCCAGTTCTTTTAATTAGATGCAATACTTTAGAAACAACTCTTCTCCATGGAGAGTAAAAGCGTGGCCCAAATAAGCAAAATCCTCTCCCACTCCTCTGGGAGTGGGCCTTTTTGATGTTGCCCAGGCCTGCTCACCACCTTAGGACACTCACTGAGGGCCTCGGACCTATATCAAAATGACAGCTCAGACCAGAAACCAAGTGGTTGGGGTCTAACAGTAAGAATCAGAGAGTAGAGCTGAGGGGTAGGGAACATTCATAGCGGGGGGGGAAAGAATATGGGCTAAACACAATGGCTGCCCCAGTGCAGTAAGTGGCTGGGTTGCAGCCAGGGGTTACCAGAAGTTCTGGCACTTCTACCTCACAGAGGCAAGCTGTATATATCAGCTTACCATGGTTTCCAGCATAAAAAAGTCAACTAATATTCCTGAGTGTCAGTTTATCAAACTCTCCAAAACAGCCTCATAAGTTATATTAATTGGGAGGGAAAGTGCTTCCAGAGTAATGAAAGATGCTGGTCAAAACAACTTTGTCTTTGACTAGTTGTCAAAGCACTGCTGTTTGGTTCTTGATTTTTCTATGACAGACTCAGAAAAACAAAAGAAGCAATTCATCTTCTCTTGCACCTTTCAGGGATGAGTTTAAAACAAAAACAAAAATGATTTTGTTTATGGACTTAAAATCCCTTGCAGTGGCCAGTGGGCTCAGACTCGTTGTAAGGTATAATTTACATTGTGCTCCTCCCTCCTAAGTTGGTGCACCTCAAGGAACCCCATCCCATTAAAATTCCTTCTTAAAAGCATAAGGTGAAGGAGCCAAACATGTGTTGTTTTTTCAGAGGGGAGTGTAGCTTTAGAAGGGAAGAAGTCCCACTCCTTTTTTCTATTTTAAATGCTGGTAAATAAGTTGAAACCTGTGAAAGCTCTTGAAGGAATGTAGAGGAGTTATCCTTTGACTTTAATGTTCAAGAAAACAAAACAAAGGAACTCATTTTAAGAAAAGACTTTCCCATGTTGGGTGCTATTCTGTGAAGTATCCTGAAAATGTTATATCTGTCCTGCCAGGTACACAAGCTAACTCACTTGTCTCTGTGTCTATGGGGTCCCAACAACTTTGCCCATTGCCCAGCTGAAGATTTTCAGACTTTAGTGCTATACTTTTTCTGTACTTTTCCAGCCCAGCCCTGAAAAAGTGTGAAATACTGTTTTTTTGAGAAAGAATAGTATTGTTTAGGGCTGACATGCTAATACATTTATATAAAAATTCTCCAATTTTAATGTTATGGGGAAAATATCAGGGTTTGTTATGACTGAATGCAGTTCTCATTCTGACACTTTATCGTGCACATAAGATAAACCTGTTTGCCCTTTGGGGAAACCTTCATAACCTGTAAAGTGCATGAAGGGACTTGATTTATTGAGATTTAAAAGGAATGTCTATCAGCCATTCTTTCTGAGTTCCTTATTTTTTTTTTTAAAGATCTTTATTTTTTAGTTGTCGTTGGACTCAACTAAATATTTATTTATTTTTATGTGGTGCTGAGGGTCGATTTAGAGAAGATAATGCTAAGTGAAGTTAGCCAATCCCAAAAAACCAAATGCCAAATGTTTTCGCTGATATAAGGAGGCTGATTCATAGTGGGATAGGGAGGGGGAGTGTGGGAAGAATAGAGGAACTCTAGATAGGGCAGAGGGGTTGGAGGAGAAGAGAAGGAACATGGTGTTAGAAATGATGGTGGACTGTGATGGTCATTATTATTCAAAGTACATGTATGAAGACACGAATTATGTGAATATACTTTATATACAACCAGAAATGAAAAATTGTGCTCTATATGTGCAATATGAATTGTAATGCATTCCACTGTCATACATAAATTTAAAAATTAATTAAAAATCTGTAATTTTTAGTTATAGTTGGACACAATACAATTAAATATTTATTTACATGGTGCTGAAGATAGAACCCAGGGCCATGCATGTGGTAGGTGAGCGCTCTACTGCTAAGCCACAATCCCAGCCCTGAGTCCCTTATTTCTAAAGGGTTTCTTGCAGCTTTTACAAGAGAAGCTCCAATACTTCCTCTAGTCTTTAACAGCCTATAAGAAGAGAGTGTACTTGCAGCCAGGAGGCTAAACCCCTAAACTGCAAGGTGATGACTTTCTAAAATTGCGGTTTAGTTATGGAAATCTTGAGCTTTTGAGAATGACTTGATCTTGGTTTTCTTGAAAATAATCTGTATAAGGACTCAAATCTAGGTCTTCTTTATTATTTATCCCAACTGCTTGAGAAATTTCTCAATTATGTGAAAAGGGGAGAACTAGGAACCAACTAAAATAATGTAAATCTAGCTTGGGTATGTATTTTTTAAATTTATATTTAAATATGATCCTAGCTTATATTCTGGAAATTCAATACACTCCCCTGGCCTTAATCCATTTTCCTACTTCTCTTTTACCACTGCTGCTTGTGTCTGTCTGACTGTCTCTCTCTCTCTCTCTCTCTCTCTCTCTCTCTCTGTCTCTCTTATTCTTTCTCTCTGATAAACACACACACACACACACATATATGTATATATACATACATATATAAACATGCACACTTTTTACCAATGGAGAAATATTCACAGCATTTTTTAGTAAGATCATACTTAAAAAAATGTTTTGCAACTTTTATTTATGTACTAATATTGCAGAAATAATATATTTCATCTTTTAACAGTTACCTATTAAGTTTTATCAAATATGTAGTATATATGGAGTATATATGTTCTAACCTATTTGTTATTGATGAATATTTAGATGGTTTCTAACTTTCCACTATTTCAAACAATGCTACAATGTCATCTCCTCTACTAGAAAATAATGTTCTTTATAAATTTGATCGAAAGTTCTATTCAAAAAGACAAAAATTATAAAGAAGAAATTAAAAATCACATGGTCAAAATCTTCTACCCATAATCTTCTTTAACATTCTGATATATTTCCTTCCAGGCTATTTAAAATTGTATTTGTGTACTAACAAAATTAATATCATGTTATCTATAGCAGTTTTCCCCTACTTAATCTTATAGTTTGAATATCTTCTTATATTCTTTAATCATTTCTTTTGAAAAATTTTTGTCTTTTGTTTATTTTTCTGTTGAAATGTTTATGTGTCATATTGATTTATAAGAACTCTTTATACAGTAAGGTTGTTGTTAACTTTTTGTCTCATGTTTGTTTTAATTATTTTCCCTAGTTTTTAATTTGCCTTTTAATTTTGTTTTTGAAATCCTTGGTATGCAAACATCTTAGGTAATCAAATACTTCAGCATTTTCCTTACAGTTTTTTGTTAGGCTTAAAAGGAACTTAAGAAAAGCTATAATAATATGAGACATTTTTAAGCAGTTATGAGTTATCATTTTAAATGTCTGATATATAAAAACTTATGTATTTACTGTTAGCAATAGCCTTATGAGGAATGTAGTGTTGTCTATGTTTCACTAATGAGGAAATTAAGGTATAAAAAATCACATAGGTAAAAGTGGCATAAACAAGATTCAAACTCAGGCACTGTCCTGTGAGCCTACATTCATATCCACTACATTATGTTGCTGTGTGTCTTTCTGGTATATTTGACTTCAAGTATTATGCTAAGTCCTAGTCTATCTCAACAGTCACTGAAAACAAAGAAGAAAACACTCATATTTTCTTCCATTTAAAAATAGTTTTATATCTAATTCTAGTTTGCCTTTCATGTAAGATGGAGCTCCTATTTAATTTTTTCAGTTAATCAATATCCCCAATATTAGCACTTCTTTAGGAACTTGAAAGGACTTGCCTTCTCCAAGAATCCTTAATAATTAGTGCCACTTCATATTAATTGTTCTTTTAATTGTTTATTTCTTCAGAGATCTTGCTTTCCTCAGCAACTTTGGTCTGCATAATTTTATGGAATCTCATGCTACTTTGGATTAAAAGGTTCATAAGCAGGGGCTGGGGTTCTGGCTCAGTGGTAGAGTACTTGCCTAGCATGTGTGGGATACTGGGTTTGATCCTCAGCACCACAGAAAAAATAAATAAAGTATTCAATTTGATGTTTAAAAAATTATTAAAAAGTTCATAAAATAAGTGGAACAATTCTTCAAGTTTATTATTATTATTATTATTATTATTATTATTATTTAAGTGGTTCTCTTCCTAAGGTCAGTTGATACCCTTCCTCCCCCCAAATTCAGGATATCTGTGAATTTGGATAAGAAGAAACCTGAATCTGTGTTTTCACCAATGTTTGACTGAAATTTAGAATTTGCTCCAATTTTTTTGCATATAGGCAATAAACCACAGTACTATTAGCAATGCCTAGGACTTTAAGGCACATATACTTAATACTACCGATACTAAGTATTACATTTTATTTGTTCCATTCTTTAGATGTTTTTCATACTCATCCACTATTTTGATATTATAGTAGCTATAGTTAGTCCTACCACTAAGTTTTGCTATTTAGTGCTTAAGAAGCACACTTATTGATATTTTAATTATTCAGAAATTTTTTGAAAATTGTATTTCCATAAAACTGATTTCCTTTATAATCCTACATATTTCATTGTATGTTCCAATAAACTTTTCTGAGAAGGGGTCCATGGGCTTCTCCAGTTACCAAAGAGATTGGTGACATGAGCCTTGTGGACAGTTTATCCGGACACAGGGATGACGTTGGACCTTATACTCATTGGGTGCTGAGCAATCAAGGGGTAACCTGGGAGGATCTGGAAAACATCCCTGCATATCCCACTATAATGCTTTGATTCTTTCACTTCTGGAATAATTCTCTTCATCATCCTAAATAGAACTATTTATTTTCTTCCCTCTTCTTCTTTTGTCACCCTCCTTTCTCTGCCTTTTTCATTTAGGGAGTATCCCCCTCCTTTTCATTTCTTTCTCATTCGCTCCTCACTTCAATTTGTCCTTTATTTCTCTTCCTCCCCCCACCACTGCAAAAAAAAAAAATTAATGTCTTAAGGAGTTTTATTTCACCTATTTTCAGAAAACTTTTCTCTTTCTGGTCTAAGAATGGATTAAACAACAGGGATAAACAAAAAGTGGTAGAGTTTAAAAAGTGAACAAGAAGTTGAAAGCAAGATTTGCCAACAATGAACATAAAGTAATTACCTGGAGATAATTAGGAATTGACCTCAGGGAGCATCTATCTACCTGGTTTGCTTGTCTGGTCCCAGGAAAATTGTGGACCTTGCTTCTGGCCCCATGACTCTTAGTCCTGCTTTTGTAATAGGCTTATCCAACTACTTTTATAGATCATTTCCCTCATAAGATAGTCATTCATTCTAATTTTCAAAGTACCCATAGGAGGGACCTGTTTTGAGAGAAGGACTATTAGAATGTATTGTTGAGTTGCAGTAATTTCTTTGGGATTAGTTCAAAAGTATACACCTTTTATGGACAAAAGTTGTCACATAATTCATTCACCTAAAGTAAAATTTTGATGCCTGTAATAAGTTAGTATTTAGTTACTGAGATGTTTGCTCTATGGTCTCAGTCATCTACTACAGTTAATAGCTCCGGGTTGCAGTTGCCGATTTATACAATCTGTATGTCTGTAAAATTATTTTTCTTAATTTCTGCATCTGGGATAATGCCATTTTTCTACACTAAAAACATTAGCTCCTCTTACAGCTAATGTAAGCTGAAAATTAGAGGTGCCTGGGGGAGGGAAACGAAGCAGATGGATTGTTTACATGAGTGCTATAGTTTCACTTTTTATACACCAGTCACCTTGGAAGAATTAATGCCCTGTAAGTGTGCCAATCAGATTGGCCCAGCCATCTCTAAACATTCCATTTGGTTTATTAGAATAATAAATACTGTTAAAAAAAAGTTCTACTGGATCCAGGATATTAGTCTGTGGTCAACCAAAGAAATATGTGCTATAACTTACCTCTGACTAGATTTGGTCAGGTGTTGCTATGAGTTTGACAACTGGATACAGATTTACCCTATTTGGGTGCTGACTTTGATGACTAATCTCCAGAGTTACAGCCCTTAGAAATTTTTGTCACCTGTCCAAGGTCAGTGGTGGTGGCCACTTCACTGACCATTTCTGTCATGCCCCTTGCCATATGATGTCTAAGTAGTCTATATGGAAAGGAGTAAGAGGCCTCTCTTCATCGTGCCAGGTGGATTTTGGTATCTGTGATCCCCCCAAAAAAGACTTACTGAAAGTTCATTAAAAGTTTTATCTAATTTGATGACTGTGACTCTGAATTAGTTTTGCTTGGGGAAGATTCAGTTCTTCAGACTGGCTTTCAAGTCCTTCTACCTTGTGCCCCTTCTTATCTCATGGAAGCTTACTCCAGCTGTTCCCCAGCAACAGCTCTACTGCACCTGGGAGAATAGCCTTGGAAGTCACCTGCTTGGTCATTGCACCCCCTGTATTTTCTCTCAAGCTGGTTTCTTTTCTGAGCCCTGTTCACTTGTGGGAGGCCATCCTTGCATGTGATCCAGTTACCTCCCGGCTGGGTGAGAGGCACTCAGACACATCTTTGTGTTAGAGCTCTTTCCTCACCTTTCTTGGGTCCGAGGGCTTGTCGGTGTGGAGGTGTGCCTGACCACAGCCCCTGAAGACCCAATCATCTCACCTGGCCTTGGGACACTGCCCCCCTTAATCTTCATTGGATGGGATTTTCCCCAGAATTTTTTGTTCCCAATAAAAGTCCACTCCCTGGCGTGTTCTCTGTCTCTCTCGCTACTTGCTACTTTAATGGGTAGCTCGAGGCTGGGGGTACGAGCTTGGAAGTCACCCTGCTTGGTCATTGCACCCCCTGTGTTTTCTCTCAAGCTGGTTTCCTTATCTGAGCCCTGTTCACTATCGTACCATGCTTCTCAAATCCAGGTCAAATCCTACCTCCTCATGAGTCTTTCCTATTATCTTAATCACTTTACCAGTCCTACTCTTGCCTCTTCATTTCTATAGATCTGACAGCTGGTACAAAAAGAAAAACTTTTGGCTCAGGAAGCAATCAAATAGTTAAATTATCTACATAAATCTAATTTTATTCATATTAAAGAAATTCTAAGTAATCAGCTTTTTTTTGGGGGGTGGTGTGTGAGAATTAAACCCAGGGCATCACACATGCCAAGTACTGCTCTAACAGTGAACGGTGCCTCCAGCCCCACATAATCAGTACTTTCTAAGAACAAAGTTTATATTTTAAGTTTTATTTTATTTTTAATTTATTATTTTTTTTGCTGATGCATAGGTTCCAAGAAAAAGGAATTAAACCTGAAACTAAAACAAATAATATTTACAAAATGACAAATGTGCTAATCACATTAATTGAAGCATTATTTTTAAAAGGAAAACTCCTCCAATGTCTAACAACCGAAGATTTAAACTATGATATACACACTTAGCGCACATTTTATGTGTGTGTTAATTGTTAATTTAAATGATAATTTTGAAGATTATGCACCAGTAAATTTTTATAATGCTAAGCAATAAAAGCAGAATATAAAATTTTAAAAAATGTGTATATGTGAAGTAAGATGAGAATGGGACACAGATATGTGAAAACAGTTGATTTGTTAAGGTGGTAGGATTTGGACCTTTTCAATTGAAAGACTTTCATTATAGTAATTATTATTTTTTTTATTCCAGAAACATATCTCTTTAACCTGTAATATGTATTGTGACTCTAGAAAGTTTCTGTCACCTTTGTGTTTTAGTAGGACTTAAAGGCTCTGGGCTCACAGACTAATAAAAATGGTGTGTGTGTGTGTGTGTGTGTGTGTGTTTTATTAATAATTTCTCTAGTTCCTTAAAAGTACAATTTATTTTATAAAAAATAACATGTCCTCTTAAGCATCCACAATGCATACCAGCATACCAGATTGTAAGATGATGAGGGGCGAGGGCCTTTCCCTCCACTCTCCTCCTCAAGGCTTTCCTACAGATTGCCTGTTGTATGGGGGCAGATCATGACCATCCCAATGAGACAGTTTATTGGAAAGCACTATTCTCCCTCCTTCATATATTGGCACTGTCTAAATTAGACTTTTGTGGTTGTTGGAATAAAGGCCCACTCCAGTTAGCTCAAATAACAATTACTACAAAAGAATAAGAATCTCCTGGAAATTTAAGAACAAGAGCCATGGTAAGGCAGCTTCAGTGACATGTCTCAGATACAGTCTGATAAACTTCTCTTGGATTCACCTCCCACTGGCAAGCCCTGCCCTTACTTTCTGCCCTAGACTTAGTCACTTGACTCTAGTCTAGTCAACTTTGACTAGGGATGAATCACTTTGGTTTGAAAAATGGCTACCTAGGCCACTGGCAGTGGAGGCTCCAGAAGTTTTACAGAAGCTTAGGAGCAGCAACCTATTTGCAGGGAGGAGAGAAAGGATGCTATTTAGTGTGGCATTTTTAAAAAAGCACCCCAAATTTCATTGGTTTATATCAATGAATTCTAGGGGCGGGTAAGGGATGTGCCTTGTACCAACACTGTCAGAAGGAATGGTGATAGGTAGTTTCCCTTAGAAGGAGACAAATTGTGCAGGTTAAAATCAAAGCATCTGGGCTGGGGTTGTGGCTCAGCAGTAGAGCACTTGCCTCGCATGTACAAGACCCTGGGTTCGATTCTCAGCCCCACATAAAAAAATAAACAAGTGAAATAAAGGTGTGTGTCCAACTACAACTAAAAAATAAATATTTAAACAAGTTTTAAAAAATCAAAGCATCTGCTACAAAGATATGAGCAAATTATCATACTTAGGATTTGTTTTTCAAAAGATACTGATACCTAGAACCAAATTATGATTCTTTGTTCACTCAGAGGTAAGAATTAGGTTCCAATTAGAGACAGGGGTGGGGTGAGGGCAGGATAAGTCCTCACTGGGTGTGGTGGTGCACACCTGTAATCCTCGATACTCAGGGAGCTGAAGTTTGAGGCCAGCATGGGCAACTTAGCAAGACCCCATCTCATAAATAAAGATCTGGGGAGAATGCTCGGTGGTAGAATGCTTGCCTAGAATGTGTTCAATCCCCAATACTTTAACAAAAAAAAAAAAAGAGAGAGAGACATATGAAATGTCAATTTCTTAGTAACAGGCATTGATCAACTCTCTACTAGGTTTCTGACCCCCTTTCTCTCTACATTATGCCTATAAATGAGGTCATTCTTGATGACCTCATTTCACATAGTAGATCATCCATCCTACATCCTAACTTCTCAGGATGAGTCCCTTCCCCCCATGAATCTTTTCCTCTATTCTACTTCAAAAATTCACATGATCTTACCTTATTCCTGATGTTACCAATGACACCAGCCCCGATGTAAAGTCATGGTTTCAAATATTCTCTTCTCTGATTATCACCTCCAATATTTAGAGCTCATTTATATCCAGTATTTATAGCACATTTATTTTATTATCTCCACTCCAACAATACTTTGATGACATCAGGATCCCCTAAACCAAGGCTTATGCCACTTTTAATTATTATTAAGTCCTCAATTCATCTCCTTTCCCAAAACTGTGTGGGAGTTGAATAAGATTGGCTAGTGGGTTTGTACACAGGGCCTCTCATGTAGTAGTGGGGATGCCCAGCCAGTAGTGGAGTTGAGGTCATCTTGAAGGCTTTTCACCTACCATGTCTGGTAACTGAGCTTAGAATAATCAAACTACTGAGGTTGAGAATAGCTGGAGCTTCTCAGGAAGCTCCCATATGTCTCTCTTCAAGGTCTTCCACACCAGCCTTAGGATACTTAGACTTCTTACCTGGCAATGAAGGCTCCCAGAGTGTGTGTCTCAAAAGAACCAGCAGAGTTGGCATGGCCTTTTAAAGTCTAGCCTCAGGAGTCATGTGTGTTCCTTTCACTACAGTTTTGTGTTGAGGCATCCTAAAGACCCATTCAACTTCAAGGGATGGGCACAGAAACACCATCTTTTCTAGGAGTTGTATTATGGAACTTGTAGACAGTTTAACACCAACACAATCTATGCTACTACAGAGTAAGCTCCATAAGAGCAGGGACTGTGTCTTAGGTTCCTATATTCACAACACCTTAAACAGAGCCTGTCACATAAAAGGTACTATGTGAATATTTATTGAATAAAGTGAACTGAATTACTCCAGAGACTCATTTCAAAAAATAAATACATTAAAATGGGGGAAGGGATGCCAAATGAACATCCTCTTGGACTGTCATCAATATAAGTGTTTCTTTCCAAGCATGAGATCTTTCCTTTACTTCTCTTTCATATTCACTGTTCCTAGCAACTATATGATTGTAGTGTCCTACTAAAGTACTTTATTTTTCTCAAGGAAGTCTAAACATGGCTTTTAGGTACTTGTGAGTGAATTTTAAAATGTTTGAAATCATGTTTAAAGGAAACATCAGAATTTCAGGAAATGTGGAGGTGAACGTTTCAGCATGCTAGTCTTTTCTCACTCAGTATTTATCCCCATTGGGTTTATCTGGTCTTTTGAAATTTTGAAAAAATTGACCAAATGCAATGCAGAGAAGATGACTTAAAAACTCTCAGAGGGCTGCAGGGACTGCTCAGCGGTGGAGTGCTTGCCTATCATGTGCAAGGCCCTGGATTTAATCCCCAACACTAAAAATCTAAAAGTTTTCAGGGTACAAATAGATTGCTTAAAATATTTTTTGCTTGTTAAATCATCAAGTGTGATTTAACAAGAAAGTATTTATTTGCCTTTTTTAGAGACTAAGGGATAATTGGACAAGGTTAAGTGTATAAGGCCAATTATAATCTGCCATGTATGGTTATAAATGGTCATGATTTCATATGCTTCCAAAGTGAGGTGGATAACATATCAACAATAAACACAAGTCTGTGATGGATACCTGCAGAGAAAACCATAATATACTTTTTTTTTAAATATATTTTTATTTGTAGATGGATATAATACCTTTATTTTGTTTATTTATTTATTTTTTTAAAATTTAATGTGGTGCTGGGGATCGAACCCAGTGCCTCATGCATGCTAAGTAAGCACTCTACCACTGAGCCACAACCCCAGCCCGAGTTATGTGAATTTTGATCAATGAAATGATTGTAGAGAAATAAAACGAGAACTGGATGCTGAGTCTCAAGATTTAGGNCCCCCCCAATAATGTACTTTTTATAGCTCAGGTCTATTCAAAGAAGCTGGTAACATATAAACTAAACTCTCTTAGTCATCCTAGAAAATTTTTGGTAGATGGCCAGTGATTACATCTATTTTAGTCTTTTCTATTTCCTGTTAAAATATCCAGTTAGATATTTTCCATGGATATTTATATCAAACATTAAAAAAAAATAAATGATACAGCCCCAAATAGGTATCACCACTTCTGTGCATTCTGGAGAAGATATTGCCTTCTGGAATCCTATAGTCTTTCTTTTGTCTGCTTGTTTTTGATTTGAAAGTTTATATACTCTTCACCAATAAAGCTAGATTGGAAAATACATTTGACAGGTGGTTTTCTGTCTCACATATTTGAGTTATGTGAATCCTTTCTTTTAAGACTTTTTTTTTTTTAGTTGTAGATGGGCACAATACCTTTATTTTATTTATTTATGTGGTGCTGAGGATCAAACCCAGTGCCTCATGTGTGCGAGACAAGCACTCTACCACTGAGCCACAACCCCAGCCCGAGTTATGTGAATTTTGATCAATGAAATGATTGTAGAGAAATAAAACGAGAACTGGATGCTGAGTCTCAAGATTTAGGTTCCAATCTTGACATATATACTTTATGGCCTTTATTATATTACCCTGAGCTCCAGTTTCCTCATGTGTCAAAGCAAGGATAAAAATGGAACTTCTACTTTACATTATTACAAGAATTAAATGGCCCTTATAGAAATAAATGGCAAAACTAAAATGATGCTTGGCACATTAGAAGACACTCTGGAAAATATTTGTTTGTTCATCTATCCCTCATGGTTTGTTACTAATTTTGGGGCTCAGAAAATGATAGCTTTGGCATTCTGAGTGTTTTGAACTAATGAGGATTGAAGGGTCTTGGAGGTAGACCTCAGAAGCAAATTCTCTCTTTGCCTTCTTGCCTTTCCATGTCCCTTTGGGACTTTATTCAGAAGGATCTCATGTCACTTTCAACTTTTATGAAGTTTTTATTTATGAAGTAAATATGTTGTGCTTAGCTGTTAAACTTTCTTTTGTTATAGGAGTGTTGGTTGTGACCCTTCTGATGGGGTAAGGAAATATATCACCTCTTTCTGCCCCTATTTTACTCTGTTCTTATTCTCTAGTTGGCTATTCCTTTGTCTTCCACAGCTCAGATAATAGGGAAACATAAACTCATTATGATTTGTTCCCATGACTCTATTTTATCATCTGAGTGGATTATTAGTTATAGTAATAAGTGAATCTTGAAACAAATACTTTTTGTGCCTAAGCTGGCCCTTTTAGTTGGCTTGTATGTTTGTATTAAGCAGCAGTTGAGTTCACCAAGTCTCATCTCAGTGTTCTCTGTAACACTTATGCAGTGTCTGGTCCATGATATGGGCTCAGTAAAGATGTTTTGAATTGAATTTCAACAGATACAATGAAAGTATATGGTATATTCTTTTGGTCAAGGAAGAACACATCATGAGTCTAACGTTTATGCCATAACCATGCTTGCTTCTCTTATAATACTGAGAGGCTAGAACTCTGTGGTATTAGTAAATGTGACTGGGCCAGGCAGAAGGAGCATGGAGTTTAGTTTAGGGGCTGGGGCTTGGATCTGTTGGCGATATCAAATAGGGATACACCTAATATTCTTGTCAGAATGCAGTCCTGCATCTCTAACTTTCCTCTCCACTTTTCAGTAGACAGAAAGGGAGATAGTACACAGAGAAACCTCAAACCAATCAATTCAATAATAAATTTAGCCTTGCAAGTTGAGCTCGTAAAACTTTATTTTCCTTCTTAGCCCCTTTTTTTGTGCTTAGGGAAGCAGGTACCAGTCCCTTGATCAGGATTGCATGGCCCAAGCATGAGGGCTGTGGGTATATAGCCATGGCTATTTTGCCTCAGAATCATTTATTCTCTCATGGGATATTATTGACTACATACTTTGGTTCAGGCATGTGATAGGCATCCAGGAGAAAGTGGTGAATCAGAGGTCCTGACTTCAAGGAGCTTGCACTTCCGCGGAAGGATTCAGATGACAAGCAAAATAACAAGTATATAAGGTATTTTCGGAAAATGATAAATGCAACAAGGAAAGTGAAACTAGTGCAAATAATAATGGGAGGTGGCTATGGGGCATTGTCTGCTGTGAAATGGATAATCAAAGAAGGCCTCTTTAAAGAGATTTGAGCTTAGACTTAAATCATGGAAGAATCCCCCAGTCATGGGGAGACCTGAGGGAAAAATATTCCTACAGAAAGAAATGGTGATGCACAGGCCCTGGGATAGGAGCAAGGTTAGAGTGTTCTGGAACTAAAAGGCCAGCATGGCTAAGGCATTGTATGTGCATATGGATGTGGGGAAAGGAGGAGGAGAGTGATCCTAGGAGAGGATAAGTAGTGTTTTTTCCTCACCCATAGAAAGGTTAGTGTCTGACACTCCTGCAACTAAAGACAAATTAATGAGAGAAAAGCATGGCAAATGTATTTAATCAGAGTTTTGAGTGACATAGGAACCTTCAGAAATGCACACTCAGACCCAGAAGACTGTATTCTTTTTTTAAAAAAATTATTATTATTATTTTTAGTTGTAGTTGGATGCAATACCTTTATTTTATTTATTTATTTTTATGTGGTGCTGAGGATCGAACCCAGGGCCTCACACATGCTAAGTGAATGCTCTACTGCTGAGCCACAACCCCAGCCCCAGAAGACTATATGGTTAGCTTTAATTAAGAATAGGCAGCATGTAGTTGGACAAAAAGTGGGTGTCACTCAATGGTAATAAATTGGAGGTGTGTGCTTAGCAAGGTCAGGAATGGGCTTCAAGAGAAAGAGAAACCTTCCTGTTTCTGCAGTTTTCTCAGTTCCTTTCAGCTTAAAATACTCTGTCATGCCATATTTGGGGCTAGCATTTCTTATACCTCATTATGCGCTACCTAATTTTCTCACATTTAAGGAATGTTTGACAGCTAATATAATCAATTACCTGATGCTGTATTTAAAGATGTACTTAGAAGAAAAGTTCTTAAAAAACAACAAGCACATCCACAAGAATCATTAATCTTCCATTAATTCTTAAGTACCTAATCTAACCTTTGTTTTACCCCATACATAAGCTTGAATGCTCCTTTTAATTCATTCTGCGTGTTTCTGAGAATCAGTTTTCCCTTAAGTGAGGCCTTACATCCTTCAAAGACTCTAGGCCAGTTGGTCACGAGACACTTAGTCTCCTCAAGGCTCTGTGCTGTGGGTGTCACAGCGTAGGGAAGCATTCTCAAGCTGAGCATCTTTCACAGCCTAGTGTAGAAGTTATGGCCGGCGGTTTTTACTGGCTTTCTCTTTCAGAAATCTTCTTTTGTTCCTGCCACAAGGCAAAAACAGGAAAAGAAACCTGTGTGAAAGAATGCTCTCTCTTTTCCTTTTGTGGTGATTGTGCATCTTAAGAGAAGGCCTCAAAGGTTCCCGGAGCTGTCTGTCTTTTCATGTAAATGGAGCCCTTAAGCCTATTTAGAAGTGTGCGAAAAGCCTGTGGGAGTTGAGGTGAAAGATATTGCGCAGTAGCATCAGTGGCCCATTTAATTTATTCAAGTTCAACTGTGTGCTCTCTGTTTCTTGTATGTAATTAAGAATACTGTGAAACCGTATTTTGCACTTGTAATTTTAATTATATGCTATGCATATTACTGTGTACACATATTACTGTGCAGCATTGGTAACTACAAAACCATGTATTTAGAACTGAGAGGTTTAAGGGATTTTCCAGGGTAATTTTGACAATGTAAATAAATTTGGCCTTAAACACCAACTTGAGAATGCAATCTGCATGTAAAATAAAAATATTAGATATTTTAAATTCTTGCTTATTCCCAAGTACAGGACTGAGCAGAACTGAGACTCATATTCACTCCTCACCCCAAAACAGTAACAGGTTTGAGTTGGGATTGGACTTTGTGAGAAGTGTCAAGACAGAAGGAATTTGTAAGATTTCAGTGAGGAACAAGGATTCTGATGCTGGACACAGGCAATCAGTAAACTCTAAAATCAGATAGGGAAGGAGATGGTTCTTGGGTGAGCTGTTAACTCTTGAATTTGGGGTTTAAAGTGATGCTGTGGGCTTGGTACTGTGTTTGTAAATGGGAGTGCCCCCAAATAATAGTAACACTGTGACAACCACAGATATTAAGAACATACCTTGATATAAGCAACCAGGGTAAGTCAAATACATACAGTATTATATGGGAAAAAATTCCCTTAAGCNACATATACACACACACACTGGGTGGGTATTAGTCCTTTCTCCTAGACTTATCCACTTTCTAAGAGGGTTTACTTGTACATTGTTCCATGTGAATGTTGCTCTCTCTTTCTCTCTCTCTCTCTCTCTCTCTCTCTCTCTCTCTCTCTCTCTCTGTGTGTGTGTGTGTATGCATGTGTTGGTAATATTGCAGACAGATAAGAACAGACAACAGCAGTACTGGAAAGAAGGGACAAGGCATGAGCATTTAGGTCCAAGATTTCAGGAGCAAGTTCTGCCTTTAGTTGGTATATGGGAAGAATTAGATGTGGGGTCTTGAGATACTGGGGGGATGGGAGAGTGAAGGTCAAACCTGTTGCCCCTGTCACAAGCTGGCCTGGAGAACCATTCTACCACCCTAATGCAGTCTTTTAAATCAGATGCAGGAAACATTCTGATATTGACAGCGAGGAAACAATTCATCCTGTATCCCACTAAGCTTTTTACCAAGTGCAATTGAAATTTATATCCTGGACCCCTGCTGTGGGTTTTTCACCCTCTCCAACCTCAACTCCTTTAGGAGGTTAATAGAATTCTGAATCATATCTGACTGAGTTAGAATCCTTCCCTGACTCCTGGTAGTCACCTTGACATTTGCAAAATACCTCAGAAGCAAGGAAGGTAAGTAACTCTTCCTTTCTCCTTACCCTTCTTCCTTGAAGTGGTCATAAAACCCTTATTGGAGAGGTGCTCTCCCTAGACCCAAACAAAGGAAAGGAACATGTTTATCTCTGAAGACCTGGGACACAGAGAAGACTATAAACAATTAGGCTTTACTAAGTACCCTCACCCCTGACACACACATGCATTTATTACTATTAGATCACACTCCCTTTTGTTCAATCATGCTTCTTCACAACCATCCACCTCTTGATTAAACCTAAGTATAAAATATATAAGCTAAGGCTGGGGTTGTGGCTCACAAGTCATGTAAAACTTATATTAAATAAATTTGTTATGGTTTTCTTCTTGTTATCTGTTGTTTGTTAGAAGGACTCAGCCATAACTTAGCAAAAAGTGAGGGGAAAATAAAATTTTTCGTTGCCTATGGTAGCTTTTAGTTTTTGTAGCAAGTTTCTGAGCCTTAGTTTCCTCATCTCCATCAAAAAGATGGCACCTCTCTCCCTGGTATATTGTCAGGGCTGAAGAGAACAGGATGTCTGAGAGTACTTCCCTGTAATTTTTGTACATTGCCTAGAAAGAAACTGCCCTAGCAATAAAGTTTAAACCTAAAAGGTTCTAATGCATCATACAACATATTGGTCAAGACTTTGCTTCAAGTGACATAAACCCAAATCTAACCAATTTATATGAAAAAAGCAAAATTTCTTGCTTTATAGGAGCCAAAAGTGTTAAAAAGATTGGAGCAAGGATGCAGGTCACCATGCACGAAGAATAGGGTGAATGGGGACACAGTGATTCCTAAATGCCTAAGTTTCCTAGTCTTCCAGGAGTTCTGTGACTGTGATTGGGGAAGACTTACAGGCAGGGATGGAGCCAGACCCCTGACAGACTGTCACAAGTTTATAAGCTTTGTGATATCATTTATCAAGTGGAAAGAAGAGATAGTTTACTAAGTGGGTTGTGTTTGAGATGGCCAGGATTCTAGTGATATTAACTTATTTTGAACAAAAATTTAAGGCCTTTGAACTTAATTGTGATTTCATAATAATATTCATTAAGCGTACTTTTATTAATGTGTAGTACTGGAGATTGAACCCAGGGATGCTCTACCACTAAGCTACATTCCCAGCCCTTTTAATTTTGAGATGGGTGTCTTTACTATATTGCCCAGGCTGACCTTGAACTTATGATCTTCCTGACTTAGTCTCCCTAGTTGCTGGGATTACAGTTGTTATGAGTACTTAATTCTAATTTTATATTTTTAGCATTATATAATCAACATGGGCTATGTAAAGATTTGCATATTTCACAGTCCCGTCCCCCCCCCCCCCCCCCCCCCCGCGCCCAGTTCTTATTTAAACAAACAAAGCTACACTTTACTGTAAGCAAAAAAAAAAAAAAGAGTATGTCAGGCCTTCAATTCAGAAACCTGAGTCAAATCAGCAGTCTCTGGAAGGAGGAAAGTTGTAAGGCCTATGTTCTGTTCTTTCATAATGGGCCTAACCCTTCCCCCTCATCTGACATTTTCTTGTGGAAAACATCTGGTTTGAATAAGCACTAATGGCAGCCTTGATCATCAGAAACCAGAAAGCAAAAATCACAAATAGTGTATACTAGGTAAAAGAGATGCCAGAAAAGCAGTGTGCAAGGAAAAGTCAGCAGCAAATTTGTTTTATGTATAATTTCACCTTTTTAATGCTTGTCTTCCAACTGCCACATACTTCTCTCTTTGGGAATAGCCAAGGCCTCCAAACACAAGGGTGAGTGAGGTTCTCTATTGATTAATGTAAGGGTGTTTATTCAGGACCAGGGCTCATGAGTTGTAAGAAAAATCTGACTAGCTGGTAATAAGCGGGTAGAGTTGTCATACTGGCCAACAGAGCTAGCCCTGAAGGAAATCTGAATACCTTAATTTCCTAGTCTTCCGGGAGTTCTGGGACGTAAAGGCAGTGATGGACCTAGACTCCTGACAGAATATCAGAGGTTTATAGGCTTGGTGACAGAATTTACAAAGTGGAAAAAAGAGAAGGATTGTGTTTGGGATGACCAGGGATTTGTGAGGAGATTTTGGATAAGCCAGTGCAAGGTACTTTGGAGTATCCTGGGCCTTACCAATTTGTCGGGACTGCCAGAAGTACAGGAGGCATCTCCTAGGGTTTTTACATTTTAGAGCCTAGAAAAGGTAAAAGCAGATATAAGCTGTTTACCAGGAATTTAAACAATTATCAGGGGAAGAAGGTTGAAAGTACAATTGTTTCAGAGAAGAGGTCAGTAGAAACTAGTTAAGGGGGATTGGAGAGTGCTATAGGAGACATCAGAAGCTTTCAGGATCCAAGGAAAGTGGATGACAGAGAGCACAAGAGAGAGGTTAGCATTGTGTTTCAACCTCCTTCTTTATTATTTCTCATCTGCTTTGCCTGGATATTACCTATGCCAAACTGAAGGGATATGTATGGAAGCTGCTTAGGGTAGTAGGAAAACATGACTAATGGAATCTGAAGACCTTTATCTCTTGTAACTTTACCTCTAAAATAGCATACAACACCTACAGGGTTTAGTAAGAAATAAACAGGATCATCTAGGGCAAGTAGATTAGGTAGAATATTGGCCAAGTGACCAGACATCTTAGAATGAGTAGGATAGTTTTGGATTTCAGCTTCCTGTCCTATTCCTGTTCACTTTCCCATTAGAGCGTCCTATTATCCTGATGTCTGAACTAAACTGTTTGAACCTGTAATAGCAGTTATCAATGGTTAAAATTGAGTTCTTAAACTAGGTCAGAAATAGGGTTATAAATGACAGAGTTAGTATATGTTTGGGAAAATTATTTGGCTTTACTTAAGTGTAGTCTTATGATTTAGCACTCATTTATGACTAAGCTTATCACAAATAATTGTTAGGTTCCATAGTGAATATTCAACAATCAGGTGTTAGGCCAAGCTCCCAAATTGAATGAGACATTGGCTTTGTTTTTAAGATCTGCACGACCCCACCCCCTCAGTGGAACAGATTGACATGAAAATAACCAACTATTCAATGTAAGATAATATGATATTGTATTGGTACAAATCAAGCGGCAGAGATGAAGAAAATAATTCACTTTGGAATATCAGGAAAGAACTCATAAAAGAGTAGATGGCTAGAATTTAGAGTGATGAATATGATTATGCTCAGCAAAAAGTGAATTATAAGTATTGCAGTGTTGGAAATGCAGTTATTGAGATATAATGCTACCAAATCAGATTAACTACATGCACTCTGTTTATAGATGGATGGTTCCATCAAATTTTTCTTTATTCATTTTCCTTCTCATGAGGAAGTCTTTGTCTGGCAAAGTGATCAGTGCACTAATTGGAAATAGGCTTTAGTTGGGCATCCAACTCTGAAGGAAAGAAAGAGTAATATCCTTTCCTCACTCATTGCAAGGTTCATGGCTGATACTCCTATAACAAAGACAAATTAACAAGAGAAAAGCATAACAAATTTATTTAACCACAGTTTTATGTGACACAGAAGCCTTCAGAAATGAAGACCTAAAGACCTAGGGAAACTGGCATACAGAAATATGGCTGGAGGACCAAAGGGGATGATCTAATGGCAGTAAACTCAGGGGAACCTAGCAGGGCCTATTTGTTAGGATTCTTTTTGGCTTCCAGGTATTGGGCAGGACCTCTCTGGAATGAGGATCTTTATGACCTTCTTTCAGGGGAGGCAGATCAGAGAATTCTTTTATGACCTCCTTCAGGGGAGAATGATGAAAAAGGTCAGAAACATCTGTGGGTTTTTGTTTTGTTTTGTTTTGTTTTTTATCAATTTCCTTTAGCTTAAAATACTCAGTATGCCAAGGTACCATATTTGGAGTATCATGTTCTGAGTTCCTACATTTCTTTGGAGGGGGAATAGCTTTTTTTGATCTGAGCACAGTTATCAGACAATGTGGCATAAATGAATAGAGGACAGATTATATGACCAAGTTGACCACCACTTAAGAGCTGAGTGTCTTTTGACAAGTTACATATATTCCTGGTGAATCTGGTATCTATATAAAATAGGATTGATAATATTACCAGCCCCACAAAGTTATAGCTCAAGTGCAGTAATAAATGTGAAAACACTTTGTAAAGTGCTTTGAAAATATGTAAATGCCATTATTTTATTAAAAACATCAGCACACCATTTAAATATGTAGTTCTATGCATGGTGCAAAGAGCTAGAGAGACATAGGACCCCTCTTCTAGGGAAACACAGTCATTATTCACCAGCTCCCAAGTGGGAGGACAAAACCTTGAGCCCTCACTAGATGCTCTTTATTCTGAAAAGTTAACTTCTGAGTCTTCCTCTTTGCATTGTCCCTGGTGACCTTGTCTTTTTCAACTTGATAAAAAACAGTTTGAAAAGGGGAAGAGTATTGTGTTCTCAGCAAAGATATTCCTTTTTTTTTCTTTCACTCATTGGAAGATTTTGCACTTTTGGTTATAAGGTATGAAGGTGAACAGTCCAGCTGATTCAGATCCCTAGAGTGCCCCCAAATAATAGTAACACTGTGACAACCACAGATATTAAGAACATACCTTGATATAAGCAACCAGGGTAAGTCAAATACATACAGTATTATATGGGAAAAAATTCCCTTAAGCAAAACTAGAAATGTGATTTAATGTCATTGCATTTAACATAAAAGGGATGATAACAAAGAGAACATGTTTAACATTAGAAAATTCAAATGAAAGAATTAGTCTTGTAGACAAATGCAGTAGGAGAAAAATGAAGATCCGTAATTTTCTTGCTAATGGAAAGCAAAATTGGGAGTTTACATTGACATCAAATGTTCTAAAATTTAGCTTTCATTCAGTAAAGTATATAATTTGATGAGTTTTGGCAAATTGTACACCTACTAATCATATTTTTACCACCCCAAAAAGTTCCCTCGAGCTCTTGTGCAGTCAATTGCCTCTCCTCCCCCTGGTCCTGAGAAAACACTGATATGCTTTTTGATGTTATGATTTTGCTAAAGTTAAATTTTCATTTTTATTTTGCTGGTTAATCAAAATGATGATGTTATACATCATCAAAATTGGGATTAGGTCCCCAAAAAACAAATGCTGAATATTTTATCTGATATGAGGATGCTGAGCCATAATGGGGATGGTAGGGGGAGCATGGGAGGGATGGAGGAACTTTAGATAGGGCAAAGGGGAGGGAGGGGAAGGAAGGGGACATGGGGATAGGAAAGACAGTAGAATGAGATGAACATTAACACCCTAAGTACATCTATAAAGACCCGAATGGTGTGACTCTGCTTTGTATACAACCAGAGGCATCAAAAATTATGCTTTATATGTATAATATGAATTGAAATGCATTCTGCTGTTTTATATAACAAATTAGAATAAATAAATTTTAAAAAAATTGGAATTATGATCCTATCTCCTTTAGAAAGAGCAATTTCAGGAACTTCAGAGCCTAGTTTTCTCATTGTCAGTGAGAATGATAGCTTTTCTATTTATTTCCTAAGTTTGTTATAAAGAATCCAAAGAATGCCAGGTGCAACAGCACACACCTATAACACCAGAAACTTGGGAGGCTGAAGCCCTAGGATTACAAGTTCAAGGTCAGCCTGGGTGACTTAGTGAGATCCTATCTCAAAATAAAAAACAAAAAGGGCTGGGAATGTTTCTCAGTCTTGGTAAATCACCTCTGGGTTCAATTCACGGTACCAAAAAAGAATCCAAAGAACTAATAGAATTAGTTGTAGAGGGTTTGATTATTGAGGAAATATTAATGTTAATCAAAAGAATGGTATCTAGGGCTGGGTTGTAGTTCAGTAGAAGAGTCATGTGCAAAGTCCTGGGTTCAGTCCCCAGTGCCACATGTACACACACCATATTGCCATTTGCCTCTGTATATGCACATATATCATTGTATAGAGTGTGCATTTTCAAAAAAAAGATAACTGGTCATCAGCATGCCATTCTCACTTCCTCCCATGTACATTTTGTAGCTTCCCCATAGGGAAGTGAAACTGGTGGTGGTTCAAAGAGATTGAATTTGCTGAAGTGGATTCTGCCAAGTGGCTGTCTGTAGATGACCTTTGTCTTCTTGGGGGTAATAGCAGGAGTTGGTTTTCTGGTAGAACATCTAAAAACACCCCATCACAACTGGAATATAAACCATGGTTTTGTGGGTTTGTTTACCTGAGACATTGATAACAGGAATCAAAAAACCTGGATTTAGCTGTCTCTAAATATCTACATATATGTTCCATTGTAGATATTTTCCCTCTTATGGCTTCTCTTTTCTGTGGAACTTTCAAATCCTCAAAAACACACTGTATCTTTAATTTACACAATATTCACTTTTTCATCTTTGGTAGAAATGTAAAAAATACATGCTCATTGATAGAATGAGACCATTTCCTGCCTTAGACAGACTGGAATTCTTTTTGAAAGTATGTCCAGCTAGAAATATTCTGCTTCATACTGTGGCCACTATTAAGATTCATTTCTAGCAGATACAATATTATCAGACACTTTCTCCCACCAGATGTCACCTGAGTAGAAAGGGCTGTGAGGATACTTCCCCTAGATATGGTTCTGTTATCCTGCTATGTCTTGGGAGCCAGAGTCTCAAACTCTGGTAGATGTTTTCTTTCTTCCTTCCTTCCTTCCTTCCTTCCTTCCTTCCTTCCTTCCTTCCTTCCTTTCTCTCTCTCTCTCTCTCTCTCTCTCTCTCTTTCTTTCTTTCTTTCTTTCCAACTCAAAGCAATTACATACTCATGAATATATTAAGCAGGTTACAAAAGCTGTATCTTTATTGGGGATGGGGTGGGGCTCAATGTTGGAGCTTTAGCTTCTCAGAATCAGCACACTGGAAAACATAAACCAGATTCTGTCAGTCTACTGCTTCCCACCACCCCTTTAAGCAAACCCAAGCCTCTGTCCTGGCTTGACTCAGCCCTGCCCAATCCCCTGTCCCCGCTTCTTACTCACTAACTTCTGGCCACCCTTATCTTCTTTGGCTTCATAAGGCATTCATCCTGTGGTTGTTATTCCTTAGGACCTTTATATTCATTCTTCTGCCCTGAATTCAGATAATCGGGATTGTCACTCAGATCTCAGCCTAAATGTCCTCTTTCAGACAAGCCTACCCTAACCTATCAGTGTCCATACCTAATATTTTGTCTCTTCATATCACTCATCCTATTTGAAATTATCTTATCTCTGGTTTCCTTGTTTTTTGTTGAACTCTGACCAGGAGTCTCATTCCACAAGAGCAGACAGAGGCTTTATTCATCCTGTTCTTGATGTTGCTTCAGAACCTGGAATTATGCATGTCACCCAGTGGGTGCTCAGTAACCCATATGGACCCGATTAAGGGACTGATTTTTGGTTTTTCCTTTCTATGTGCTTGCACGCTCTCGCACTCTCTCTCTTCCTTTTTCCCTCACTTTATAGAACCTGCGTCATGAAAAGCAATGTCTTCTAGTGCTGAAGCACAGGCCTTCCCTTAATCTGAAGCTTCTGATCCACACAGCTGCCAACTGGAAACAGCTATTGTAGAACCACCTTCTTTTTCCAGGGGTCAGCAGTAAGTCAAAAGTACAAACATATTTCAGATAATTGTGTAACACTTTACTAGCATCTGTTTCACTGGTAACTTTCCCCTGTTCATTTCTGTCACCAATTGGAGAGTTCCACATCAGTACCCTTTCTTTGTGATGTGCCCCATAATCCAGCCCAGTACAGAAGAGGCCCCTGGAATATGCATTGACAGATCCAGAAATGTGCTTGTGAGCTGGAAGGGGAAGATGGTTCAACCAAAGGCCATTTGTAGAGGAGGTCAGGCACCAAAATCCAGTGTCTAGCCTTAATTCTTCCTCATTAAAAAGTCTGAAATTGAAGGATGAGCTCTCAGGATCTTTCTTAATGGAGGAGATCTTTTTCTATTTGGATGAAGAGACTATATCTGTAACTTCCCACAGTCTTAGGTTGAACTCCTCAACGACCCTTGCAGTGAAATGAGCTCTTACTGCATGCTGGTCAGGGCTTTGTGTACTCGTGGGAAGTGTAATATAGCTTGCCCTGTTGGTTTTTCTGGAGATATCACATTTGGGTCACAGGGGTTCAGCCAGTCTTTGGCTGTTATAGAGTGCAGTTTTATGGGAATAGTTTTGTAATGTTAACATGTGTAGGCTGAGAGCTTGATGAAGACATCACCCAGATTGCCTGGGGAAGGCTGGTGACTTTGGAAGAAAATTCTTAATAGGTAAAATATTTAGCTCTCCACCCTTCCTAGGCACAGCCATCAGCCTTGCCATTCCCATTTGTAATGGCAGATGAATTGTACGCATATTTTCTTGTCTCCCTGCAGTGTCTATTTTTAGCAAATTAGAAGCCAAAGCCAATGACCTTAGCTTTTTAACTGTTTTTGCTTGTATGGTGTTTCCACATAAAGGATCAGAGGATTTCTTTTTAAGGATTTCTGGTGAGGAGATACAAACTGACTGGATATGTACATGCCTGCCACCTTCAGCTCTGTCAAACCTATATTCATATTTCTCCTTTTCACCAAGCTTCTTGTGCCCACTTGCTTAAGATTTCAACATGTTCCCGTGCCTCATGCTAAACATTGCTTACTCTCATTAGTTTCCCATAGCATTTATTCCTTTTCAGCATACTATGTCATTTATCATTATTGTGTTTATTGTCACCTCCCACTGCTTGAATATATACTCCCCATAGGGATTTTTTTTTCTATTTTATTCATCTTGTACCCTAGGTGCCTAGATTGATACCTGGTGCATAGTAGCCTTTGGTAAATGTTTACTGAATGAACGAACTGATGGCCTAGCAAAAAGAGAGGTCATATAATGTTGTGGTGAAGACCTTGCGCTTTGGAGTGAAATGATTCTGGATTTGAATCCCAGCTTTGCCACTGATCAGTGTGTCTACAGAAAGCAATTTGACTTCTCTGAGACTCAATTTTCTTATCTATAAAATGGGAATTATAGTACTGACTTTGAGGGTATGTTGTGAAGATCAGAAAAGACATAGAGTCAAAACCATAGCTTTGTATTTCAATAGGTCTGGGTTCTGAACATTAGCTTCAAGTTCTGGCTCTCTTCATTACTTGTATAACTTTTATAAACTCTCTGAGCTCACCCTTTTCACTTGTAAAATGGATGTAATACTATGTCCTGCCTCACAGGACAGTGGTCAGGACAAAAGGAAGTAATCCTGGTTCAGTTCTTAGCAGACTGTCCAACTCACAGTAAAGGATTAAGGATAACTATATGATGTTGAAAGGTGTTTAGTTTCAATTTCGGGAACAGTAATTACTCAATAAATTTGAAAAACAACAGAACTCTTAGAATCTCCTAAATTTGTCACTTTCTTTTCATTTTCCCTTCTCCTATGGGAAAAAGACAAATGTCTGAGATTATCTTTGTGAGACATTTATTTCAGCTTGAAAATGGGACAGTGGAAAGTTTCTATATGCCATGGTCCTTTCTTTATCTTCTGTTATGCTTTTATAGATTGTTTTTGAATTTTTGGATTCCATTGCTGCAGAGGCTCCTCTCTACCAGGTGAACATGAGTTGGATTTATATAATCTGGATATTTAGTCAGCCGGTTTGAAGCTAATGGGATTGACTACAGCAGCTATGATTTGAAGAGATTATAATGTCTCCAGAGTTCATTGGCTTTCACTCCTTTTGTAAACTTGAAAAAGATGAGCAATGACTCTTCTTATTTCTGGTCCTTATTTGTTGTGTGAGTCTCAGCAAGACCCTTCAGCATTGCTGAAAACCAGCCCCTCTAACTGGACTTCCCAGGTATGAAAGCAATGCCATCTTTGCCTCTCTGTCCTTTATATTTAATTTTTTTTCTTTTGTTTTTTGGATAACAAACATCTTCCCCACATCATTCTGATATATGTATTATTTTAAAATTTTAATGTAAATTTTATTCTTCATCAAAATAAAGCATGTATATTGTTTCATAAATCTAATGACAATATAATTCTTAAACTGACAGACAACAGTTCCTGCCCTAGTTTTCCCTGTCTTTTCTATTCTTCTGGTAGTTATCTACCCATTCCTAACTGATGTGCTTGAATTGGTATTCTTAATTTTTCTGTTTTAGACATTGTCTTATGTCTTTTATGGAAGATGACCATTGAGCACTTATACTGTTTTCTCCTTTGGTTTCACTCTTCTTCTTTCTAGTATGGGTATTTTAACATTTAGTTAAAATCATATTTAGCATTTATATCATTGTGACAGTATAAGTGTTCATGACAGAACTACAAAATGTATCATAATTATATCTCCCCACCCTTTCTTCCTGGTTTGTATTTTTAAATTTCTCCCTGTAGTATCTCTGAATTTTATAAGGGCATTTGAAACTGTAATTGCCAGGCCTTTACCACACCTAACAGAATTAGCCAACAATGTCTTAATTTCATCGATTACCCAGCCCATATTCAGTTTTCTTGATTGTCTCAAAAAATTACCTTTCACAGTTAATTACTTGAATAAGGAACTAATTAAGGTCCATAAATTGCAGTTGTTTGTTATATCCCCTTTGTTTTATTCCCCAACACTTTCTCATCCTCCCTTTATTTGTAACATTGATGTTTTTGGAGAAATTAGATATAGAATGACTTATACTTTAGATTTGGTTGATGGCTTCCTTACCTTTTCCTTTAACTTGTTCTTCTGTAACTCATATTTTCCACAAACTAATGGTTATAGCTAGAGGCTTGATTAGGATTTAGTCTTTTTTTGTTTTTTAAGACAAAAATACTCCATAGGTGGTGCTGTGTACTTCCTATTTCATAATGTCACAAGGCAATAATGTATAATTGTACCACCTTGAATGGTGATTGAATTGATCAGTGGGCTCAGATGCTGGCAGTCTGATCTTTTATGACCAAGTTCTCTGTCAACTTTTCACCTCAAGTTTTTTTGTTTGTTTGTTTTGCAGTACTGGGTATTGAACCCAGGGTTTTACCTTTAAGCTCTGCCACTGAGCATATATTCCCAGCCCTTATTTATTTTTGTTTTGAAACAGGGTCTTGCTAACTTGCTCAAACTAGCCTGAAACTTGTGATCCTTCTGTCTCAGCTTGCTAAGTAGCTGGATTACAGGCATGTGCCACCACACCTAGCACATCACATGGTTTTTAGCATCCATTAATGATTATGTTCTAGATCTGTTATTTTATGGGGCTCATATTCTGTCTTTTCATTGTGCAGTGCTGATTACCCATTTTAACTTCAAAGGGTCATCTTATTTTGTTCATTTCCAAAATCTGTGTTAGCATCAAGGGGTTTCTTTGTAACCCTATGTACTACCGAATAACTAATAACTGACCATATTTACATGAAAGGAACATAGTTGTAGTGATTAAAATTTTTATTTGAATCTCCAGTTGAATTTTATTTTTGACTTTGAAAATAGAAACAGAAAATTAGAAAACTTGTCAGTCATGTTGAAGAATAACTGGCTAAAATATGTGTGTGTGTGTGTGTGTGTATTAGTAGAACAAACAAAGAGACCCTGCTTTGCTTATGGTGTCTACTTTCTCAAGGGCAGGGAAATTCTGGCCTGATAGGGTTGCTTCTTCCTGTGAGGGAATTGGAGGGAGGTACCAGAATGGTCCCTGATGACATACATGGTCGTTTGAGGACATTTTGGTTGTTTTTTTGTTTTAGTTTTTAACTCCCCTAGTTTTCTAAGAAGTCTTTCATAATGATTTTTCCTAAACTGTATTGCATCTGAATTAGGGCTTTTCCTTTCTTCTGTGATGGGGCTTGATACCCTTTGATGTGTTTTAGCAGAATTTAGCTTCTAAATACAGTTTGAAACCTAGCTTTCTGTGTCTGTGTGTGCACATGTGCGCACACACAACACCCTTAAATCTCTCAGCTGAAGTTTCTTGTTTTTCTATCCCCCCCTCCCTCTCTTTTAACTGCAAGAACCTGTCCCATATGAATTAGATCAGTGGCAGGAGGAGACTCTGAAGGCATCTTGTCTTGTCTGTAAGGTTGGTACTCAGAGACATGAGAGTCTGGTGAAGAGGGGAAGTCTCTCAGCTGATAGCCTGCTTTTCAAAGAGCTCCTTTTAGAGTCAGATGAATTCTTATAAATGCCTGTGATTGGCCACTTTACTTCCAGTATTCCAGAGGTCAGGGACCTCCTCTGAAATACTCCACAGATCCAAATGTTACTTTTCCTTTTTAACAGAAAAATATTACTTTGTTTTAACAATAATTAGTATTTAATAAATGTTTTACTAATATTTTTAAATTTAATACTTAAATAAATTACTTGTAATTTTGTTTTTGTCTTATATTCAGCTTATATTTCGACTATTCTTTGAATATCTATAGGCCAATCTGTCAGTCATATGTAAAGCCAAACCTATTTCAGGAGAGGGAAGAAAAGAATAGGTAGGAGAATTAATATGAGCCCAGAGAAAGAAGAACTGGATTCACCAACATTCCCCTCTTCAGAGTCACTGCTTTAGAGATATTGCATGTCAGTAGGGGCCTCTCTGGTGGAAAAAAAAAAAGACTCCTGCAAAACAAATTTAGGAATTAGTTCATCAGGAACAGGGAAGGGAAGAAAAGACTATGTAGAATTCTGAATAGTGGTGGAGGGTACATAGATGAAGTCTTGGGCTCTTAGAGCTCTTCCAGGTAGTGCTGGCTGGGAAGGGAAGTCTGGCAGGGGTTCCACTTCACCTGCAATGGAAAGGATGGGCACATAAAGCCCATGGGGTACTCTGGACAGAGAGACTATAATGGGGATTAGGAAGGGAAACCCTAAATATAAACTTTACTTGTTAACCTCCTTATAGTCTTGTTCTGAACTTGCCTAGTACCAGATATGGCTTTCCCTCTCTTCTTGCTTCTACCCTTCTCCCTCAGAAACTCCTTGGCTGAGTTAATGAAGGAGACCACTTCTAATAAACCTTAACCAATGACCCTCGGATTATCAACAGAGGACCACCCTCAGTGAGAGTGTATATTCTAATGGCATTGATAGTTAAAACCTGTGTAGAGACAAGAGGGAAGCCAAGATGTGGTTTCACTAGATATCACATAGCTCACCCTCATTTTAGAAAGACATGAGACCAGTGTTCTCACAGCAGTTTTTCCTTTACCATCAGTCATTTGTTTCTGGAAAGTATGTTTTTCTTCCAGATCAAGGAGTATAAATATCATGGGATATGGCATTGGATATGGGTCTTGGTTCATTTATATGCTGTAAACTTCAGGAAAATCACTTTTTCTCTCCAATGTGGGAAAAGATGTAATATTTACCATATCATTGTCAATAAGGAGATTCAGATGAGATTTAATATTCACTCACATGTGTATTATATATTTAAATATAGTACCTTTATTGTTCTAAAGCAACAAAGAATTTTCCCTATGACCAAATTATTTCAAAGACTACAACTTACAGGTAAGAGTCAGAACCACATGTGTTCTAATGGCTATTCTGCTTCCCATGTGAACATTTCCCTACTCAGCACCTTGATTTTTCCTCCTATGAAATAGGCAAGAATAGTAGTTATCCTGGAGAAGAAACTTATCTGGAGAAAAAAAAATATGCACAGTAGACATAGGGTGAGTGACTACTATTATGCAGTTTCCAAAACTACCTATTTCTTTTCTTGTTTTTATTTTTATTTATATATGACAGTGGAATGCATTACAATTCTTATTACACATATAGAGCACAATTTTTTTTATATCTCTGGTTGTATACAAAGTATATTCACACCAATTCGTGTCTTCATGCCTGTACTTTGGATAATAATGATCATCACATTCCACCATCATTTCTACCCCCATGCCCTCTCTGTTTCATTTCTTTCAGAGGAATTTATATTGTCACAATAGTTTATTTTTGGTGCCATGCTTGAACATGGGATATGTAGTTGAAATAAATGATTTGGTTGTCACATGATGTTGCTGCTTGCAACATGATTTTATCCCTAAAGTGGAGGAATAATGTTACCTACCTCACAAGGTTGTAATGAGGTTTTTGTTTATTCTTTTTTTGAACCAAGGGGCACTTTACCACTGAGCTACATTCCCATCCCTTTTAATTTATTATTTTGAAACAGGATCTAAGTTGCTGAGGCTGGTCTCAAACTTGAGATCCTCCTGTCTCAGCCTCCCAAGTCACTGGGATTACAGATGTGTACCACCATGCCCAGTTTATTTATTTACTCTTTGCAGTTTGGGGGCTTGAACCTAGGGTCTCACACAAGCCAGGTAAGCACTATGCCACTGAGCTACATACATGCTCCCCCCGCCACCCCCGCTGCTCCTTAAAGGGGATATTTAGATAGGATATTGAGCATGTTGTTTGGCACCTGAAGGTGCTCAGTGAATGTTAGTTTTCTTCCCCTAGCCTCTTCATTCATCCTCATCAAGTAACATTTATCAGAAATTCTAAGTAAGGCATGGCAGTGGATGCTTTAAGTCTGAATGAAGGGGTGCTAAGGGAATGTCAGGTTGGGGTAGAGTGCTACAGAAGCCAGTATTGTTTGTTTGTTTTGTAGTAATCAATAATGGCTTCTCCTTTTCTAACCCTGGGCTCTGGCCTGCTGAGTCACTGTTCCAGCCCGAAGCCCCTGATCTTTGCCTGTGTCTATGGAATACAGCAAAACCCACAAGAAACCAGCACTAATAAATGGCAAATCATTTGAGGGATTTTTGTTTGCATTCCTGTGCTTGCTCTCCTGGGGAGATAGGAAACCTTTAATAAGACTTTTCCGAAATAATGCTCCATGCAAAATGGGGATTTTTTTTCCCCCTCTGTGTTCTTCTAACAAATGGCCATTTCATGAGGTTTCTTTTCATTTTTTCTTCTTCTTTCCTGCTTCTCAGTACATTCCACAAAGAGCTTATTCCTCTGCTGGTTACTGATTGATGGTTCTACTCTATGTGCCCTCTAATTTTGCAATAAACCAACAAGAAGTTAAGACCACAAACTTAAAAGAGAATTGACTTATTTATTTGACTGGATTCACTGGAGCAACAGCCAGATTTAGTCATTTCAGTGTGGTCCTAGGGAGGGCAGGAGGAGTCCACGAGCAGGAAAAGAGTTTGCCTGTCCTCCCTGTTTCAAAGCAGCTGGGCATCTGTTCTCAGCAGTGATCCCTTTCTAGACCTTGATGGAAACAGGAAGTCCACAAGACTTGCTCATAGTTCCAGGATTCTGGGTTCCATAGGACTTTAGCTGCATACAAATGGACAGTTACTACCCTACAGGTTCTGGTCCCTTTTTTTTTTTTTCAAGAGGATCATGTGTACCTTAAAGGATTACAGAAGCAGTCATAACCTTCCACTATCACCAGTTCTTTCACGCCTGGACTCTTGGCTAGATGACTTCAAAGACCAATGACAAACGTCTCTTCCTACTTGCTCAGTCCCAGCTATGTCTTTATCTTTTTTTTTTTTTTTCCTAAATATATTTTATTTACATTTTTTAGTTCTCGGCAGACACAACATATTTGTTTGTATGTGGTGCTGAGGATCGAACCCGGGCCGCACGCATGCCAGGGGAGCGCGCTACCCTTGAGCCATATCCCCAGCCCCTATGTCTTTATCTTAAGGATGAGATACTCCATAGGATCAGAGAGAGGCATACTTCATGTGTTGATTTTCAAACATGCTAAGAATCAATCAATTTTTTTTCTTATTTAGCACTGCCATTGTGCATAGTAACCAGTCTGAAAAATACAAATGTCATTTCAAGTAGAAATGAGAACAAACATAAATGGTTCAAGTGGATCCTAAATTAACGAAAGTTCTTTAAAAACATACATACTATTACTATTTATACTTAAAGATTGTTCCATATTCAGTGCTGCTCTCTATAGGTTGAAGCAAAGCTAGAAAGACAAATGCCCAAATGTAATTTGTCCCAACTGTGAACTCCTATTACAGATCCCAGCGTTGTTTGTGGCTCTACCACATTTAACCAGCTAACTGCCTATTCTTATATGGCAACTTTTCTTTGGAAACTCTCATCATCACATTTTAGCAGAAGTGAAAATATTAGCAGAGTGGTTAGTGGCCAAGCCAGGAATAGAATCCAGGAATCTGTGTCCTTTCCTTTGCCATATCTACCAGAGCATGGTTCCTCCCCAGCCTGTGAACTCAATGTTTCCATCTCTACCAACCAGAATTCACAGTACATTCCACAAAGCAGTTGACTGGTTTCTTCTTGGTACTGAAAATTTGTTTTATTCTTAAACATTTTTTACATTTTCCCATTAAATGTCATTTTGCATTAAACAACATGGGTCTTGGTAAATTTAATATGAGCAAATGCTTTACTCTGAGGATATTAATCAACAAATATACATGAGGCCATGAATTTGGGGGGCGGGGGTATCAGGGATTGAACTCTGGGGCACTCGATCACTGAGCCACATCCCCAGCCCTATTTTGCATTTTCTTTAGAGACAGGGTCTCACTGAGTTGGTTAGCACCTTACTTTTGCTGAGGGTGGCTTTGAACTCGAGATCCTCCTATCTCATCCTCCCAAGTCAAGGCCATGAATTTTGATGTTGAGAACCTTTTATGAGGTAAATCAGTATAGATTAGAAAGACAGACCTGGTCTGAATCTAGCTGTCCCACATGCTTACTGTTTGATCTCAGAAAACTACTCAACTTCTTTGAACCTGTCTCCTCATCTTTAAAACTAGGGTAGTAATGTTTATCTCACTGAGTTATGAGGATGACATGTGTGAAGCACTTGGTACAGGGTCTGATTCATAGGAAGTGCTCAATCAATGCTGGTTTCCCTTCTCTTTTCTCCTCTAGAATGGGGTCAGGGTTTCAGAAAAACATAAAATCTCATGATGTTTACACTGTAGGTAGAGAGCGAAGAATAATGCACATCACATAATCAGAGAAAAATAACTTGAAGTAGATTACTTGATATTAGGAAATGAAGGACTTGTTGGGGCTAGGAAAATTCCATGATGGGGTGGAATTTGAACTGACTCCTGAAAGATGGAAACTTAAGAGGGAAGGGGGATAGTCCAGACTGGAACATTTGGGATGGGGATGAGAATCAGAGGAAGTGAACCATGAAAAATACAGCAGTTAGAATGAGAATGTCAGAAGAAAGGTAATACTTGTTAGGTACTTACTAGGCATCAGACACTGTCTTAATTACTTTATGTGCCAACTCATTCCCCCTCACAATGGGCATGTTTGCTATCTTAAATGGACAGTTGAAACTGAGGCATGGAGAGATTAAGTACTCTACCTGAGCAGGTGTAGAATAGGTGTTCTGTAGCTATTAGGTGATGGATCTGAGATGGGAACCTAGAACTCGTAACACAACTGCTACTTCAGTTAGCTCCCAATTTCCCTTACCTGCTAGTGAGGACAGCTAAGACCCTTCTGTGAATAAACTCTTTAAATATAAAGTACCATGATGTCATTATTCCTGTTAATGATGTCAGATGAGAGGTAACAAATAGTCACCTGAAAAGGAGGGAGAGAAAAGTTCAGGATAGCACCTAGTGAATATGTATGTACTATATGTGCCTCACCATTCCCTCTAGCAACTCTGAGACCTCACACAGCCTCACATTTCCTCTTGGGCAGTGCTCCAAGTGGCCATGTCCAAGCCACTGGAATGGGTATCAGAGACTAAAATTGTATTTGTCACCTGGCATTGAGGCTCAATTGAGTTGTACCCATGGTCAGGACACCCATTTTAATGGGCCTGTAGCATGTGATTTGTAGTTGGCCTGTTGGTGACCATGATGGAAGATCTCCATCCATTGCAAGGACCTCACTATGAAAGGAAGTCTGCCCCTACTCACCAGGTAAATATTTGGCCATTTAATGTATTTGTTCTGGACCTATGCTTATTGTGTCTCTTCTATGTTGACTCTGTTTCATTGTAAGTTATTATTGTTTGTATTGATGTCATTTATTTAAATATGGACACAGCATTATTTCAACTCCTCCCCCCCTTTAAAAGTAACACTTATACAACATTCCTTTCTTGAGGACATCAAATAAGTAATTTTTGCCTAAGAGTATATTTGTTGAGGCTGCTGACTTGGGAATTTGTTCCTAGGCAGACCTTTTGGCCTCCTTTTGAACAGGTACTGAATGACCTTTGTTCCTACTTTATACCCCAGAGTCACTGTAGAGATAGAATTGATTGTACCTGTCCAGTCAGTAAGTTTGGAGAGCCCTTGGTGGCCAGGATGCTATTCATGCTGGTGGCATAGAGATACAAAGAGGCAGACTAATATGGGCTCACCCCCCACAGGAGTTTTCTTAGAGGCTGTGTGAGACCAGAGGCTCCTCTGAGCTCTGGCTCCTGTCTGTTATAAGCCACTGTAAGTGTAGCTGGGACTGGTGGAGATCAGAGCTGGTGTTTATCAATGTGGACTCCCCCAAAAGCTGTATTTTCAGACCCTCAGTGAGCAAGTGACTCAACAGAACTATTTTCTGGGTCTCAAATGAGTCTAAGAAGGGGAAATTGGTTAATACCAGTCGTCTGTGATGGCCTGATCACAAAGCAGTGTCTTTCTAATCCTTCTTACAAATCAAAGGGAGGGGAATCCCCAGAGCCCAGGCGTACACGTGAATAGAAAGCACCACCAAGTAAAAAAAAAAAAAAAAACCACCTAAAAAGGTCAGCAGAAACTCAGGGGGCTGTTGGAAATTCACCTCCCCTACCTTTCTGTAGGGCTCAGTGGGCAGGGGTGAGGGAGTGGGTGAAGACAACCAAACAAACTTCGGGCAAAAGCAAGCTGGCCACAAAAAGTGCACAGTGCAGCTGGTAGGAAAGTTTCTTCCACGTCCGTGTGAACCTCAGAGTCATCTGACAATGTCTTGTTCTTTTTCATGCCCTGGCTGGCCAAAGGCTGTCTTGGCCCCATGCTAACTGCAAAATTGCACACAGTTGGCAAATGCCCCGTTGGAAGCCACTGTAGCTGCCCTGTCGCAGTTCACCAACTGTGCGTGTTATTTCCTGCAGCCGGCCCAAGACCACTGAAGCGATGAGGCCACAGGGTTGGGCTGACAGCGGAAATAGCTCACTGCTTGTGGCCTCCTCCCAACTGTCGGCCCCTCTGAGTCTCAGAACTAACACGTGCTAACCTCAGCCCACTGTGGCCAGGGAAACAGCACACCAACAGTGGAACCAGAACCCTCCATGCCCATGGCTACTATACCACAGCCATTGGCCCGGGTTTCCCCCTTGAATGCGCACCCAGGAGAAGTAGGCCAAAGAGAAAGCCTCCCTATTGTGCTGCACAGTTACTTGCCCTAGCGATGCGTTCATGTTGACCATATGGCAGAAATAGCCCTACTTCAGTGCATTCCCTGGGAAATCAGTGGTCAGGAGAGGTGGCTGCCATGAAGTGGAAGGAGTACTGTTACTAGTCCCTGGGTGAGTGTGTGTGTAGAACTCTGATCCTTTTCCCTTCCTCCAGCTACATTGCCTCAAACCAAGCCACCCTATTCTTCAGGGACTCTCCTAGGCAGTGCACCTCTCTAGCTTTACCTGTGGCTGTCAGAGTGATAACTACAGAAGAGGTTTCTCCTCCATTAACAAGGAGAGGCATGAATTTTATTCAGATTGAAAAAATTCTCACCATAAACACATATTATGTTAGGGTGTCTTCCTTACCCTTTTCCCCTCCTCTTTGCCTCAGCCGCTGCCAGTCCGTTCTGGGTAGGATGGTTTTCTTAAGGCTGGAGATGGTGAGAGTCAATAACAATGGTGGAATTTTGAGTACAACACTAGTACTAATGTGAGTGAAAATAGGAAACTTTTTTTTGTAGCCTGTTATATTAACAATTAATACATTAATTTCCTTTTCATCTCCTTCAGACTGAACAGAACTGCACAGCAGGTTACCGTCAGAACCAGAAATAAAAGATAGGCTGCCCAACACCCATACCTGTGTTTTCCTAAAGCCGAATTGAAGTTTGTTCTTTTTATTACAAATATTTCTAAAGGAAAATCTCCACAGCCTTTTAGATTTTCCCAGAAAACAATTGTGCAGTCACTCAAAATGGAAATAGCAGGCTGGAATACTTAAACCTTATCAGTTCTTTTTTCTAAAACTGACAACGATATTCTGTAATCAGAAACAGAAAAAAAAATTATTTTCATCATGAAATAACTCATAATTTTCCAGAGCTCAGCAAAACTAAGCCAGAGAATAGTAAAACCAGATTTGTTTTTATCTTGCTCGAATTCCAGAATATTTGGTCTGACTTTTCCTCACAACAAATACTGAATGTCTTTTTCCAGAGCTCAAGTGGGCAGGAAGGGAGTGGGCCTGGGAGGGGCTGAGTCTGGGAGTGTAGCCCTCAAGCCTTCTTGGGGGGCCTTTTCTTCTCTTCCCCTTGGCCTCTCACCCAACCTGCTTTCCTTCTTCACTCCCTCCAATCCCCCTCACTGTGGCTTTCCAGTAGCAGACGGGTTGGGTGGACACCGTCATGGTTGGAAAGCAAGAGGAGAGCATGGTGAAAACCACTCCAGGGTCTTTCTCTCAAGACTCGGCGATGAAAGGATTCAATGAACCTGAACAGTTTCTCACAGGAAAGTTCCGGCCTCTGTCTCCTTAAAAGCAAAGCATTCAGCAACCCATAACTGAGCCAGGATTAAAACTCAGAATTTCTGACTTACCCAAGTCTGCTGTTTAGATAGAGAAGCTAGGTCACTGTCATATCTGGCAATTAGCATCACTTTAGAAACCAAAAGTAACATTTTTAGAACAGTGCCTGAAACCCATAGAGCATTTTTAGTATTAAAATAAAGAAAGATTAAATGTGCCTTCAGAATTGATAAAAGGCAGTACCTCATCATTTTGAAAGCACTAGGCTGAGCCCCAGTCGGATGGTGAGTAGAGTCAGCACCCACATTCTCTTCTCATTGCTCTTTCTGGATAAGCTGACCTGCTTATCCAGTGGGCTGCCAGTTTACCTGGGAGTGGAAGTTTCAAGATAATCATTGCACATAGCCCTGCTGGCCCAGTTAAAGTGATTTTTTAAAGTTCTCTATTATGTTAGATTGTGGCCTTTTTTTTTTTTGAGGGGGGGGAGGGCAGGGAGTAGGCAGGAGGAGGAAGTAGATGTTCTTATGGGCACAGAAATGCCCCTGAGCTGTCTCAGGTTGCCCCATGGTTCTACTCACCAGCCAGCCCCTTGAATTCGGTTGCAAAGACATGAGTTTCACAAAGAGCTTTTGTTTCCAAGCTTCCTGTGACCTCAGAAATGACAAACTACATGCACTGAGGCCATTGAAGACCACCAGGAAGTTTGAGAAAATTTCTGTAGACTCATTCCATACCTGAACTTCATAGGAGTGGAAGCTATTTACCTACTTGGCTTATGGTTGTTTCTTAGCATCCCAAAGTTGGGCTTATTATGACTTAACATTTTGACAATCTTGTAGTGTATTTTGGACATAGGTTCATAATTTTATAGATTGAATTCTCTAGGCCAAGACCTCAACATCTAGAGAAGGTACCTGTTAGTAGGTCTGTACTGAGAACTCTTCTCTCCCCACCCTTAGGAAGGAGAGTTAAGCAGGAGGCCTGCAGCCCCTTTTCTTATCCGAGCTATTGATTTCAGGCAGGTGACTAGTTCGAATCAGTGAAGGTGATCTGTCCCCCAGAAAGCTAAACGATGGTGTTTGTCATATTCACGGGTCCTTAAAAGAATCTGACTTGTAAATATTTAGTTATTGTTCCAATGACCATGAATATTTCTGCTGACCAAACAGGACCAGATATCACATTCCAATCTATTCTATGCCTGATCAACCATAAACTCCCTCTTCTCTGTCACCTTAAAGTCAAGTAAAAGGAACTTCTTCCATCAAAGGCTATGCTTTAGGCTTGGCAATTCCTCACTCTGTTCTCTCCAAGGCAGTCTAATTTTCTCTTCTGTCCAACATACTAAATGGCTACTCATGGAATCCCCATCACCCCTTCAATGTAGGGTGGATCAGACTAGATGCATACAGTTGCCTATTAAGGCCAAATGTATTCTGAGCAGTAAGCAGTAAGCTCAAGCACTGTGTGGGTATCACCTAGATATAGTCTTGTTACAGCATAACTGAAGAAAGATGGGTCAACTGAAGGCAGACAGTCTGTACCAGACACATATACTAGTGGAAAGTCAGCCTGAATTGTCCAGTCCTGACTCTTAAGGCTGATGACCAGCTCATTCTACTCAAAGTTTTGTTGTCTTAAAGCTGCCTTTTTAATCCCTGGTGAAAATGACTCTCATTTTTTGTTTGTTTGTGTGTTAGTTGGTTTTTCATGCTCAGGACCCTCTGCCTTCTGACCAAAACCACCTTGATTTCCCAGCAATCTGCCTTATCAGTTTACTTCAGCTTTAACTGGTTCTTGTCTTTCCATCTGTTTTCTCTACCTTACAAGTTCTTCCAAGACCTATTGCGTTGTTTATGAATCTGTGCCCTGAATTGCATTTTTTAAAAAGAGATTTTAACTGTTTCCTTAAATTGAGGAATAAGCATTGTACAACAGCGCACAGAAGGACTGAATAAGATGCATTTAGAGAAGGTAGGAAATGCCAAGGGAAATGTGGAACCCAGGGACGTGCTCTTTGAAGGCAGAAATCTTCTCCCATTTTGCCTTGGGAGGGACTCGAGGTCTATATGTCCTTATATGAAAGGCCATTTCATATACAAATGTATCTCATTAAGCATCTGAAACCTGAGAAGGCAGTGTGAGGAAGACTTGGGAATAAGTTGTCTCTCCATTAAAAGCTGAGTTGAAATCTATACAATTTATAAGCCTTCTTATTCTCCCCAGTAAAGTGGATGGTATTCTTCCTGGCAAGTAAACTTTAAGCTAGATTCTGTCTCCTATTATACAGATATACTGTATAATCCTAGTTTCAGATTATACAGTATATCGTTCCCTTTGTCCGTCTATTCTACTCTGTCTTTGGGTTTACAGTTGATGGTAATGAGGTTATGTTATGTTTTTAATTAGCCATTCTTTTCAGGGAATAGCAGATGCACTGTCAAAGTTTTGTTGCTTTTGAGGATATAAGCAGCAAATATTTGTTCTTTGTCAACTGTGAGCTATATGTTGTACAAAGATTTTTATTCTTAAGCTTTTTTTTTTACTGATAATAAAAACATAAAAGTAGTACATTTTAATGAGGTACCATATAATGTTGAGAATCAGGCTTCTGAACAACCAAGACACAAATCAGCAAAGGATAACTAATGACAACAATGGGGATGACAACAAGCCACGCACTATGCCAAGGACTGTAAACACATTATCCAGTTTAATCCTCAAAACTCTGTGAGTTAAGTGTTATCACACCCTCAGAGGTCATGAAACTTACCTAGTGTCACTCAGTTAGGAAGCGGTAGAGTCCAGCATCTCCACACAGGTCTGTCTGATTTCAAAGCCCTTGTCCCAGCCACTGCAAACTGCTTTTGCACAAGTTTAGCAATAGAAGCCCTGATCTTTCCAATGGAACAAAGAAAGCATAGGAAAGCCCCTCTGAGGTGTCAGAACTCATTTTCAGAAACCAGATAGTGCTGAGACTCTGTTTATAACTTGTAATCTTATTTTATAAGTTATTTTAAGAGCATAGTTTTCATGTCTCTAGAATGCCTCAGAGGAAAACACATCTGTAGGCTTCTGCCCAAGTCGTGATTATTTGTAATCAATGCTTTTGGAAATGTTTCCATTCTATCATTTTGCTGAACACAGATTCAGAAAACCACACAATTCAGTAAGATGATGTGATTAGCAAACCCCTGAGGTCTGATGCCATATATTCCTTCAGTGATTTGGCTTTAAGACTCATAATAAAAAGGGAGAAGATGATTAACAGAACCACTTATTAGCTCTTATTAGCAGTTTTTTTTTTTTTTTTTTTGCTACGGGAGAGTAAAAATGTTTTCTTGTCTTCTACTCTTCCATTGCAAGTGGAAATGAGGGAAGTTTTCTTTCTTTCATTTTCAAAGGTGCTAGGGATAAACCCTTGATTCATGCTAGGCAAGTGCTCTGTCACTGAGCTTTCCCCCATCCCCCAGCCCAGTGGGTATTTTTGAAATCAGCTATAGTTTGTTTTAGGTTCCACAGGGCATCATGTCATTAGTTCTATACCACAAAACAATCATCTTAGTATAAGTTTCCATTATAGGACCAAAATTGTGAAAAAGTGATCTAAATATTCTAATCAATGCCTTATCACTTAATTTATAAATTTCTATGGAAGACATGTAGTACCTTTACCTCTTAATGTCCTCCATGTGTATGATAACATGCTTTACTTTGCATAGTAAGTACCATACTCAGTAATTGCTTTTCTTACACTGTTACCAAACTGGAGTTCCTAGTCATTCTTATCAAGCCATCATTGAGAAGAATACCATAAAATTAAACCTTACATATTTAGAAACTCTCAGAAGTTTCTCTCTTTCTCTCTCTCTCTCTCTTTCTTTTTTCTTTTTTTTTTTTTTTTTTAATTAGAACAGACAGATACATTATTTTGTTTCTTGGTAAATAAAGCACATAGTATTTTCAGAGCAGTGCCAGAATCTTACTGGTCTTGCTTTAACTAATTACTTTTTTTTCTCCTACTGTGGGCTTTTTAAAAATATTTTTTAGTTGTCCTTGGACCTTTATATTATTTATTTGTTTGTTTGTTTATATGCAGTGCCTCACATATGCTAGGCAAGTGCTCTACCACTGAGATACAACCCCAGTCCTCCTGCTGTGGTTTTTACACAGATTCTTTGCAATTAAATAAAACTTAGAGCTATCTGTGGCGGTGTACACCTATAATTCTAGGAGGCTGAGACAGGAGGATTACAAGTTCAAAACCAACCTCAGCGACTTAGGGAGGCCCTAAGGACTTAGCAAGACCCTGTCTCAAAATAAAACATAAAAAAAGGACTGGAGATGTTGCTCAGTGGTTAAGCAACATGGGTTTTATCCCTGGTACTAAATGAGTAAATAAATAAATAAATGCTTAGAAGGACCAAAACTGGTAGAAATGAGGGCTGGGATATAGCTCAGTGGTGGAGTGTTTGCTTAGCATGTGTGAGGTGCTGTGTTCAATCTCCAGCACTGAAAAAAAAATGGTAAAAATGATCAGGTACCAAATTATTTCCTGATATAGGAAATTGTGATTTAGTGTTCTATTGCTAGACCCAGTTATCTGAAGCATGTGGCATGTACTAATTTATTAGGCCAGATGTCATCATTTTGCAGTAAATAACAAGAGTTTCTATTTATTTGAAATTTACTAAGTACCAGACACTGTGTCAAGCACCTTATGTTGATTATCTCTCTTCTCATAACAGTTCTATAAGATTTATATTATTTTATCTGCTCAAATGGAGGAACTCACAGGTTTTGTAACTTTCCCAAGGTCCTCAGTATCGGAGTCAGAATTTGAACCCAGTTTTGTTGAATTCCAAAGCCCATACCCTTGTTATAAAGAGAGATGAACACAATTCCTTATTCATCCTCTTGAATATGAATAGTTGTTTCTTAAAAGATCAGGCTGTTTGAACATTTCCAGGCATCTTAACTGAAGACATATTTCTTCTGTGATTCTTACTAGTTTAGATGAAAGATAGCTGTCCAAAAGAATACAAGAGGTGAGATGAGCAAACACAAAGTGGAATCCCATAGTACCTGATCAGCTCTGCAGAGTAACTGGAGACTCATGAGTCTCCTTGACACATGAAGACCTCAGAGTTTGTCTCTGCTAATAGACATTTCTTAACCTTACCTTGCCATCTTGTTCTTCTCTCAACCCTCAGTTAAACTGCCATTGGTATAGAACGTATAATGTGTCACGGGTAAACTCACAGTGACAGAGGTGTGGCAGAAAAGCTGGATAATAAAGACTGGAGATGATTTCCATTTCTATTCTCATCAGGGTGGCCACAAAACCATAGCTGATCCCCAGGATAGACCAAGACAATCTGACTGGATACATATTCCAAAATTGTGCACTAGATGCCAAATGACCTTGTCAGGGGAGACATTTCCTCCAAATGACCAAGATGTTCACAGTTCTACTGATGATGGGAATCCCCAATCCTTTTCAAATAATTGTGGCATTCAGCAGGTTACTATTTTCTAGGAAAGAATGTGCATTTTATTCTTCCTTTAAATTTCTAAACAATGATGTAGATTTTATAAGGGGGGATTTTTAAGGAAAGAAAGTTGGGTTTTGATTGTTTGTTTGTTTGTTTGTTTGTTTTGGAAAGAAAGTTTCTTGACTGTACTGAATATAAAAATACTGTGTGGCAATGGACCATGTAGTTAGGTAGTTTCAGAATCCTTTCCAAGAATTGTAAATGTTATGACTTTATTTTGTAGGATCATGTTAACTTTTTTTAAATTGCATAGTGAGACTTTGGACTTCTTTCATTACAATTCAACTAATTTAAAAGAGGACAATTATTCCTCTAGAATTGAGTCTTATTCCTGTTTCACAAATTTGGAACTAAAATTGACTTTTGAGATAACAAGGAAGAAACCACAGGCATCGAGATTTTTAATTATTTTTATTTGGCACCAACAATATATTAGGTTGTGGACATAATTTTTTAAATTAAATGTTGATAAAATGTGTGCATGTACATCTTAATTCTGGTTATTCTTCTGGTTTTTTTAGCTAACATAACACTTCTTGGTCCCAATTTTCTCATCATTTAGAAATAATTAATTAGCCATTTAAGGTCTGAAAAAAGTAACCCTCTTTTTCTCAGATTTCTGGGTTTTGAATGACCTGTAGGCCCTGCCTGAAGATAAAGTTGGTGAAAGTTAGAGCTGGGGGTTTCCTACATAGGTACTTATCAGTCTTCTCCTAAACTACAGTCTGCCTTTGGATAGCTCTAATAATTAATTTGGGCTTCTCTGTTTCTTCTCCCTTCCCCCCTCCCTTCTCCCTGTCTGTTCACAGGTTATCTTGACGAATCAAATTACAACCCATCTGAGCAAAGCCCTTGCTTCTCAGGCAGACCTGGTGTCTCCGGCTGATGATTTGTCCCTGTCTGAAGGTAAGGTATCTGTCCTGGAGAGGCTGAAACTTGACACTGACAAACATCCCACAGCCTCCCTGCCTCCTGTTGAGAGTTTGGAGACATGGCTAATGGGTGCTGGCCAGTGAAGCCAGCTGAAGCCTGGCGATTTAGGTTTAGCCACATTTCTAGGTATCTGATTGTTTGTATTTGGAGTCTCTGCCCCCACCTCTGTAGTGAGCTCCTTTTTTCACTTGAGTGAATCATCTTCACAGGTATCCATCATCTCCATCTGGAGGCTGATGGTTCTTCTGTGGATTGTCTCAGATCCTTAGGAGGTCTGGCAAACTGATAAATGATTTTGATTCTGAGACCCACACTCAAAGGTCCACTTTACTAACGGCCCCATAGCAATTTAGCCTTTTGTTTGTCTTGAGTACTTTTGGCCTGGCTAAAAGTATAGAGCAGTTTCTTATGCCATACATGTAGGATTCCTGATTAACTTTACAGGAAGCTTAAGAAAAATCTCTACAGTGGTAAACCTGAAAAATTTTCTGCTAGCAAAGGTCAGGCTGGCTATATATTTGATGGGAATGAGCTTTAAGTAGCTAGAGGAATTACATCAGCAAGCCAGATAGTAGTTTCTAGTTTTATTGAATGTTCTTACTTGACATTTCTGACTTCTAGTCAAAGTTGAATTTCAGGCACAATGTTGTAGGCCTGGGTAGATGTGCAGAGCTCTTATGGGTCCTTCTTCCCTTTCCACTTTCTGAGAATTTTTCATAATGGACTACAGGGGACTTTTAGGCCTAGCAAGGTTCCTGACTGCCCAGGTGATCTTCTGTGGATGGGCCTTGGTTTATGATCTCAGAAACTGCAAGAACATCATTCCTGCTTCTTGCTGATGTCTTTCATGGTGAAAACTAATAGCATATTTATAAAATATAAATTTATAAAAGCTATAAAATGCTTTCTACTTTTAGTAATACATTATCATTCTCTTGCCATCTGGGCTGAAAATCTGAATCATCCAGAATTCTTCCTCCCTCAAATACTTTTCATCATCCTCTTTAGCTTTTCTATCCAAATATATCTTTCCTCCCTTTTAAAAATAATTTATGTTGTGAACAACTGGCTTATTAAACTCATGATTGGATTATTTTTTAATCCAAAAGAGTTTGCCAATTCTAGTCTCTACCATTTTCATTCTGCTGCTACCAAATTAAACTTCCCCAATCTGATATCTTTCTACCATGTCTTTCTCCTACTTAGAAAGCCAGGAATTGTCTTTTCTGAGAATGGACAAAATAAGTAAGTCAATTTAAAATTATTCAGGGATTTGGGATTTGTTGTAATCATCAGGGTAGAAGTATTTATACCACGAGAGTCAATAAATACAAAAACTCCTATGTTTTCTCTTCTGAGTGGACCAGTTTCCAGAGCACCACTAGATGAAATTAATGCTTCTTAGCCTTTAGTGTCTGTCCTTTCCTTCTTGTTCAGCCCCAGTTCCCACCAATTCCTATGGGGCACTCCTGTGCTCCTGGTGCTGATTTTTAGCTGACCCTTCCCACAAAGGTTCCACACTTTTGCAGAGATCACTCTCCCTATCTAGAGTAGCATTTCCCTATTTCCCTTGTTCACTTCTCTCGTTTCTTCTCTTCCCAAATTCATTCCTTCAAGGCTTCAAGACTGCCTCTTGCAGAGTCTTCTTGCTTGTACAGCTGGTCTCACTACTTTCTTCTTCTCTGCTTCTCTCTCTACTTGTTCAGCTGTATGAGGATAAGGCCTAGAAAAATGACTTTAACTTTTCATGCTTTTCTGACCAAACTGGCAGATTTTTAAGGAAAAAGACTGTGTCATGTTCTTTTTGTATGTGTGTGATGTCCCAATTCCTAGCAAAGTTCTAGGCATACTGAAAGCAGTAAATAGATGCTCAGTGAATATCATAGTAAATACTTTGAAAGAACCATGAGAATCACATAAAACACCTGAGAATGGCATTAAAATTTATTATGATTACACACACACACACACACACACACACACACACACTTGTGCACACTTGTTCCATTCTGAGGAGACCTGAAGAGAGTGTCTTGCTTCCTCATTTGAAAATCAGTTATAACACTTTTCTTTATCTTGGCTTCCTGGTTTATCTTGTGAAAAGAAGAGGAGCAAAACAGACAAAAGAAATGGCTTTGTACTTGAGTGTGACTGCTATAAGAAGATGATGAAGTATTACTAGCAGAGGGAGAATTACCAGCACATCCTTAGGCAACATGCCCTTATGAAATCCAAGGGAGAAAGGAAACAATTGGGTTTTGTTGTTGTTGTTTGTTTTTAGCTCTTGTTCTTATATAGCTGAACAGATAAAGAGGATATAGAAATATTTTTTCTAGGATCTATAATGAAGCTACTTACTAGTGAATTAAAATGAACAAATTTCTTACAACATTTATATCTACTTAACTATTGCACTAGTTAAGTTCATATATATATGTGTATATGTACATACATAGAGAGAGATGTGTATTTATATGACATATATCTATCATATAAAATATAAATTGCTTTGTTTTTTTCAAGCATTTATTGTATCCGCTTAGCATTTGTGTTAAGTAACCTGATCTCAGGCATGTTTTTAAATCACTTTGGGCCACAGGTTGGATGCATAAATGATTGCTCAAGTCTTTTCCTCCTGTAACATTATCAGATAGTGAGGTGAGTCTGCAGATCAAGAGTATCTACCCATGGATGGGGTATAGTTCTGATTTAGAGAGTACTATAATAGATTTCAGCTGCAGAGCAGAGGATCTGCTTAAGCAGTACACCCTTGAAAACAGTTGTAGGGTGAGAACAAGCGGCAAGAGCAGTAAAAGGATCTGAGTTGACCTAAGGAGAGTACCCAGCAGGAGCTGATTCAGGGAATGAAGTTCCTTCTGCTCTGACGCAGAGGAGGGAATACAAGTGACCTGGTCCAACTGAGAGATCCTTCTACCCCAGCAGATCCTGTGCTATTAATATCTGCCAGCTGCAGGACCAGAGCATCCCCCTGCTGAGATCAAAGGAGCCCCTATCTTAGCTGGAACAAGGTCATCTGCACAGGGCTGTAAAAGTGAACCCTGGATGGCTACAGGGCCATCTATGAGGGAGGAGAAGTCAGGAGATGGGGAGGTGCTCTCTCATGCTCCTTTAATCTCAGCTGACCAGCTGTTGCCCTCCCAGTGTTTGTAAAGTTGAAAGTTCTTTGTTTTTGTTTTGCTCCCCCACCCCACACCCTTATTAAAATTGTGACTGGGTTGTAGCTTGGATTAAGTAGACCCAGTATTCACTGCTTAAGTCTATGGTATGATTTCCTTCATTTAGGTTCAGTTCCACTGTTGAATTATCCAGCTCCCAGGTGGGAGAGCTACAGAAGGGAGAAGACCTCAAAGGCAAAGGACTTCCTCCATGTTTTTCCTGCCCCAGAGCTTGTGACTTGAGAAGAATTAAAGGGGCAAATTGAATTTTCCCTATTTAGTTAAAATAATTCTTCATTTATGCTGTATGCTTATAAGTTTGTAGCCTTTTATTTACAAACTTTCTCATTTATTTAGAATAATGGAACTTCTAGGACTAATGCAAACTGACCAAAGTCCCCCCATCCCAAGTGTGTTTCTCACACTAGTTTGCATACACTTCTGGTTGTTTATGTTGGAGAGAGGCAGAGAGAACAAGAGATAGACTGACAAGACCAGAAATGTATAGAGTAAGAAACAGACAGTAGTACATGAAGTTATAGATATGCCAAAAGTATCAATGCTAGAACTTCTGAAGATCCTGTTAATTTTATTTGTTTAAACTAGGACAATATCAGCCACAAGGTTATTCTTCCCACTCTATAAATCAGAGTTAAAATTTCATTCATGGGTGGATGCTCCTGATTTTCAGATCCACCTTATGAACTTATAATGTCAAAGCTGGCAAAAACTAGGAATGTTCTGTTCATCCAACTTATCATTTAACAGGAGAGATGGGGCCAAAATAAGGATTTGGGGTTTCATATTTTATATTGTTCTAGACCAGACACTGTTATTCAAACTATTTTCTTCTTCAGTTTTTGTTTTGTTGGCAGAAACTCCAGCATGGAGTTATTATGGTTATCATGGAGTTATTGGGTTATCATGGAGCTCAGTGACTGTAACTGTTTTGTTTTTTAGCCCTTGCCAGCTCTTTCTTGTGATCACAGAAAATACTAAGGACAATCAAATCTCAGTCATAAGGAATCTCTCTCTGTTCCCTATAGTGGTCAGTAAAGAAAAGATCTAAAAGTCAAGCTGGCCTAAGAGGGCATATCCTATTCTGAAGTTGCCTGGGATTTGAGAACTGGCTGAGTCTCCATCTACCAGGCACAGTTAGTAAGATTGTAGCAAGTTACAATCTTGCACAGATTGTAGCTCTACTCAATCTAGACATTTAATTTTCTTCTGATGCTTTAGCAGAGTAGCAGTTACTTCAGTGTGGTGACATGGCCCACTTCAGGAGTTCCAGGTGGCTTCATAGGAAGGAAGACGTTATTAGGCTGCCATCCTGGCATTCCCAGCACCTGGCACGTTGGTATCTTCCTATCTGCATTAATAGGTTTTGACAGATTATAGTACATGAAAACTAAAAGTACATGGAAGGGTCAGGGAAAGAACACAAGAAAAAAGCAGTGCTTACTAGAACCAAAAGTGGTTTCTAGTTTTAGTGCTGGGAGCCTTTCTATTCTGGTTGGAGTCAGGAGTTGATGGACTGATTTCATGTGCAAGAGAAAGTATTTTGGGATTCAAATTCCCTAACAAACCATCCCTGCAAAAAGCTGGAGTCCATTTGAAAGATTATATGCAAGTGTGTGGCTTGTGTCTCTTTTAAAATAAATTCAGCAAGCAAGCACAGCTCAGAATGGTTGGGGTGAATGGGGACCTATGGTTGTGAAAGAAGCAGACTTCAAAGCATGGTATGAATTTCCAAGTTTTATTTCCACTCTTGCTTTCCAGCTGGATCTGCTCTGGATTTACTGCAGGATGTTTGAAAATGTGGCTCCCTGCTAATCTCAGACAGTTGCTATGATCAATGGTTTCTTTCATTTCCGATAAAAAACACTGGTGTTTCTGCTTAAATTGTGTGTACTTTCAGCTTTATTATTTTAGTTGTGATTTATTGTTCTGCATTACCCAAATTTGTAATCCATTAACCACAAACTAAGGGTGGGTTGGTCAAGTTAGAGGAACTCTCTCCACAGTTAGCTCCAAGGCTCTTCATGGCCCAATCTCACATTGAATGTTAATTGGTTTGTGTAGACCATGCATAAATAGATATGGGTGGAGCAGCTTTCAGTAGCCACCCCCCAGGAGTATAGTGCAGGTTGGCTATATTAGTGCTTTGAAATTATAAGGTGTCACAGTGTGACTGCAATCAATATTATTAGCATTAGCATTTCCTTAGTACTTTAAAATGTTTTAAAATGATGAATTTCTTAATCCACCTCAAGCAAATGAAGCATGAAGGAGAGAAGAGAATTGCTCAATTGCAGTGCAAGGTGGCCATGGCAGGAACAGAAGTCAAAGTGCTTCCCATGAAATCTTAGATTTGAACAGTGTTGCCTCTTAGGAGCAAGTTTTGGATAAAAGTATTTAAGTGTCCTGTTGTTCTTTCAATTTTTGATTCCAAAGCCACAGACATATGTCAGCACATAAGGCGTCACATGCTTCTGTTCACAAGGGCACACATGTTTATCCATGCTCCACTCTTCCTGGCATTCCAGGGAATCCACAACACTTGACTAGCCTTATATTACTTCCAACAGCTGATCAGATGCCGTGAAAAATCTAATTTATAGAAAAAGATTAAAGGCACCAAAAAATGTGTGGTGTTTAGCTAAAGAAAGTCTAAATACTATGTAGGGTAGGAGAGGCTAGAGTTGAGAGGAGATGGGCACAGTCTACAAATATCTGAAAAGCTATAAATCTCAAGAGTGAAACTTCTTAAGGATTTGCAGCAGGGAGGCCAGGGGGTAATATAACCATGACTGAGGGATCAAAAGGAGAAAGGGAACATTAAAGTCAACCACCAGGAAGCACTTCTTGGTCATGAGCTCTGTTTTGCTGGTGCTAGTTTGCTGAAGGAAGACACATTTGAAGAACAAGGTACATGACAATCAAGTTAGATGAGAGCCAGACAGTTTTCTCTGGGCAGCAGTCTTTGAAGTGGTTCATGTGAGGGCTGAGCACATGTTTTGGAAATATATCCCCCTTAGACTCAAACCTCTTTACCACCTAGGATTTACTAATTTCCCAGGTCTATACATGTTCTTGTTAAGGTCTCAGAAGAAGACCAAAGGAACCAGAATGCCAAAGTCAGCTTTGCCAGTTGCCTCAGCTACAGAAATGGTAGGGCTGAAGCCCAGAGAATGGGATGCCAAGAATTGGCATGATCATATGTGATGTTCATTAGGATTTGCCGGATGATCATAACAAGATCTGGCCAGGTAGTCTGGCCCAAGGGTGGTCCAGCTGAGCTGTGACCTTGGTTCTAATATCTATCCCTTCCAAAGCTGACTTTCCCAGATAAAGTAGGGCTGTTCCTCAGTCAAAGATATGGAGTGGTTGTGTTTTTCCACCAGAATCATTATTCTAGTTGTTCTCAAACTTTAGCATGCATCAGAATCACCAGAGGTCTTATTAATATACACATTTCTGGGCTCCTACTCCCAGATTTTTAGTTTATCTGGGTAAAAGCCAGAGAATTTATATTTCTAACAAACTCTCAGGGGTTGATGATACTGTTGGTCTAGGGACCACACTTTGAAACACTGCTTTATTCATTGAATCCCTATCTATGTTAGGCATCACAGATACCAAGACAAATGTGTCTCTACCTGTATCTCAAGGAGATGACATTCTAAAAGGGGAGTAGATGTATAGAGTTCCTTTAGCACTCACCACAGTCATATGCCTCCTTGGGTCACCAGTGGTCTTTTCTATAGGCTTTGTCTCATGTCTGAGATACAGGAGTTACTAGAAGGATTTAGGTCTCTTCTGGTGGCAAGAAATAGAAATTCTCTCAAGATTACTTTTTAAAAGTTAGACCTATGGGGGGCTGAGGTTGTAAAACTCAGTGGTAGAGTGCTTGCCTAGCATGTGTGAGGCACTGGGTTCAATTCTTAACATTGCATATAAATAAATAGAGAAAAAGCTCCATCAACAACTAAAAATATATTTTTAAAAAATAATTGGCCTTATTTAAAAAAAGGTAGACCTAATAAGAGTAGCGAACATTTATGGACCATGTATTGTGTGCCTGGCATTATACATTTTCACAACAACCCTCTGAGGGCTGTATTCATCATGCCATTTAATATATGAAGAACCTTGAGGTTAGAAGATAAAATAGTAGCAGAGCCAGGATTCCAACCTATGGAGAGTGGCTCCAGAACTTACTCATTTAATCATTAGGCTCTTCTCTAAGGATACAACTGGGATTCTTTTAGCTATTTGTACAGCCAGATAAAATGGGAATTGGAAAGATTGAAACCTTGGTCATTCTGTTCTGTGTTCATATAAGTGTGTGTGTGTGCATATATTTACATACATATTCTCTCTCTCTCTCCACCCCCTCCATCTCCCTCTCCCTCTCTCTTCCTCTTTCTATATACCTTGACACTTGGCCTTATGATCTGATTGGCCCCGTTTATCTGGTTATTCTGTCTGTTGGTTCATCCTTTCACCTAATCAGCCATAACTAAGAAAGTGGCCAGAATACCCTCTTCTTTTAGCATGGCCTATAAACAGGAGCATTTCCACTTTATAGGAGCTTCTGTATGAAGAACAGATTCCTTTAGAATAGAGAACCCATGAGGTAAGCACCCCAACATAACATCTAATAGAATGGCTTTCTCCAGCCAAGCAGACATTAGTATAAATTTACTAAATGAGACTTTGTACCTCAGTTAATCTCGTCCATGATGTCCATTCTCAGTATCCTCTTGGTTTTTGAGATCAAATTTTTGGTATTGGTTACGTATCATTGGTCCATGCCTTCAACCAGATTTACTGTGGGAAAAAATTTCAAAAACATTTTCTTTCTGATCCCAGATAATCACCTGGCTCCTCTTTATTCTAATTTCCATTATAGCCACAGAGTTTGTCTACATGAGGAAAGATGTTTCTTCCATTTATCCAGAATCTACTGTCTACACTCAACTATTATTATCTGATGAGACAGGAGGCCTACTTAAGATTAACTAGGTATAAATTACCTCATATTCAGAGTACTTTAGCACAAACTACATCCCATAGTCAGTCTATCTATCAACTACTTAAGACAGGTAAGCCAGAGAAGCCAGGGTGGCATTTGAACAACTGAAATTCCTCCAGCAGAGAACTCCACACCTATAAGTTACATCCTTTCTGAATTTACAATAAGCTGGAGCAAAATTACTCTGTTCCTTCAGCTGAGGGTCTGAGTATATGTGTATGCACATGTGTTAGCAATGCACAGTGGTTGTGTGCACTGGGACAGTTCCTGTGTTTAATAGAAGACAATAGGTCTTTTTAGGTCATGCTGTTGATTTTTTAACCATTTCTCCCCCATATAATAGGCCCAGAAGAGCAGCTAAGAGAATCTATGTATCCTGGCAGTGTCGCCCCCAGCTACAGACAATAGAAGCTACCTAAATGGGCAGGGGATTAAGATGACAAAAACTGTTTCGTTTTAAAATATGATATATACATAAATGAGGAAGGAAAAGTATCAAAACAAATTAAGGAAATCTTGTCCCCAAGAGAGCTCTAGACCAGAAAGAGAAAAAGCCATCAGAACCTTCAAAATTGGAGCCCAAGAAACAGTGTCAGTGAACAAGTGACTGCCGGAGTCCAAGGACTAGGTCCACCAGCCGGGAGGAAATGCCTGGCCCCTTCAGGGATCAAACTGGACCTGAGGAAGGTGGCTTGCTATGTGACTGGATGATACTAAATTAGGGCAAACCAGCAAGAAAATCCTGTCTCAGAGTCATTGTAATGTTGGTTCCTTGAGGGTAGGACTTTTGTTTTTTGTTCACTGTTGGCTCTCCAGAGCCTAGAATTGTACCTGGCAATAATAATTACTCAATAAATTCATAATGCATGAATGAGGCACCAGTAGCTATGAGAGGATTATCTAAGCTTTAGAACTGTATTCACCTAAAGGGCATGAAGTCACCACCATAGTTTTTGTCACCCATACATCTCTATGCTCCAAAATTCCTTCAAAATGTGGGCAGTTTTTTTTACTATCTATCCATATGTGATGAGTGACAATAGGCAGTGTGGGGAAAGTGTTAGCAATGAAAGAACAGAAGCCTAGTAACTCAGATTTTCAAGGAGGAATCTTATATTTGCACAAGGGAGGTGACTGAAGTAGTTTAGTCTGATACAAAATGAGGACATCTATCATGCACCTACTGTCTACTATTTCCTGTGCCAGGTGCCAGGGACACAGAGGCAAAACTAGAAGTGCTGCTTTTTGAGAAGTTCAGAGCCCTGTGGTGAGGGGAATAATTAATGAACACATAAATTGCACTTGGCATCATGATGGCACGGGTCAAGGAGATTGCAAGTCAAGCACACAGAATCTCTGGTTTAGGAATGGGACTCTCTAAGAAGACTTTGCAGCAAGGAGTCGCTTTGGCCAGACCTCCAAGGATCAATAGCAGTTCCTAAGAGGGAAAAAAGAGTGGGAAGGTGTATCTGGCAGAGAGAAAAACCTTGCTGATGGAACAAAGGCAGGATGCAGACATAGACAAAAGCCAGATTGTGAAAGGTTTTATCCATCATGCTAATCGGTTGGAATTTTTTACTGAAGGTGATGGGAGCCATTGAAACTGGAAGGTGGCAAGATCATTTTGTAGTTCAAAGAGATTTCTTGGGCAACAATTTACAGTTTAGAAGGGATGGGAATGAATCTAGAGAACTCTGATTTTGATCTCTTAGAGAGGAATCCCTTTGGGGTAGGGTTAGTCCTAAATTTCTTAAAGCAATGAGAACTTTATAGTAAGTTTTATCATTTCTGAGATCCTGTATAGTTTTAATTCCCCACCTCATCAACTTAGGAGAGACTAGGTTTCTAATAGCATTAGGTGATCAAAGTGCCTCATAGTTAAAAGCAACATCAGACTATTTGTAATTCTTTGTTAGGAGATGAGAGAAAAATAGCAAATGAGTTGAAATAAATATGTTTTATGTTCCTTTTGCTAACAATTACAATAATAATATTGAGTGCCTACAATGTGTCAAGGCACTGTACTAAGTACAGAAAAGCTCAGCAAGTTTGTAGGGTTCAATTTCTTTTTGTGTGGTGCGTGCTGGGGTTGGAACCTAGAGCCCTGTGCTTGCTTATGGGGTTCAATTATTACCCTCATTTTAGAAACAAAGAAATGGAAGCACAGAGTGTTTACCTAATTTGATATAATTAGTAATTGGTAGGGATTCAAACCTAGAGGGTCTGCCTCCAGAGTCTGTTTTTGACCAGCATATATACTCAGGTCTTCAGGGGGATAATGCCACTACCTTAGAACTTATGGCCATGTATTTCTGTTGTAGCCAGAGTTGAATTCCATGCTTCCATATAATTGTTGCTGTTTTATTGCCTGTACCCTGAAATATCTTTATAGAGAGCCATTAGAGAAACAGTGTAGATAAAGTAGATATCTGCTCAAGGTAGATAAAGCATTGCATTTCAAATGAGGAGACTTACGTTCAAGGACTATTTCTGCCACAAACCATCTGTGCTATTTTGAGCAATGTTTTGAGCAATGTTACTCTTAATTTCTCCGGACTTCAGTTCCCTCAGCCACAACACGGGATTGTATTATGTGACGTCTGTGGGCCTTTTCAGTTTGCTTCTTCTGATGCATTCTGTCTTCACAGAGAAAATTTATATATTTTCTTTAGAGCCTTAGTCAGTCCTCTCTGTTCAAAGATTAACAGAGCAAACCCCAGGCTTGACGAACTCTTCTGTGAGCATTTTGGCACATCAATTGTTCACTCCTTCACACACACTCACTTATTCATACAAAATGGAGCACTTACTGTGAAATGCTTGTGGGGTGTTCAGGAGCAACAGGATCAAAGTTAGAATTGGTCCCTGGTTTTCTAGAACATAAAGGCTAATTCTTTTTGTCAGCTTTGTTTGGTTGGAAGCCTAGAATTTCTGCATACTGTAATGAAGTTAAACCTTACATCTAAATTGGCTCTGTGTTGTGCCACAGTGGATAAGATAGGAAAAGATAAGAAAATAAGGAAGGTCCAGAAAACGAGCCTCACACACATGCAACACTTAAAGTCACTCTGTGGCAGAGCACCTAGTGAATTGCCAGGATGGGGGAGACAGATTTTTTATGTTAAAGGCAATCACAGAAAGAAGAGGGCATTGTGATCTTTGTTATGGTGGCTTTTTGACCATCTTAGGATGTCAGGACAGAACTAAAATGGACTCCCTAATTGGTCTTTCTTGAGGAGCATATACGATGCTCTGGGTATCAGCGGGTAGACAATTTCCATCGCTGAGTTAGAGCCACTCATCAAGTGGCAGGCTATGAATCAGCACCATATTTCTTTGAAAACTTTATTATTCTAGCCAACGTAGTTCAGCATAGCTTAGCACCTGTGGTGGGTGACTGTTTTTCTTGGCCATTTAATGAGCACCAAATCAGATAAAATGCTGCTTGGTTCCTAGGCTCTTTCCAGACACAATTAAGCACATCATTTAGGTTGTCTGTCCGTTGGGACTAGAGTTTGGAGGAGCTACTGAAGCAACCTTGAGAAAGCAGTTAACCCTCAAAAATTTAGCTATTCATCACCAAATATATTAAAAAATTATTTGCAGCCAAAGCCTTACTATCAATGGCAATATAAAATAAATTTCAAAATCATAATTTAATTAATTTATCCCACTCCTTAAAAAAGTAGGAGATGACAATTCACAGGTCCTTTCCGGTGTTGTAAACCAACTCATTCTGAAGTCAGTGCAGTCAAGTTGCCCTTCTCAGTTTATTCATCTAATACCAAGGCCAAAGTTACCCATGCCTCTCGTGAGATTCACAAATGAAACCTCATCTTGTTGGACTTGAAATTTTTTGAAAAATCATTTTTTCTTCATGACAATGTTCAGATCAGCTGAGGCTAGCATGATTTATTCTAGATACGAATTAGAATGAGCCCAAGCTGAACAGTTCTCCCAGGGAAAGTAATCTAAAATCTGTCTGTGTGATCCAGTCTGACCTTTCACCAACTGGCTTTGGGAATTACAATGGACAAGGAAGAAATATAATCTTGATCCTTTGGCCTACTGATAAACATTCTTGCGATCCTAAGTGTACCTGGAATTTGTGACAAGTGCATTTTGGAGATATCTTTGAAAACACATAGTTGGGGAGATGTATTTGCATGACCCAAGTAAAACTGCAATGGAAAGGACCTTGTGGAGAAAGGTTGGGAAGGTACATATTGATCCCCGGAGGTCAGATTATGGTGTGCCAAGCAATGGATTGTGCCATTAGGAAAGAATTCTAGAAAAGTAAGGAAACTCATGAGAAAGGAGGTGATTTCTGTTGACCAGTCACCCTTGTTCAGATTCAGTGCAGATGAGAAAAGAAACTCAGAAATCTACGTGACAGCTTCTCTTGGATTGGATGAAAATACTAATTATTTTTTTCCTAGCTGGAATTTGACAGGGTCAGTTCATGTCTGGGTTTTCAGCATTTAATACAGGGCCCTTTGTCTTAGGAGGCGGCTGGACTGGTTTTTCCTCTAGGCAGGTGCACAGAGGGCGTTTATTGTAGCCTGAAACACAAACACTAGGCCCTTAGGCCTGATCCACACACTCTCCAGCATGGCTCAAGGAAATAAAGTGAACAATGACTCTTGCAACAGGCAAGCACTGTAAATGCCACTCCTGAATGAAATATTTCTTAAAACTTTGTATCCGTAACTTGATCGGCTCTTAAAACTTAATTATATGTCAAGGAATAGGAAGCCATTGGCTCCTCCAGCTGTCCAGGTTGAACGAGAGCACACAATGGAGCATATCCGATTCTCAGCCTTACTTAGGTAATCAGATTAATATCTCCTGAATTGAATTTACCCTTTTGATACGGAGTCTTTCAGCTGCCTTGTTTCACATCTCAAATTCTGACAAAGCTGTGCGGCCTTTGAGTAATTTCCCTGAAATCTATATGCGAGAAGCCTGCGCTCTTTTGAGCACATTTTGGAACTTGTACCAATTAAATCTGTTTCTGGCACACTTTTAATGGCATACTTTCCCCTGAGTCAATAACCGCTCCAAAATCTGAGGTCATTTGTTTAATTTAAAAGCAAAGGTTATGGAACAACCATTTCAGGCTTCACCAGCCAAGCGCCTGTGGCTTTGAAGGGGGGATGAGGTGGAGGAAAGGCTAATAAACTGGATTTCTTATGCACAAAATAAATTAATTACCATGTCTCTGTTAAATTGATAGCAAACCAGGTGTGTCCACATCCTTCTTGCCAGGCTTCTCTCCTTTTCTCTTCAAGTTCATCCCAATCTTCTAGAGTATTCTTAGGATAGAGTTTTACTCTCTTACTATTGGTCTTGCAAAACAAACATCTGGACTGGATTTTTGTCAGCTGGAGTCAAGAGCGAACTGTAAATGATGCAGTGATTTTTTTCATCCTTATTAAATTTATTTATAGCCAGCCTGAAGCCAGGAAACATGCCCAAACTCTTGATTGGAGGTTCTCGAGGAACGTAGGGTGGATGGTATTTTCCCCCTGTTGTTCTCTAAATAATATCAAAGCTAGAATTACATAATTCCCTACTTGGGTTTGTTTGCTTTTTGTTTTTTGGTTTTTTTTTCTCCCCTGAAGGACACTTTGTTAGGACATTTTGTGCGTCAGAATTCTTTCATTGTATTAGCTTATCCAATATGCCTTCCTTTCTGTCAGTGAGAGAAAAGGAAATGTAACTGGCATGGTATTTCTGAAAAATTACAGTGATAGAGAATGAGTTTCTGGTTGTTTGAGACATGAACCAGTGGCCTGGGTACAACTTGGATTTTTTTTCCTACCTTTTCCACTTAACAACCTCTCATATCTTTAAGCTGCCAAATCTCAAAGAATCTCATTCATTTTCTCATTTTTAAAGATAATACAAGAAGCTTTATAAAATACTTTGCTGTGCCCTTAGACCTTATTAAATAACAATGCTTCAGAGTTCCTGTAATTATTTAAGAAACAAAAGCTTCTAGCCAGTATTGAATCAACTGATGATTTCTTGAGGTCTCTTCTCAGTACTATGAGATGATTCTTTGGTTTTCTTTTGCTGACATTTTATCTGGGGGGAAGGGAAGGGGGCCCTTTGGGAATGAGGCTTGCTACCCACAGGCATTTCTTTTCCAGAGAAGAGACTGTTCAACTTCCTGCCACCCAAATCAGTCATCCTCAGCCTGAACAATGGAGCTTAATGTTCCCCATCTTGCTAAGGGTTAGTCTCTGTTGTTATAAAAGTGAATTGAAACCAAATGCACTTTCTGTTGGAAAAGCTGCCATTTATGTCAGCTCATAGACCATCCTGAGAGGGAAGGCTCTTTTAAAACAGGGAAATCCTGGCTGTAATATCATAATAGCACTTATTTCACTACTCAACCTGTGAATGTATCATTGATGCAACACTCCTCTAATTTATGATATTCCTGTGTTGCTTGAAGATGGGCATTTCATATTTAGTTCTTAGAAATGTTAATAGATCCTTCCATGAGTTATCTTGCTATAAATGGGAAAGCTATTCTTACAGAAGATCTCCTCAACTAAGGAGGCATAATAGTAGCTCATGTTCTCCACCAAGAAAAGTGGCTCTGTTTCCATGAGTCTGATGGAAGCATTTGATGCAAAGCAGCCTCATCAAGTGTGGGAATCTTCTGCCCACTTTCCAATTATTAAAGTAAAAGCCAATTCGATGGTACTGGAATTGGCAATAAAATGAGCCACAGAGAGATCATTACTCATCACATTTGTGATTCGGGGTACTGGATCAGAAAAAGAATATTTATTTTCAAGTTAAGGAAGAAAGGACAATCACAGAGATGTAGACAAAGACAAAGGTTATAGGCCAAAATCCAAATGATGATCAAGCAACACTGCTTCTTCCAAGACCATGAAGCCAAACAGATTTAGCTTTAATTATTTGGGGAGATGAAAATCAGAGGGTGGATGAAGGGAAAAGGCCAGGGGATAGGGTTTTCAGTCTACCTTAAAACCTTCTATGATATTTTAACAATAGACATCACTTTTATTAAGTCTCCCTAAAGAAGCATCATTAAATGCAGTGCTGTTTGCTATAAAACATTTCAGCTAATGGTGAAGTTGGAACAAAATCTGCCAAAGATATGGGAGTGAACTGACATAGAGTTAGTTCCTCTAACCAAAAGAAATGAACAATTATGGGGAATTCATTCTTCTAGCTGTGATGCTTAGAAAATTTCAGTAAAATATGATGATATCATATAAGGAAGATTCTTAGATATATAGGATACCATATGTAAATTCACCTGCTAGGCTCTTGTGGTGAAACATAACTTGATGAATATATGACTGTTTTTAAGGTGTTATTTTTGATTCTGCTATTTTATGTTGGTTTGGAGCCATCTTCAGGAAAGGAAATTCATTTATGTATATTCCTGTTTTCTATAATTCAAGACCTTAGAAATAAATTAGTTCTTAATCAGCCATCAGCCAGTTGCCTGAGACATGGCTCCTGGGGAGATTTATAAAGCCTTGTGAGGGTGCCCACATCTCTCTTGTGTAAAATTCCTCTTTCTCTGGCATCTTCAGTCTCAGGTCATGTAGGGGAAAAGTAAGATCAGAGATCCTGTACATTCTAGGACAGACGGGATAACATCAAAACTTTGTCCCCTCAGTCATTCAAACCCAATTTCTTCTTATCACCTGGTGAATTTTCAACTGTTCTACATTTTCATCCTCTGTGCTTTTGTTTTTCAGAAAGCCACGAAGCCTATGAACTGCATGACAGATATGATCCCAATAGTCTTAGGGGAGCACTGTACACTGTTATCAGGACCACTGTGATAGGTGTGAGTGCTTGAGCAGATATGAGGGGAACAGGCAGTCTTTAAAAAGAGTCAACTACCTCTTTCTTTAAGGAAAGCTGGTATGTCCAAAAAGAAATGAAACTCCACAGGGTGGTAAACAGCCTTACTTATGTGAACCAGTTCTAGACTTTTCTTTTGCTCTTCTAGCCTCCTTGCCCACCATTTCACTTCCTCTCACAGACCTTCTGAAGACATTGCAGTGAGGTGCAGTCTCCCTTGTACAGAAAGTTTGAGTGATGTTCTAGCCCAGAGCTCCTGTCAGTTTTCAGACAGCTTATTGGAAATGAACCTGTTTAGATAGTGGCCTTCCATCCACTGCCCCTTACTTCCTCATCTCCTGTCTTTCTGACTATGTATACCTCATCTTTTACATGAACAAAACTTGATCTGTCCAAAAATGTCTTTTCGAGTGTGGGGCTGAAGAACAGACTACTGGTGCCATGTCAGCTTTACTAATGACAGCCCAACATGTAATACAGTTTAAAAAGAAAAGAAATAAAATCACTTTAATAGACCACCCCTAGACACCTTTGTCTGAAGAGGAAATCATTGTAAGAAAATGAGACTTAATAAGGAGGCCATTTGGGAAGCTGACACTGGCTATTTTAAAGGCTTGGTGTTTTAACCTGTGTGCATGCCTTTTTGCCCTCATCTTTGGCAAATAGATAATGGCTTATGTCAGGGGAACATTCAGGAAAAAAACACCTTTTTTTTCCCCAGGAAATCTGGCTGCTGTGCAGTGATAAATGACCAATGCCACCAGTAGTGACCTAGGACATCCTAAATTCTCACTCGAGTGATGAACTTAAATTGTGTTTTCAAAGGGTATCCTGTTCCTATTGCAATTCTTATGCTATCTCAGCTCAAGATCATGGTTTTTTCCCTCTGTCCTCATACCTAAAATAGCACCAGTGTTATTTAGAAGACTCTCTCCATAGATGTTGTTATTAGAGGGAAGGCAGGATTTAAAGAAAAGAAAACTGGATTCGTCTCCAAATATTCAATAATTCAGTAAATGGACCCATGAAACTCAGCACTGCTATTTCGTGTTGTACAAATCAAATAAATATTATTTTGTTCATTTAGAAGATAAGTGGGCCACAAAGGCCCAAGTTCATATGGGAAGAGCAGCACAATGGAGGATAAATGTAGTTTTGTACTTTAAATTGCTGGTGAAAGGTGTTGTGCCTAAGAGTAAGTTATAAATTAAACACTAATTATGAAGCCTAATTGAGTCTCCACTGGCAATACCTAAATAAGTGGGAAAAGCAAAATGTGGTTTCCTGGAGCCTCTCAGTTGCTTTGTATCCCTGCATGTTCAAAGCAGAATATACAGGACAGATACAGCGGCTACTCAGCTACTCAAGAGGCTAGGTAGGAGGATCACAAGTTCAAGGTCAGTCTCAGTAACTTAGCAAGACCCTTTATCAAAATTTAAACATTTTTAAAAGGTCTGGGGGTGTAGCTAAGTGGTAGAGCATTTGCCTACCATGCATGAGGCGCCTGGGAGTAAAAGGCAAAATATAGAACTGATTTCTGTTTCCCCGCTGTCTTCCAGTTGCAAATATGTTGCAAACTAAAGTCCAGAGAGAGAAGACTCTGTGGCTTTACCTTTGTTTCATCCAGCCATCAAGACAAGGTTGGTAGGAAGGATCAGTCTTCATGGACCATGCAGATCTCCTCAGTCTTAAACCTGTTATTGTCTGAGGGTGGCAGGGTCAAATATATTCCTTACCTGCAATGAAACAAGCTAGCTGGGCTTTCAAGGGGTGTGTGTGGTAATTGCTCAGACATTTCTCAAAAAAAAAAAAAATCTCATCAGTAGTTCCTTACTGTAGTTATGGATTTTTCCAGCATAATTATTAAGCTTTTAACATTTATCTTTTCTATCTCTTGTTGTCTGGTTCACCTGGTAATGTCATACCTTTCTGCTTGAAGAATTAGTGGAAGGTAGATGGATATAGTGGTGCATGCCTGTAATCTCAGCAACTCAGGATGCTGAGGCAGGAGGATTTCAAGTTTAAAGCCAGCAACTTAAGGAGGCATTAAGCAACTAAGTGAGACCCTGTCTCAAAATTTTTTTAAAAAAATTTAAAAATAAATTTTTAAAAAAGCTGGGATATTACTTAGTGGTTAAACACCCCTGAACAACAACAACAAAAATTAGTGGAAGATAAAATGTTGTTAAAAGCAATTTGGATAGTTCCAAAAGTATAGGAAAGGAATAGAACTACCATTATTTTAAAAAATAAGTATTAAACTTAGAGGGAGAATTAAGACCATTGGGCTTTCTATGCAAAATACCTTTGTTTTATTAAACACACACACACACACACACACACACTGTTCTAGATTGGAGTGTCTTGAGAGTCAGAACCTGCGATGGCCAAGACCAGTGGTTGCTAATTTCCAAAACTGTACATCAACCATCAAATAATTATAACTTCCAAGGTTTACAAGGAAAGGGTATGATGTGAGTTTTTATGTCTTTGCTGATTTCTTATTTAAAACATTATTTCAGTTCCAAGCAGCTGATCACAGTTGTGATTGCTTCTACCAGGTTAATTCTAATATTCTGTATGGGAACCGCACTACATGTCCATCTGCCTCCTTTGTGAATCTCTTCTCCTTTCAGTGCCTCCAAACTTGGGCCCCAAGGAGGGGTACAGCAGCTGAATGCCATTCTCCTGGGCCTTGGCCCAGGCATGCATTTTTCTAGAATGATGACTGAACCCCATTCTTAAGTCTAAAGTTCCTCTTGATTAGCGGCTCCTTTTGTTTGTTGTTTTTAACGGCATCTCTGTCTTTCATGGGTAGCTTACAGGGATGTGTTTGAGAGCCCCTTCCAGCTGGGAAGCTGCCCAGCTCCCACCAGCTGAGTTGGGGGATGTCTTCCCTTTAGTTCCGCTGCCTGTGGACTACAAGGACTCTACTTCCAGCCTGGCCACAGTGGCCCTTGTCTGCTGTGCAAACTTGGCTCTGTTCTCCGGGTTTTCATTCTCTAGCCATCTGGGCATTTTGAGCACCCTTCTTATCTTAGTACCTTGGCACTCAGGACCGCATGTCATCCTACTATAGAGATGGAAACAAAGGAATCCTTCACCTCTGGCTTGCAATTCCCCTGGAACGATCATAAGTTGAGTGACAGAAAGACTGTGGGGGCTGTGCATAGGTCTGGAGAGATATAAATGGTTTTGCTGATAGAAGGCATACAAATGGGGTGACAATAGCTTGGATTGTTCAGTACCAGGATTCTTAGTGCCTAGCTTCCTCCTTTTTTTTTTTTTTTGGCTGTTTTGAAATCAAGGAGGTAGGAGAATAAAGACCCCTGTGGCCTCTGATTGATTCTAGAGGTCTGAAAGCTTAAGCTTAGGGACTACCAACTCTGTATGACAGAGAAGTAAATCTAACTTCCTATTGAGGGGGAAAAAAAAAGAAAAGAATTCTATGTACATCACATTTTTTTACATATCCCTTTCTACTTCATCAACTACCAATTTGTATAGGGTTTGATCAGAGTCACTCACTCTTCAAAGAAGCATCTGGAAAGAGTGTTGACAGCAAGTTCACTCTAATAGTCTTGCCTAGAGAAAAACAGGCATTTGATCCAAGGACAATTTACTTCCACTCCACAGAGTCTTCTGCTGTCCTCACCACCAGCCCTCTGACCCTTGTGCACCCATTCTGATCCTTCACTCAGACCAGACCTCCCTCAGAGGTGGTCAACAAGGCATCTACTAGCCAAAGAAAAACTGCCAATGTTGAACCATTTTCACATAATCCTCAGCAGTCAGGTGGGGCTGCAGCTTCTTGAAAGGCAGATTTAAAATGCTTGCCTCTTTTTAAGAGACTCTGATTTCACATTTGGATGTTGATCACTTGGTCCCTGGCATTCATTCCTGTAGTGGAAGTCCAGAGCTTCCACCCACTCAGTTCTTCAGAGCAGTATATTATTAACAAGACATATCTTGGTTATAGAGCCAAAAGGTGATGCCATCTAATTTCACACCAAAGTGGAAGGTCTTTTTTTTATTTTTACTACTAATGAGGTAGCACAGGGAAGGTCAAATATTCACTCAGGATCATCCATTGAGTCCAAGTTTTGGTCCTCTGGTCCTTGTGACAGGCAGTGATGGCCACTTTCCTATAAAGTATGTGACCAATATAACTAGAACCATGAGTTCTAAATTATGACTTCCTTTCTCCACCCATTGCCACCACCTTTCAGTTGCCAGAACCCAGTCAATTTTCTGTAGAAAGGTAGCTAATGATACTTGGTGAGTTCAGTCTTTATCTCATTTTAGTTCCCTATCTGACCCAAGAAAATCAACTCTCCACATATAAAATTTACCCCTTCTAGCTGGCACCATTTTGTTTTTTCCAAAAATCAGACATTGTCGGTCCCTGATACTCTGTCTGGCAAACCTGTAAGAAACAGTGGAGTTCAGAGTACAGGATTATTGCTCCTGAAGCACTGAATGATGCACTGATTCTTTATTTATCTGTGAGTAAAAGAAGGAATGCTATCTCTGGCACAAGCTGACTCTACCACATGGTTTGAAGTAAATAGATATTTATTTCCCATTAGGAAGAGAGACTTGGAGCAGCTTGGCAGCAGATCTGTGGCCGGGTAATTAATCTAAGAACTATAGCTTTCTTCCACATAGGAGATTAAATGCCTGCCTTTGGTCAGATCAAAGCAGGTCTCTTGAACTATCTGATCTTTGCAAAAGGCCCCATGTTGGGCCAGCACAGCAGACTTTGCATGTATTGCTCCCTATGTTAATAAAAGAGACTATTTTTGTTTGTGTGAATAATTAGTCTCCCAGCATTTGCAGCTCTTTAGAACCAAAGTAAAACCTTAGTTCTACTTGCACTGACTTTATTATCAATTTTATACTAATAAAAAGAGTCACCGTTTCTCAGAATTTAAAGAAAGGTGAATATTTACGACAGTTTTAATGAATGTGAACAGCAGTAACACTCTTTGGGTCTTATATCTTAACCTGTATTTTCTTTGGGGAATAACAAATAGAGTTTATATAATCTAACGTTCATTTACTTGATGTCTCATTGAGACAGCTATATTTTCTATTGTAAAACGGAAATAACCAAAGTATCAAGTTCACCTTAGATGGATTACAAGAAAGAATGCAGACATTTGCATGATCTGTGTTGCCAAGGTGCTGCCCAGAGCTTTTGAATTTTCTAAGTTGTGCATTTCACCTACCCAAGGGAATCTGAGCAGTGTGTAATTTGCTCCAGGGTACAGACAGGCCCACAGTGAGGTTGAACTGGACAAACAAATAGAACAGGTTCCAGTTTACCAAGCTGGCATAAATTATATGCTGGTCGAATTATGGGGAGCCACTAGTGAAAATCCACTGGTGCTTTGCAAGTGGCCTTTGGAGATACTTTTATAACTTGAAACCATTCCCATGGAAGGCCCAGGGAGAGATCTTTCTTTAGCCAACATGCAACATTAGGCAGAAGAAACAGAGCCTTTCTGGCTGATTTGACCTGTGGGTGGGCCTTTTTTCCACATGTTTCTAATTAGGGATGCAAAAAAGAGTAGATATTCTGTGGCAACTCTCCTTTGCTCCTTGGCTATGAGACAGAACAACAGCGCCTTTGTGATGACCTTTACAGACCTGTTTACTTTTGGTGACCTGCCTGAGCACTCCTGCCAAAATGGACACACCTCCTGGCTAACGAGGAACAGCCATGCTGTTACTGTGGTGGACCTTGGAGGTCAAAATGAAAAACAAGTGTTTGGATGCCCTGTTGTTGAGCAATCTAAGTTAATTTTTTTACAGCTTCATCATGGTATAATTCACATAGCATAAAATTCACCCATTGTAAGTATACAATTCAATGAATTTTAGTAAATTTACAGAGCTATGTCACCATCACCACAATTCAGTTTTAGAACTTTAGTTGGACTTATTTTTAAAATACCAATAATGATCAAAATTGGAATGCAGCTTATGTTAAAGTATAAAATAAATTTTTGAGGTTGTTTTTAGCTAGGGAAAAAGGGCCACCCAGAAGTCACTTGAGACATCTAGTATATGGAGCCTTGAGATTAGCATTTATATTTAGGAAGATTTTTCCATATTTTTGCTCACCAAATAATATGACCTATTTGAAAGAACTATGAGAAACTGCTGTTGAGCTTGCCTTACATGTCCACATCAATTAATGTTTCTTGATTATAAAGCAAGGGTTCAGAATATGAGACTATAAGCTCCCCTCAATGAGCCTGCAGTCCACTTGGAACATCTAATCAATATCTATTTATGTGCTATCTCATTGTCAGGTACTATTTTAGGTGCTGCAGACACTTAGTGAATTGAGGTTTCTACCTTCAAAAACTAGTAGTCTGATGGCTTATATGATAATTTTAATATGATGTCACGAACTCTGTTGTGGACATAATACTGTGTGGAATCAGAGAGGTCTTCAGTAAAGAATTCCTAGGAGAGATGTTACAAAGAAACCAGAGACATGGCAAATAAGTACATCAGTCCTACTGCCACTGAACACTTCCCCTGTGCTCCATCTGGAGGAGGCTCTATGAGGTCTGGTCCCTGCCTTCAGGGGGTCTGTGATCAATAAGAGAAAGTCTACTTCCAAATAGATGAAGTAATTTCATAAAATGGAAAAAGCAAAGCATGTTGGGAGTTGGAAGAGAAAAACGACCATTTCAGAGAAGCCTTCCTAGAAGAAGTAGTTGAGCAGAATTTTGGTGTGAGATGGGAAGCAGTCCATAGGAAAGGTATGAACAAAGACTCAGGGCAGGAGAGCTTGGGATAAGCGAGTAGTGAGTGGTCCAGTAGTGAGTGGTCCAGGTGGACTGATACACATCACATGATGTAAGCTGTTTCTATACAAGGAAGTCAGCGGGACGGCAAGCTCTGCCTTCCCTTGCCAGGATCAAGGAATGTGTCCTAGAAAAGCAGTTCCTTTCACTCTGTCCTTCATGTATGTTTTGTGTCATGATGATATGACGATGAATTTTCTTTCTCAGTTTGTTCTCTAAGTTTGCTTCATGTGGTCAGCAGCCTCTGTGCTGCCATCAGAGCACCAGTGAATTTTTACTAGTGACTCCCATGATTTAAAAATAATTTATCTGACCTGTACATAATCCGTACCATTTTGGTAAGCAGGAACCAGTTCCATTTTTCTGTCTGGTTCAACTTGGCCATAGACTTATTGTGCCCTGGCCCAAAAGTTTAATGTAGTCCTTTAAAGAAGATTATAACAATAACAATGCTAATCTTTGGGAGGAGAATCACTGTACCTGAGTAGTCTTAGAAAGTAGACAGAAGGTCTGAGAAGGAAAAAAAAAATTAAAGGATAATAGTGCCATTTGCTTAAATTTCCAGTGCCCTACAGAGTAAACCTATTTCCAATTTTAACTTATTAGAGATCTCGAACTTGGGGGTGTTTGGAGATATTTTAGAAAACAGAGAATATTGTTAACTTTCAATCAGGAAGGAAAAATCTCAGTTGGTTTTAATGTTACCAAGGAAGAGGGAGTTTTGCATTTGTTTGTTTACATGGATGGTCCACCTACTGTGTGGCCTTGTTCAGCCTCTCTGTCTGAGGTCAGTGTGAATAACCTGGCTGCAGCTGGAGCTGGAGACAATGGCCAGCACTGTGGGGCATTGTCCTTAAGCACTGAAGGTTAATTTCATAGTTTTCAGTGGCATTGAACCTGCCAAAGGAAATGCTGCTTCATTTAGAGGAATATAATTTCTGTATGTTTATTTTTTTCACGAAGAGTAAAGACAGATTTTTGAAAGAACACAGCTTAGCCTATTGGCCTTGCTAGACAAGCTAAAAAAAAGTAAGGGGTCAAAATGCTAAAAAGTATTATATCTGAAACATCAACCCACTGATAATTATTTAGATGCCATCAGAGGGGAAGTCCCCTCCCATTGTTATTTTTGCTCTAGACTGAGATGCTTTTTAAAAAATCCTGTGTGGGGAAGTAATTTTTATGAAACCAAGTCTGTGAATTAGAATTGTATGTACTGAGAAGTAACAGCCCTAGAAACTGTGGGGTTGTTTGGGGGTTTTTTTGTACTTTATTTTCCAGTGCAGTACTAATTGTAGACAGGGGATGACTTTGTTTTGCCACTCTGCATGTTAAAAAGGGCAAGTTTTAGGCCACTGTTTAAGTTTGACAAATAAAATCTAGGATGCTCAGTGAAATTAGAATTTTGAATAAACAAGACATAATTCTTTAGTGTAAATACAACCCAAATATTGTATTGGGATGTACTTATACTGAAATATTTGTCATCTGAAATTTAAATTTAAATTAACTGAACCTCCCATATTTAGTTTTGCTAAATATGACAACTCTATGTTATAATAAAAGGGCCATCCAAAGAGCCCAGGAGCTTTTATGTTTACTGAAAGTCTTGATCAATTTTAAATTAAAACAAAACAATATATGCGATAAAACTTTGAAAACAGAATCAGTTCAGTAATACCACAGTGAAGTGAGCCTTTTCTCATTCCTTTATCTTCTAGTTCTGAGGCTCCATTTCCATTGCAGTACCCACCTAGGTTTACTCCACCTATAATCAAACTTTGTAGATGATCTGAATGGCCCTGTGTCTCAGATGATCAAATCAGACTTTGATTAGATTCCAAAGGGATCTCTTTGGAATCCAGAGTATTATTCATTTATTTATTTATTTTAATTAGGTATATATGATAGCAGAATGCATTTTGATTCATTGTACACAATTACAGCACAACTTTTCATTTCTCTGTATATGATGTAGCATCATACCATATATGAAGTCATACATGTACCTAGGAAATGATGTCCATCTCATTAACCATCTTTCCTGTCCCCATACCACCTCCCCTCTACTCCCTCCCCTCTACTCAATCAGATTTTCTCCATTTTTCCCATGCCCCCCCCCATTATGGATCAGCATCCACTTATCAGAGAGAACATTTGGCCTTTGGTTTTTTGAGATTGGCTTACTTCTCTTAGCATGATATTCTCCAGTTCCATCTATTTACCTGAAAAATGCCATAATTTTATTTTAGGCTGAGTAATATTCCATCAATTAAAATCCCAATGTCATTCCTTATAGAAATAGAAAAAGCAATCATGAAATTTATTTGGAAAAAAAGAGATCCAGAATAACCAAAGCAATCCTTAGCAAGAAGAGTGAAATAGGAGGCATCATGATACCAGACCTTAAACTATTCTACAAAGCTATAATAACAAAAGTGGCATGGTATTGGCTCCAAAGTAGACATGTAGACCAATGGTACAGAATAGAATATACAGAGACAAACCCACATAAATACAGTTATCTCATGCTAGACAAAGAAGCCAAAAACATACATTGGAGAAAAGATAGCCTCTTCAATAAATGGTACTAGGAAAACTGGAAATCCATATGCACAAAATGAAACTAAACCCCTAGCTCTCACCATGCACAAAACTCAAAGTAGATCAAGGACCTAGGAATTAGACCAGAGACCCTGTGCCTAATAGAGGAAAAAGTAGGCCCAAATCTTCATCACATCAGTTAGGCCCCAATTTCCTTAACAAGACTCCTAAAGTGCAAGAAATAAAATGAAGAATTAATAAATGGGATGGATTCAAACTAAAAAGCTTCTTCTCAGCAAAAGTAATAATCAGTGAGGTAAAGAGAGAGCCTACATTTTGGGAGCACATTTTTGCTACATGCACATCAGATAGAGTACTAATCTCCAGGATAGATAAAGAACTCAAAAAAATTAACACCATAAAAACAAATAACCCAATCAATAAATTGAATAATAAGGAGCTGAACAGACACTTCTCAGAAGAAGATATGCAATCAATCAACAAATATGAAAAAATGTTCAACATCTCTAGTAATTAGTGAAATGCAAATCAAAATTACTCTAAGATTCATCTCATGCCAGTTAGAATGGCAGTTATCAAGAATACAAACAATTAAGTGTTGGTAAAAATGTGGGAGAAAAGGCACACTTATATTGCTGATGGGACTTTACATTGGTACAACCACTCTGGAAAAAGCAGTATGGTGATTTCTTAGAAAACTTGGGATGGAACTACCATTTAACCCAGTTATCCCACTCCTTGGTCTGTACCCAAAGGACTTAAAAATCAGCATACTATAGTGACTCAGCCACATCAATGTTTATAGCACCTCAATTCACAATAGCTAAACTGTGGAAGCAACCTCCATACCCTTCAATAGATGAATGGATAAATAAACTGTGATATATATATATATATATATATATATATATATATATATATATATATATATATGCAATATTTTCTCCATTTTATTTTTTAAATTTTTTAAAATTTTTTTTGGTTGTAGATGGACACAATACCTTTATTTTTATTTATTTATATGTGGTGCTGAAGATCAAACCCTGTGCCCCACACATGCTAGGCAAGTGCTCTACCCCTGAGCCGCAACAGCCTGAACCCAGGGTATTTCATCTCCTTAGGATAGTTTTGGACCTCTTGAATTTGTGCTTCTATGAAATTCCTACCTGACCTAGTAAAGTGAAGTCTCACTAGATATGTTTCTGAGAACAAGAACAGGTGTCATTTACTAAGTACCTACTGTGTGCCAATGCGTTACCTTCATTACCTGCATCTACCTTCTTGAGTTCATACTGCCTTCTAATAATTCTAGGAGACAGACAGATATTGTTATTTCCCCCCGCCTTTTTTTTTTCAAATGAGGAAGTCTTAGAGAAGTAAAGTAACTTGGTGCAGGTTACAGAGCCATTGAAAGGCAGAGCTGGGATAAGCATTTACATCATTCTGACTCCAAAACCCCTGCACCTAACCATTGGGTACCCTCAGTGTTGTCCTCAAATCCTCCTCTTTTCCACTCCCTTCCAAACTCCCAGTTTGACTTCATATTGGAATCATTCCTTTCTCTCCTTTTTTTTACTGGACGCAACTGACAGAGAACTTTCTGTCTAAACTTGTCCCTAAACAATCTTTGTTCACGTGTGTCACAGCAACACAATAAAGAAATCTTTGCACTAGAAGATGTTAACTTCAGATGCCTCCTGTTTTATGAAAATGTTTTAACCGTGAGAAACAAAAAGCCTAGGAACATTATCACAACATTTTAAAATGTATTATCATTTTAGTATCCTTAAGGAGCCTGAAGACACTTGCAAGCATTAAACTGTAAATGGCTAACAGCTCCAAGATGAGCTTACATAGGAACCACATGATTGTTCCAAAATGGCTGTTGGTCTAAACTGTAAGGCTGCTGCAGAATTCAGCCAGCTGTCCTGCCAACAGAAAGGGCTTGCCCCTCCTTCCCACCTACTCCGTCCTCTCAACTCTCCTCCTGTTTAGAAGTAGCAGAATACACTGCCCAATACCATTTTCATTTTGAACTTAACACATCCTCCTCCTGGTTCACTCCCTATATAAAATGATTTGTCAGCATTTTGATCTCATTATGTAAAAAGGTTTGCTTGCTGCAGCTGGAAACATTCATGAAGTTAGCCATTTCATCCTATCGTCTGCTGTGGCTACAGTTGTCACTGTTAAATATCTCTATGGGTGTGGTTCTACCAAGTATCCCAACAGCATTTCTTTTTTCTTTTTCTTTTTTTAAATATTTTTTGTTGTAGATGGACACAATACCTTTATTTTGTTTATTTGTTTATTTATTTATTTATTTTTATGTGGTGCTGGGCATCAAAACCAGGGCCTCACGTGTGCTAGGCAAGCGCTCTACCGCTGAGTCACAACCCCAGCCCCCAACCGCATTTCTTAAACTCTGGATCATGGACCCAAGGTCTGGAAGAATTTCTCTTACAGGGTCTCAGAATAACAGGGCCTCTTTCTGGGTGAAAGCCTCCCCAGCCTCCTTGTGTCACTCAGCACCTCTCTCATCTGCCTGGCCCCCTGTGGTAGTTCAGTGAATCCTCTCTTCCTTTTTCTCTGTGCTCTCTTCATTTGTCTCCTGCTTCCCATTGTGCTACCTTTCTCCTACTTCCTGTTTCCTTTAACCAAGAGTCCTCACAGTTTATAATCAAGGTCATCCAATTCTAAAATGAATTAAAAGAAAGAGAGAAAGAGAGAAACTAGGGGGAAAGAAAGCAGTGGTGAGAGGCATAATGTTACAGTCTTCTCAGAAAACTGATTACTAAATGCCTTAATCCCAGCAACTCAGGAAGCTGAGGCAAGTTCAAGGTCAGCCTCAGCAATTTAGTGAGGCCCTACGCAACTTAATGAGACCCTTTCTCAAAGTACAAAATTAAAAAGGCTGGGGATGTAGCTTACTGGTAGAGTGCCCCTGGGCTCAATGCCTAGTACTGCAAAAANGGAAGGAAGGAAGGAAGGAAGGAAGGAAGGAAGGAAGGAAGGAAGGAAGGTAGGTTATTGAAAAAAGTGATCTCATTCTATTCTCCAAGACTGAGGCAGCCCTACTGGCTTCCTCTCCCTTTGTCACCATTCCCCACATCCCTCTGTCTCCCTGCTTGAAGGCAACCCTCCTCTCACCCCATATTCGTTGCCAGCACACTTCCACACACACCCCTAACTTCAAGGTGGCTCTCTCTACTCAGACCTACGCTGGAGATTCTGAATTGTCCCAGACGAAGCAGGAAGACTAACCTTTCACAGAGCACATTTATGATCAATTATTCAAAACACAGAGATACAGTATCACTTTTGTACAAAGCACAGAGAATGGTATATAACGTCAGAAGTGTAGGCTTTTACATACTTGGTATACTTGCAGACATTTGTTTTCCTCCTTTTGGGTGCTGGGATGCTGGTGCTGCAGGGTCTTTCAGGAACAATTTAGTTAAGTGATGCACTTAGAAGATTTCAAAAGAATCTCTGGGAAGACATCATCAATTAGTCTTTGCCCTTGGTATTTTGTTGTTTATGACAATCTCAGCAAGTAGCAGTATTTGATCTGTAATCTGCTCTTTCTTGGTAGCAGAAAAGGCAGAACAGGTATAGATCTTGAAAAATTATTTAACCTGTGTACTTTATGTTCCTTATCAGTAAAAAGAGCAAAATGATCATTCTGACTTAGTGTCACTGTGAAGATTCAGTGAGTTAATATTTATAAATCACTTAGAACAGTGTTTAGCACATAGTAAGTACTACATTAAATAAACACATAAAATGAAGCAAGAAATTATAATAATGTTCTCCTTTTAATTCATGCTTAAAGAACTACATCCAACTTCTGCATAATATCTTGAAGGTCCATAATAAATCAAGTGGCAATTTGCAAGGTCTATAAGATAATGCATTCCGTCATTTCATTCAGAGATTTTGACAGTTAATCTAGCCTTGGGTTATTTCTCACTTGTATTTTGGCCACATTGATTGACTGTTTCATATTCCAACTCCCCATTCAAATTTTCTTCCCCATCTTCTCCACCTGTGTTAATTGTTCTTGCCTTTACCTCATACTGGCTGTATTTGTGGCCCTGTGTTATTGGGTATCTGTATAAGTACAAAGACTTTTTCCTCTTCTAAGTTATAAGCTTTTATTGAGAGGCAAAGCCTACACTTCTGACTTCAGAAGGAGATTCTAGAACTCTGAGAAGAAAACACATCTTGTTTCTAGGGGGCGGCCTTCTCAGCAGCACTCAACATAGACACTGTTTTCCTCCACAAAGAGCAGAGAGACAAGATAAATAAACCTTGGTGACTCAAAGACAAGGACTCCCAAAGAGACCATGGGATCTGGGAGGAGCAACAGATTGGAAGGATGCAGGGTGAAACTGATACTGGCTATAGGCTAGAGTCAGTCATTCAGTGTAGCTGGGCATTGCCAGTGCAACTGAGGGCAGGGCCCTGTGCAGACCTGAAGATATGAGCATATGTTCCTTCATCATTCAGCAAACCTTTATTGAGTGCTTGTTATGTACCAGATGCTGGACTGAGCCCTGTCTTTGATCTCAGTGGGAATTGAGTGTGAGACATTGGCAGCTAAAGGTAGTGTCCTTAGAGAACTGGAAGACCTGCCAGACAGGAGGCATGGTACAAACAAGAAAGCACTAGGGAAACCTAGCCCTGTATCAGGAAAAATGATGCATAGATGCACAACACCCAAACAGTGAAAACAGGAACAGAGATGAGTTCAAGCTTGATGTTCAGCAGTGATATTTAGATGCTAAGAGAATATTTAGAAAGAGTTCAGAGACCCTGTTCACTGGGGCAGGCCATTCTAGACTCTGAAAAGCTACAGCTAGGAACAGCAGGAAAAAGCTTTAAAAAAAAAAAAGAGCTGGGACAGGTACCTCCAGTCACCAGTGGCTAAAAGAGTTCACTAACCTCCTAGAGGACTGTAAAACCACATCTACAGTGGTACGTAATTTTATAAGTGTTCAACATATCAGTAAATTACACATAGTTTGTTGGCAGTGCTCTTTTTCAAAAATATTTTTAGTTGTATATGGGCATAATACCTTTATTTTGTGTGTTTATTTATTTAGTTTATGTGGTGCTGGGGAATAAACCCAGTGTCTCACACATGCTCGATAAGCTCTCTACCACTGAGCTACAACCCCAGCCCTGACAGTGCTATTTTGATCATTTTCAAATAATCTCTGGCTTTCTGTTCTAAAGACCACTCAGGTATTGTTAGAATGGACTGCCCACGCTAAGTAGATTTAACAGACTATCTGCTCCCAATCTGCATGTCTCTAGGATGATACTTGAGCCTTCTAGGCCCATCTCACAGACTCTTTGTTCATCTCCTATTATCATGGGCACCACAAAGTTTTATAATATATTGCTAGTAGTTTGTCTTTTCCAATAAATGCATCTTCTCATCTTTGGAATAGAGCCCAAGAAACAGTCAGAATTCAGAACAGGGACTTTTCCAATTTGGATGTGCTGGCCTCATATAACCCTAAGCTAACATTGGGCTCAGTTTGCAAATGCTCTGGCTTACAAGTGGCATCTTCTAATGCTGTAAAAGATATATTTATAACTTTTTCCCTTTTAAAACATGTAAATAAGATATTGAAGACATAAACTTTTGTTTCATTTTGTAGATTAACATTGAACACATTGTTTCCCTTTAAGACCATGACTTTGTTAGTAGTTGCTTCACATTTTCATTCCTACCCATTATGGATTTTTTTGAATTATGTATTTCTTTTTTTTTATAATTTTTTTTTTGGTACTGGGGATTGAACCCAGGGGTACTTAACCACTTTACCACATCCACAGCAAATTATACACACACACACACACACACTTAGAAACAGGGTCTCACTGAGTTGCTGAAGCTGGCTTTGAACTTGCGATCCTCCTGCCCCAGCCTCCAGAGCTGCTGGGATTACAGATGTGCCCTGCTCCTGTAGTTTCCCTTTCCTTTGAAGTTTATATGTCTTCTCAGGCTGGCTTTGGCCTGTCCACTCATGCTTGACTTCAGCAGTGCTTATGCTTTGCCCCGGTTGTCGCTCCCCCTTGCCCAACATTACTATTAGTACATAAAAGGCCTTACCTGTCTATCCCCTCCCCTGGAGTTGATGCCTTCTCCAGGGAAGACTGTTCTATTGTCTGTGGGTCTCCCAGAGCAGGTAGCACAATGCCTTACATGCCACTAAATGCTCATCAAGTATGTTTTTACTAAAGGTTCCTTAGAGAATTGAACAGTTAGGAATAATAGCTGACCAATTTAAGAACTAAAGCATTTGGGTGGGAGTACCTGGTTTGTTAACTTGGCTCATTCACTCTTTGTGACCTTGAGCAATCTGCTAAGCCTCCCAGTGCCTCAACTTTTTCATCTTTAAGATGAACATAATAAAAAATCTGAAATGCTCCAAAATTAAAAATAAAACAAACAAATAAACAAAAACACAGCTTTTTGAGTGCTGATATGATGCCTCAAGTGTAAAATTCTACACTCATCTCATGTGACAGATCAAAGTAAAAATGTAGTCACACTTAAAGTATTGTATAAAAATATCTTCAGAGATAGGCACAGTGGTACACATCTGTAACCCCAGCTACTCAGGTGGCTGAGGCAGGAGGATCACAAGTTTGAGGCCAGCCTAGGCAACCTAGCAAGACCTTGTGTGAAAATAAAATCAAAAGGGCTGGGAATGTAACTCAGGGCTTGCCTAGCATGTTTGAGGTCCTGGGTTTGAGTCCTAGTACAAAAAAAAAAAAATTATCTTCCGGCAATGTATATAAGGTATATATGAAACAAAGGAATCTCATGTTTATCTTGGGTCCAGTTTTCTCCCAAGATATCTCATTATGTATATGCATATAGTCTGAAACCCAAAAAGTTCTTAAATCTAAAACACATCTGATCCCAAGCATTTTTGCTACTCACCCTGTAGTATTCTACCTAATAGGGATGTTGTGAGGGTTTGATGAGTTAGATTATATGAAACACTTAACACAGCATCTGACTCAGGGTAAGAACCATCTTCATCTTCATCAACAACTATAGGTATTCATTATCAGATGTTGGGAGTTTAGGTAAAGAAAGTACATTTCTCTAGGTTATATTCTGAACTGGAATGAATCTCTTGTGCACTGTCCTTTTCTACATAGGGATTATATCTGCTCCACTGTGATACAAAACATCTTGATTAAAAGTTTGGTTTTTTGCCTTTAGTCCCTGACCTATATTTATCTTTCAGTGTGGAGTAGATACATTGTTTCTATCATATTTTCAAAGGGGAAGTCCATGACCCTAAATCAGTCAAAAACCCTGAGAGAGACATTGATGACGATCTATTTGGAAGAATAAGAGAGCCCATTCACATGGTAGAAGTGCACCCTCAGGTACACAACTGGGGCTCCCCTTAGCATTGACTGTCCTACTGGACCTTAGAATTTTGCTCCATAATTCATGTCAGAAGTGTTTTAATGGGGCCCTACTAAGTGACAGGCACTAGGCTGGGTCTGGGGACTGGAAGAGTGAATAGATAGGACACGATTCTTGCCATTTGTGGTGCTCATTGAGCTATAACATTTTTTAAAAAATCCTAATTGAATAATTTTATTATTCCTTAATAAGCAAAACTAGTTTCCCTAACTGAACTAGCTGTGTGTTTAGTGCTGCCTGGACACTTTTAGCCCCACTACTGTTTGCCCCATTCCTATCCAATGAGAAGAAAGGGTGATAAGTTGTAAGGACAGGCTAGGACTGGAGGAAAGAGGAGAGGAAGCTGCTGACCTGTGCCAGTGTGATGAAAGCCAAGCAGCTCCTGTTCCAGCCCTCTCTGCATCCATGGCCAGGTTGTGAGGAGAGAACTGAAGACTCCTTTGGTCATAGATCTCCTTATCCCTGGGCTTGGCCTGCCTTCAACTCTAATCTCAATAATTGTTAGGACTAGACATAAAATGAGGTATTGGTTGCCTTCAGAATGTTTTCTATAACCTGACCTCTTTTTATTCAGCCTAATACATTGTGTATTCTATCAGCCAGGATCCTATTAGGAATGAGATGGCATACTTTAGTTTTGATAATTCAGGAGACTGGATCATCAGGAATGGACAGGGTACAAGCAATTCTCAAAAGCTGTGCAGTGCTGTGGGGCCAATTACAGTGAGGTTCTATCAGTACCCCAAGACTGAGGGTGAGGAGACAGATAAGACAGAAAGGACTGACTGTGTAGGAAGGATAGCCCAGCAGGATCTGAGACCTTTCATCCAGAGGTGCTACAGCCCGTGGGTGCCACTCTCCTCTTTCCAGTCCTCTGCTGGTGCTCCCCAGTGGCCTAGTCCAGGAAAGTTCTGTTGATGATCCACACAGACCAGATTCCAAGGTAGAGGCATGGTGGAGTAGGATGAGAGTAGGTCTGGATGGATACAGTAGCAGATGTCCTACAAACTTGTTTTACTCTCAGTTGTACAGGTAAGCATGTGTGTTTCAATTTTATCAGTTTGGGAAAGCTAAAATTTTAATAGGTTATAAAATACTTCTGCCATAGTTATTACATAATCAATTTGATGATCTCAGTTATTTTCCTCACTGTCTTATTAGTTTGTCCTCCCCCCACCAAGACCTTTAAGGGAAAGTTGAAAAGTTGTATATAAATTAGTCTGCTTTCCTCCAGAGCACACAGAAAATAAAAATATTATTCTCAGAGACTTTACTCTGTACAAAGTGAATTGTTTCATCTCCCCTCTCTGTTTCTCTCCACTGCTTTCTTTTTCTGTGCCTAGGCCAAGAATGTGTTACCTTTGGAGACATCTAGCATGGTTCTTCCCAAACCTTTCTCAGCCAAAGACTCCTTTGGGAATCCAACTAAATTTCCTGGTTCTCTATTGCTTTTAATACCAATGTCCATATTGCCCAATGAGGTTATTTTTATTACTTATAAATATTTTTACAATTAACTTAAGATTCAGCAAGGAACCAAAGGTAAACGTAGTGTAATTATTTCAAGTTCTAACCACTATGAGTGGATATTAATCTTTAAGAAGTTATTATTAAAACACAGGATACAGTAGTCATAAATTAAATATAACTTAAAATTGCAAAGGAATATCTATGACTGTAAAAGGGAAAGTGAAATAGAATTTAAAAGTTTATCACCATGCCTTAGTAAACATGATTAGGCCACATTGCAGCACAGTATTTGTAAGTTCTAGAATAGGATTTGTCTTCTAATTATTCACTTGAATGCATTTATTTTAATATCAGATTCAGTAAGAAACCCTTTAAATCACTTTCAAAATGTAGGCAACTTCTAGACAGCTATCCTACCTCTGCCTGGAGCCCCTAGGCACCCACTTCTCTGTAGAGCCCTCCATTTGTCTTCTTCCCATATGCCACATACACCTTTATCCAGTCTGTTATGTGGCCACCCTGCCTATTTTACCAAGCTGCCCTTACAGTCACTGCAAAATTTTGATCAGAACTTTACAGAACCAGGGAACAAAGAAATGCTCATTATAGGCTTTAAGTATATGCTTCTACTTAGATCTGTGGGAGCAATTTCTCTAATTCTTAGGTTTCTCTCCCTGAAATTACATAGAAAGGACTATATCTCCTCAACCCTTTCCCCTCTGTTCCTTCCCCGCAGCCTGACCCAATAAACATTTTCTCCTGTGCCTTGCTAGGCAATGCTACTGTTATCCTTAAGTATTTGAGATCTTTTGCTGGCAATGAGTCAGTGGTCACAAAGCTAGCCATTGGATCCATCCTTCAAGCCTTTAACTGATTTCATACCGCATATCAGAGATTGTGCCATGTGTGGGCTCCTTGAAAACCACGAAGACACTCCTGAGGACTGTAAACAGTCCTAGCCTGTCCTTACAACTTGCCACCCTTTCTTTTCATGTTCTCTCCCGTTCAACTTCCCATCTTTTGGAATTAGTACCTGATCAACTAGATCAGACCAAACAGAATTGTGGGGTTGGTTTAGGACATGTGACTCAAGCTGAACATGTAAGATGCCAGCACAAGAGTTTGGCCAGAACTACTGGAAAAGAGGGACCTCTGTCTGCCAGGGTCACTATCCTGGTAGAAAATAAACCTGTAAACCATGCTTTGGAGGAGCCTGCCTAAGAATGCCAGCACACTGAAATGGAGAAAGATTCACATCATCATAGGCAGTCAGGTTTAGCCCCCCTGGTAATATGACCCAGTCAGTCTACCACTTCAGCCCTACCTATTGCTTTGCCTATTATGCTAATTGGACTGTGCACTCTGCCACTAATAACCCAGATCTGTGAGTGAAATATGTATCCATCTGAGAAGTCAACATTCTCTGGGACCTACAATCCCATAGAGGCCACAAACTACTACTAAATAAATAAATAAATAAGTAGAAAAAAATACTAAGGTCAACTTGAGAATTGCAGAGACCTTTCGCTGGGCTCCAGAAAACACAAACACACATGTGGAATTCAGGTATTATAGAAGAAAACTTGGGACTGGTAACAAGTGCATTACCAGCTGTGTGTGGCATCTGCAATTAAATATAGTCATTCCTTGGTATCCAAGGTGGGTCAGGTCCAAAACCCATGGATGCTTAAGTCCTTTGTATAAAATGGTATATAGTATTTGCATGTAACCTAGGTACATCTCCCATATACTTTAAATCATTTCTAATGCAAAATAAGTGCTCTATAAATAGTTGTTATTAATGTATTTTTAAAGTTTTTTTTAGTTGTAGTTGGACACAACACCTTTATTTTTATTTATTTTTATTTTTATGTGGTGCTGAGGATCGAACTCAGCACCTCACACATGCTAGGTAAGCACTCTACTGCTGAGCCACAATCTCAGCCCCTATACTGTATTTTTTTTAAGGGAACAATGACAAGAAGAAAAGTCTGTATGTGTTCATTACCGAGGCAATTTTCCCTAAATATTTTCACTGTATGGTTATTTGAAGCTGTGGATGTAGAACCAGTAGATACAGTATATTAAAACCCTGGGGAGAAGGATCTAGTTTTTACCTTAGAGCACTCTAAATGATTTTAAGATTATTCACTTTGAACAAGTTAATATTGAAAATGTATAACATAAAAATTCCAAGCAAAGAATTAATTTATTTTAAAATATACTTTTAAATTTAATATTATGTTAGGCTACATTAACAGAATGCTGGTGTTTAAAACTGAATCTTTATATTTGCATTAATAAGACACATAGTAGCAAAGATTTCATTCAGGTACCATGCCCAGCTTGGACTTCTGCTTTTTCAGAGGATGTGGAAGGCAATTGAAATGATTAAAAGCATGGAAAATCAGATCTCTGAAGAATGATGAAAGTAGGCTATTTAACTGAAAGAAAAGAAGATTGAAGGGAGAAAATAAATGGTATTTAAGTATAGAAAGAATTCTTATAAGGAAAAGGATGGCCAGATGTTTTCCTCCTCCACTGAGTACGTTAAGAGAAAATTGCCTAAGACATCTCATGTATACAAAAGAAGTGTATTTTTTTAACCCCTAAGCAGATAGGATCCTTGTACTAGGTGAGAGGTTGGAGGAGATGACTTTTATGATTCTTCTTACCTAAGTTTTTGTGATCACCAGATCGTGGATTTCCTTTTCAAAACTGTTGTGAAACTCCTTGCTGCACATCTTAAAAGGGAAGATGGAGAAACACTGACTGATTTGGTTTAGATGTAGTTTCTGCCCAGGAGTCACTTCCCACACTCATAACATGCCTGGGAAGAGGCAAGTATTGTATGTGAACAAACATCACAATTCACAAACTCAAAACAAAACCAAAAAAACACTAGTGGTAAAGGAGCGATGAAATCTAGGATTGCTATTTTCTGCTCTTTCCGTTCAGCTGTGAGGCAACAATTCATTCACGATCAGTTTCTTTATTAACTCTACAAATGGGGCAAACCATGGGGTCGCTTAGCCTGGTGGCAATGTTTTTGAAGGGATAGAATTAGGTGTATGGGTTCCATATTGAGTTAGGAGCACTTAATGCCAGCACTAGTAGGTACCTTTCTCCTACTGTAATTTGGCTAGTCTAATTTGGAATCCAAAGACTTCAAATCAACACTCAGAAAAATAGATTTTATTTAGAGAAATAATTCTAGTTGTATATATGGAAAAGTTCTTCTAAAGAACAACAATTTTGGCATTGTTACTGCTTAGATGGATCTAGATTTATTTAAAAGTCAAATTAAAAAAAATTAAAGGTTATATGTTGCTCCACATTTTTCTATAGCAGTTGGACTATTTCATTAAGTTCTATGTGGTGACTCAGAGTGCTTTGTGTAAGTATAAGCTCTCCTGACTATAGTGTTCATGCATCCACATATCTACTAATTAGCTCCACAATTGGGTTCTGCAATTTCCTGGGCCACATCGCTTAGACAGTTTCCGTGTGTTCAGCACTAGCAGTCATTTCCCCTTATGGAACCCACATGGACACTTAACAGTAGTGTTTCCAGGAGGCTTCCCAACCTTAAAATGAATCTACTAATAACAGAGGTTGGCTGACTTTACAATCAGTTATTTTGAATAGATTCAAGTGATAATTTCTAGGTTTGTAGTTTTCAATTTACAGGGAATAACTGGGAAGAGAAAAGAATGTCAGTTTTCCAAACTGTTCTTGTTGAAAGTATTGGGGGAAAGTTTGCTGAAGATGGTGATTTTGATGGGAAGGGACCATACAATACCATATGCATTCTCTTTTTCCAATTGAATTGTACAAAAAAAAAAAAAATCAGCTTAAAATCAAGCAAGCAAGCAAACCAAACAACAATAACAGTGGCCTGACCTAAATAGTGCCCATTATATATTTACTTTTTAAAACTGATCTAGAAGCAAGAAACTGTTTTCTAAATTGAATATTTCCATACTCTCACTCTGAATCTTTCTGTGTTCAAAAATCCAGGATATCAAATTCTTTCCTATAATTTCCTTTCAGCAGAATTTACTGTGTTATATGGGCTCATCCTCCAAATATAAATGGCTAAACCAGCTGGCTCCTCTACTCTTGATATATACACACATACACAGATCACATACACACACACATACACATGTGTGTAATGTACATCTCTGCATATAAACACACACTTTAGTCATTTATTTTTTTAACAGAATAAAGTCATTAATCAAAATACAATTCACTTTAAGGGTTGAGACTTGGCATGAGATCATTATTTCAAGAAAATCCAAGGAGACTAAGCTGCCTTTCATAGTATTGTTTTCTTTCTAAACCTCTGTAGGGTGCATGGCTCTTCTCCACTGAGAAATTTTTGCACCATGGAGCAGCCTCATGGTCTACATATTAAAAGATTCAAGTTCTCTTGGGGAAGGAGCCTTGGATTCACTTGCTGTACAGAAGACAAGATTTTGTATCTGTTGTGCCTCTAATTCTAGGTTATCTCTGGTTAGCCCTATGTCAAAGACAGCAAAGATATTTCCCCTTTGTTCTCAGAAGAAAACAGTGGAGGTGCAGAGAACTAAAGCTGAATATCTTCTTCTTATTCCAGTTCAGCTTAGTTTTATATTCTTTCCTTTCACATTTTGTAAGCTGAGAAATATTTTTAAATCATTTCATCTTTGTCTAGACCTTTCTTTGAAAGCTCAAGAGCATCTAGACTTCTTTTCCCTCACTCTCTGACTCTATTAGTGTAATAATAAAAAAAAAAAAATGGCTGGTTTATAGCCCAGTGACAGTGGCTAGGCAAATGATAGAAAATCTGAGGATTCTGTCCATAATTTCCCCACCCAGATGAGTAACCAGTTAGCTGTTCCCTGCATAGAATGGTTACCTTCACTCTTTCTGTGGCCGCAATGTGGACTCTGCCATGAAACCAGCCAGCAGATTGGGTGTCCCCTTGGCACTGGCCTGGCCAACTATGGTCTGTTATGACATATAACCTTCTAACCTTAGGAAGTTAGGCATATTTATATCATAATAAGTAAAGAAGTTCCACAAATCAACAAGAAAAAAATAATAGAAAAAATGGACAAAGGATATAAACTGGTAATTTTTAGAGGTAGAGACCTGAGTGTTCAACTTTATTAATGATCAAGGTAATAAAATTTTATAAAGAAATGTGATGCCACTCTTACCTATCACTTTGGCAAAACAAAAGAAAAGTTGTGAACATGTGAAGAAGTAGGAACTCATACTGCTAATGGGAGAGTAGATTGGTACAGTCATTTTGAAGAACAATCTGACAGCAACTAGTTAGATATGAAAAGGCACAAGACTGCAGCCCAATAACTGCAATTCTAGGTGTATGCTTGAGAGGCTATGCTTCATGTTTAAGTTTATGTGCAACAAAACTATATTCATTTTTTTAAAAAAAGGCTAGAAGAATGGATGTCTGTTTCTTGATAGTAGTTGTCACTGGAGAAAGAATTGCAATTGGGTTATTCAACTTGATTTTTTTTTTTTTAAGATGGAGTCTTGCTAAGTGCTGGCCTTAAACTCACAATTCTCCCACCTCAGCCTTCCAAGCAGTTGGTATTAAAGGAACTCACCAGGGCTGGAGATATAGCTCAGTTGGTAGAGTGCTTGCTTTGAATGTACAAGGGCCCTAGTTTCAGTCCCCAGTAACACACCATGCCTGACGATTGGATGTATATTTTTATATATACAAAAGAAAGAAGAAAATATAGTAACAGTGTCTGTACTTTCCTGCACTTCAGTTTCTTTCTAAACTAAAAAAGAAAATAGTCATTCATGCAGTTTCCTGCATACTTTAGGCCTAGGGTAATTTTCTGATTTGCATCTTTCCAGCCCTGAAGGAAACAGTGGGCTTTCGTTTATGATGCTAACAGTTTCACCAGGACTAATTCACCTGTCTGAAGCCGATTATAAGCATTATAAGCTCCGTGAGGGAGGTGCTGATGAGATCTGACAAAGCGGGGAATTATAGAACAGGTCTGGGATCTTTATTTTCTTCAAAGTTTTTCATAGATTTGGAAAATGGTTTGAGAGGTCATCAAATACAATTTCCTTTGACAAAATAAGGAAACTGAGGCCTTAACAGACATTTTCAGGTGCATCTGGCTGACTAAAGGTAGAAGGTACCAAAATATATGACTTTGGATTTTCCAGTAACAAGCAGCTTTAATATATGGGAATTAAGGAAAGCTCCACAGAGACTTCACTGGGGACCAGCAAGCACCCATTATGCATTTAGCCCATTATGAAAATGGCCTTTAGTCCAGCAATACTCAAAGAGACTCACAGGAGAGAGGTGAAACGCGTGGGCATTACATTCAAGAAGCAATATAGATAGAGGTTAAACGGTTTATCAGAAGCCAGAATTGCATGGGTATGTATCCTGGCTCTGCCACTTCTGGCTGCTTTACCTTGCATAAATTGCTTAATCTTTCTGTGCCACTGTTTCTTTTAACTATCTAAATGAGATGAATAATAGTACCTATTTCAGAGATTATTCTGAGGTTTAAAAGAATTAATAATGGGGGCTGGGATTGTGGCTCAGTGGTAGAGCGCTCGCCTAGCATGGGCGGGACCCAGGTTCGATTCTCAGCACCACATAAAAATAAAGGCATTGTGTTGTGTCCATCTACAAAAAAGAAGAGATTCTCTCTCTCTCTCTCTCTCTCTCTCTCTCTCTCTCTCTCTCTCTCTTTAAAAAAAAGAATTAATAATGTAATATGTAAAAATTGTGTCTCATATATAAAGTGTTCAAGAAATGTTAACTTATTACATCATTCGTAGAACAATGAAGAAACAGAGTATTGTGGTTCTGCCATCTATTGCCGTAAACCACATACTTATATCTCAAAACTGTCATTAGTATCTTCCTTCGTATTTGACTTGGATGAGTCTCAGTTTTAGTTAAGAAGCATATTTCAAAAAGGTAAGATCATTTTTTTGTCCAGAACAATGTCATAAATGTGTGGAAGTGATTATACTGCCCTTTCATTATATTTCATTCAACACTTATTCATCCTTTTTGGCACATGTAGGGCTGGCTACAGGCAGGGGATCTGAAGCAATTAAGTTGACCTCAGAAATAGAGGACTTAGTCCTAGGGGGTCTGACAATACACCACCCAGATTGCTGTCATAAGGCACTATTTCCAGAAAGTTCTTGAATTTTCTAAGAAAGGAAATACCCTCCCCACACTGATTCCTGCAGTCATTTTGATAGAAAGTTCTTGGACCTTAATATAAAATCATGACAAATTTCTGTTCATGGACAAATTTACATCTGTTATATGGAGGAAATTTCTAAGTTTCAAGTCAGATTCTTTTTCTCTATATCAATTCCTTGATACTAATGCTATTTTATATTAATCCTGATGTGCCTTTCAGACCCTAACCCATTCACTGGAGGAGAATTCATTCCAGGGTTTAAAAGAGATCTAACCATATTTTTACTTGTTCCCACTGCTTCTAAAACATAACATGTAGTCCTTAAAAAAATTTATAGAATACTATAAATTTCATTCTTATGATGAAATTTTTGTTTTAACAAATTTTTTGTTTTAAAGTTTTTGTTTTAACAAATATTGTAGTAATTTTTCTCATCTACCTCAAAAAGATCCATGCTTTAAACCTGAGATAAATTCCTTGGTCATAGGTCTGGGGTTGTGGTTCAGTGGTAGAGCACTTGCCTAGCATGCATGAGGCACTGGGTTTGATCCCTGCCACCACATAAATAATAAATAAAATAAAAGTATTGTGTCCATCTACAACTAAAAAAGTATTTTAAATAAATAAATTCCTTGGTCAAACTAATGAGGGTGATTTCGTTTGTAGTTCACTTATAACTTATTCCATAATTTGGGTGTTAAACTTGCTGTCAGATGAATGCAATCCACTATTGGACTCAATTTCTTCCAGTACAGGGGAGAATTTCTATACCAAATTCTTACATAACAGCCTCTTTTGCACATATCTATTAGTTTCATTCGTGCCTATTCTAACCCATCACAACCTGTAATTGTCCAACTAAATAATATTTTTTAAGACTTTAGGCTTCCACATACCAAGATGATTTAAAGATGCAGGGGGTAGTTCATTGATGTGTGAATATTTCAATTCCTTGGATCCTTAAAATTCTTTTTAAGACAGATAATTGAAGTGCATCACAATTTATTCGGCAGGATTAGTCATCATAGCATGCAGCTTTGTAAAAATGGTATACATCTTGAATCCTATGTTTCCTTCTATTCCATTTGCTGTTAGTAGTTTAATAAGAATGTTCTTTTTCCTTTGATGCCTAGCTTTCGGTTATCTACCAGTTGCCATTCAATGTACCATAGTTCTAAGGCTGAAATTTCTAAAATTTCATTTTATCTGGGCTCTACCCCAGATCCTCTGAGTCAGAATCCTTTGGGGCAGGGCAGATGTTTTTAAAAATCTATAAGGGTATTCTGATTTTCAACCCAAATCAAAAACCACTCTCTTATTGCCTGGGTTAGAAATCATTTGTTTGTAAATAATTGAAACCTATTCAAACTATCTTAGCAAAACAGATTAATTTACCATAGGGAACCAGGAGACTCTCCCAGAACCCACAGATAGAAACTCCTTCTTGGTTTCATAATCGACCAGAGCCTGGAATGAAAGCTGCTAGTGCCTGCTCTCCTAGTGAATCTGCCTGTCTGCCTAGCTCCCCTCAGAGACTTATGGACTCAGACCTCCCTTTCTCAGCATTTTTCACTCTCTCTCTCTCTTTCAGCTATCCATTTTCATTTCTTGGTGAGCATAGGACCAAATGTGGTGCATCCTCAGGACTTAAGTTTATGTGTTCTTGATTTCAGCTTGCCACCCAGGCAGACTAGTGTCAATCAATCTAAATTCCTGAGAGAGCATCTGATTGGCTTGGCACAGATAATGTGTCTGCCTTTAATCCAATCAAATCACAGTTTAAACATGGCTGCCAAGGTCCCACCCATATGTGGATTCAGATTGGGGGCTGTTTAGATGTCTCAAAGTATGTCTTTATGCTTTACATGTTTCCGTTTTATCTAATAGCTATACCAAATAACTCTGTTTCTGATTTCAGTTTTATTGATGATATTTTCACCTTTAAGATAGATGAAAAGCAATGGTTTTCACATATTAGAGGTGATTTCCTTGCAGATGTCACTAAGATGAGTGTTGGATATATCTTTCTCTTTCCATGTCTACTTCTCCCTCTTATAAATACGAATCAGATAAAATGTTGAGAAAGCCAGAGCCTTGGGAAATCTGCTTCTATAAGTAGTAAATCTAATGGCACAACCATTGTCTCCAATGTATAAACCTTTAATCACCACAATAACAAATGTTTAAGGGAGTTGAGGTAGTTTATCACAGACAATGCTGAGATGTGACCTTATAATAGTCTTTACAGAGAAGGCTGCTGCTTTTTCTTTGTTTATACAAGGGTTAAAAGAAGAACAAATGCTTTCAGGAGGAATGTAAAATAGAGCCTGGCATGTGGCTAGTATTCAATACTATTTCACTAATAATGTTTATCAAAATTAACTCCCATTTGGCTTTAGACCAATGGAATGAGTTATCAAGGAAAGAGAAAAACTTTTCCTGTTTTCTCTTTTTACCATTGTGCCCATGAGGGATAGCCAAAGCATCCAGGATACTTGGCTCCCTATGAGATCAAATCTGGTAGGAGAAATAAAATACAAAAGCCCTAGACAGTGCTCTGCCTTCAGTGCTCAGAGATCTCCACATGTGTTCATTGGTCCCATTTTATCACTGTAGATTAAGGAGGGAGAAATACTACAACTTAAAATTCTGATTTTGATGACAATTTTAACTTCAAAGAAGGTAAAAAGCAAGAATTCTACATGTCAAAGGTGATTTAACTTTGCAGATGCCACTAGGATGTGCTGCACAGAGAGAATATTAAGGTAAAGCAAAATGTTAATGTCTAAATTAAAATTAAATATAAATTTGGTCTCTTTAAATCACAGCAGCAACCAAAGTAATTGCATTTCAGTAAATTGTAATACAAAAAAAATGCATGATGGATAAAATAAAACATAGAAACATAGGGAACCTTGAGCTATAAATAGGTATGATATAATAGGAAAAGTAAAGGTAAGAATGAGAGTTGATAAATGACATTGTATCAAAGTAGCTCTATCACATATCTACCTAAATACAGTTATCTCATACTAGACAAAAGTCCCATAAACATACATTGGAGAAAAGATAGCCTCTTCAACAAATGGTGCTGGGAAAACTGGAAGTACATATGTAGCAAAATGAAATTAAACCCCTATCTTTCACCCTGCTCTAAAACTCAACTCAAAGTGGATCAAGAACCTAGGCATTAGACCGTAAACCCTGCACCTACTAGAAGAAAATATAGGCCCAAATCTCCATCATGTCAGCTTAGGAACTGAATTCCTCAACAAGACTCCTAAAGCATAAGTAAAAATCAAGAGTCAATAAATGGGATGGAATCAAACTAAAAACCTTCTTCATAGCAAAGGAAACAATCAAGAACACGAATGGAGAACCTATAGAATGGGAGAAAATCTTTGCCACCTGCACCTCAGATAGAGCATTAATTTCCAGGATATGTGAAGAATTCAAAAAACTTAGTACCAAAAAGACAAATAACCCAATCAATAAATGGGCTAAGGAATTGAACAGACAATTCACAGGAGAAGAAATATGATCAGTCAACAAATATATGAAAAAGTGTTCAATATCTAGCAATTAGAGAAATGCAGATTAAAACTATACTGAGATTTCATCTCACTCCAGTCAGAATGGCAATTATCAAGAATGCAAGTAACAATAAATGTTGGCAAGGATGTGGGGAAGAAGGTACATGCATACATTGCTAGTGGAACTGCAAATTGGTTTAACCACCCTAGAAAGCAGAATGAAGATTTATCAGAAAACTTGGAATGGAACCACCATTTGACCCAGTTATCCCATTCCTTGGCATATACCTAAAGGACTTAAAATCAGCAGACTATAGTAATGTGACCACATCAATGTTTATAGCAGCTCAATTTACAATAGCTAAGCTATGGAACCAACCTAAGTGCCCTTCAATAGATCAATTTAGCTAAAGAAAATGTGGTATACATATATAATGGAATATTATTCAGCCATAAAGAAAATGAAATTATGGCATTTACTGGTAAATAGATGGAACTGGAGACTATCATGGTGTGGAACAAGCCAATCCCAAAAACCAAAGGCCTACTGTTCTCTCTGATATGAGGATGCTAACACAATAAAGGAGATGGGGAGAATATAAGTAATACCACATCATGTACAACCACAATAATGGGAAGTTATACTCCATGTACATATAATATGTCAAAATACATTCTACTGTCATGTATATCTAAAAAGAATAAATTAAAATAAGAGAAAAAGTAGCTTTATCATTAAATGGCATTGTGTCATTCATGGAATAACTGGCAATCTCTAGAACATATCTTAAAGGATTAAAGTGGTAAAGGTCTGCATAAAGTTTTGTGGAGGTCTGAGCCTTAATAACCAAAGCGAAAAGTACAGTGGAAGCAATCTATAAATAATGTTTTAAAGTAAGAAGATTATGATAAATACAAGTGACAGATCCATTGGAATTTATTGCCCAATATACTTGGGAAGTCTCAAGCATAGATCTAACTGGGTTTCTAACAATATCATCATTGTTTTTTTTGCTTTTTCCATCTCTCTGCTCTGCTTTCCTCCTGTTGATTTATTCTTTGTAAGTTTTGCCACATGGTAGCAAACCAGTTTCTTCAGTCTTTATCACTTAGAATATCAGAAGATATGAGGTCCTTTTTCTTTCCGATTTTAATATAATCATTACCAAAGGAGTCCTCTGTTGGCCTTTGGATCACTTATCTACCCCTGTGGCAAAAAAAGACAAGGCCCCAAAGGTGGGGCTGGTGCAGTTCTTCACAGGAAAGAAGACTTCTGATATCAGAAAAAGGGGACGAAGCCTATGCAGTTTCACACCTGTAGTCCCAGCTATTGAGGAGACTGAGGCAGGAGGATTGCAACAAGTCCAGCCTGGACAACTTATTAAGGACCTATATCAAAATAAGAAATTTAAAAGGGCTGGGACTCTAACTCAGTCGTGGAGCACCCTTGGGTTCAATCCCTGGTACCACAAAATAAATTTAAGAAAGAAAAAGAGAAAAGGGGAAAGGTGGAGGGGATGTTAGGCAGAAAGAATACATGTCCACCAATGTTGCACGTAGTGGTACATGGTGCACTTTCACATCCTGTAATTAAAAAAAAAAAAAAAGAAAGAAAAAAGAAAAAAAAAGCTTTACTAATGAAAAAGAAATGATGACTTGAAATACTGTAGGTAGTAGAAGAAAAAAATTTCAAGGTGCCTTCTTATATTCTTTCCAGTCGCCCAGGTTGCAACTAATTATTACTTGTTCTTTGCTCCTCAAATGTTTTGCTTACCCCTCTACTATAACACATGATTGTTTTCCTTCTATAGGACCATGTTTTCTGAAATTGAGTGTGAATATTTGAAAATAGAACTTTGTCTTTTATTTATTTTTGATTACTTGTCCAGTGCCCGGAACACAAAATCCACTTGATACTTACTGAGTGGAACTGAATTCTATCAAATCTATTGCTGAAGATATTATATATATTTTTTAATTTTTATTTTATTTTTAGATAAATGAGCAATAAGGGAAAGCATTTATTCTCTATGAGAAAGGGTTTCCGTAAGCCACTCTTAGCTTTTCTCTGCTTCTTTACCATTACTTCATAGAGCAAATAAATGGAATAGCTTGTCTAACTGGTGAATCTGGGATAAGGAAGAATTTCTCATATCCAGCTGTTATCCTCCATCAGCCAGAGGTATGAGGGCCACTGCCTAATCCAGTTTAGGGGAGGCCCACTATTGCCATGTACCCATGCCTTACCTCCCACATTTCTTCCTGTCTCTGTCTCTGTCTTTCTGTCTTTCTCTCTCTCTGTCTCTGAAATAAAGAGTGCCTTGGATTTAATGAGCAAAATAAACCTTTACCATAAAATACAATCCATCAAAAGGGATTGAAAAGTGGAAACACAGAGAATGTTTTGCTTGTCACCATATAGAAGAACATTTGAGAGATCAGAAGCTTTAGCAATAATGGTCAGCACTGTGCTGTCTAAATCTAGTAAACTCATGCATGTCTATGTTTGGTCTAATGATGTCTGTAGAATTTTTTTAAATGTTCAGTTTTAGGTGAATGTGAGCAGGTATTCAGGGTTTCCTGTCTTTGTTGTCTTTGAGATGCTTATTCCAAATCCATTCAGGCAAAAATCCTAGAGATTTTCCCTGCTTCTTATCTTTAAAACATGTCTAGCCCTTGCTCCCATTTCTGCTGCCATTTTATTGATTTATTATTTTAAATTATAAAATGACAAATTATAGTTGTATATATTTATGAGATACTAAGTGTTATTACCTAAGAATACAAATGCAAAATAATTAAATCAAGCTAGTTAAGATATACATCACCTCATATACCTATTTTTTTGTGGTGAAAACATTTGAAATTTATTCTTAGCAATTTTGGTATATACAATACATTGTTATTTATTAGATTGACTGCTGTGCAAATATATCTCAGAGTTTAAAAAAAAAGTTATTTCTTCTGTCTTAGACTCCACAGCTTTTAAAAAAAACATATATATATATATTAGTTTTTTTTAAGGTGGACACAATATCTTTATTTTTATTTTTATGTGGTGCTGAGGATTGAATCTAGTGCCTCACACATGCCAGGTGAGCACGCTACCACTTGAGCCACATCCCCAGCCCAAGACTCCATAGCTTTTGACAATCATCTTCCTATTTCTTTCCTTCTCCCTGCCTCAACTTCTGGTAACCACCATTCTACTTTGCTTCTTTAAGTTCAATTGTGTTAGATTCCACATATTAATGAGAATATGAAGTGTTTTTCTTTGTATACCTGGCTTACTTAGCATAATGTTCTCCAATTTCATTCATTTGTTGCAGAGACAAATTTTTTTTCTTTTTTAAAGGGTGTGTGTGTGTGCGCTCGTGCGCACACGTGCGTGCGTGTGTGTGTGTGCGTGTGTGTGTGTTTGTGTGAGTGACATGTAGTACATTATCCATTCATCTGATGAACACTTAGGTTGATTTCATAACTTGGCTATTGTGAATAGTGATGCAATGATGTGGGAATACAGACATCTCTTTCACATATTGATTTAAAATCTTTTGGAATTTGAAAATGAGATTTCTAGGTCAATTTTTTGATTTTTTTTTTTGAGAAAATTTTATACTGTTTTCATAATGGCTGAACTAATTTACATTCTTATCCATAGTACACAGGATTCACTTTTCTCTACATCCTCACAACACTTGTTATCTTTCTTTTATGTTTGTTTGTTTTGGTAATAGCCATGCTAACAACTGTGAGGTGTTATCTCATTGTAGTTTTAATTTGCATTTCCCTAGTGGTTAGCGATGTTGAGGACTTTTCATACATCTGTTGCCATTTGTATGTCTTCTTTGGGAAAATGTCTATTCAGGTCCCTTTTTCATTTTTAATTTTGGATTATTTATTGCCTTTCTGTGAAGTTGTTTGGATTCTATATGTATTTTGGATATTAATCTCGTATCAGATATATGGTTTGCAAATATTTCCTCTCAGTTCATAGATATTTCTTCACTCTCTTGTTACCTTGGTTGTGTAAAAGCTTTATATTTTACTGTAATTCCATTCATCTATTTTTTTTCTGTTGCCTTCACATTTAGGGTCAAATCTAAAAAATCATTGCCCAGACCAACATTGTATATTTATCCCTGTCTCTTTTGACAAGCTCAGAATGTGATTGTTGAAAAGGTGTAGAATTTAATGATCCCTCAAACTCCACAAAAGATTTTCAAAAAGATCCCCCCTTTGTCTTTGTATATGTGCAGAGAATAGATTAAAAATTAAATATATTATCATTCTCTATATTATTTATTTATATTTCATCTTTATTTTTAATTTCTAAACTTTTTTCTTTACTAGCATGAGTTTTTATTTTTATTTGTTCTTTTTAGTAATACATGACAGTAGAATGTATTTCCAAATTTAGGAAATTTTTAATAAAAATAAAGATTTCTTCCTTATTTGTAGTTTCTTTATGATCTCAGGTCTAAGTAGTTCATGCATGACTTGATGGTTTGAGGGAAAAAACATAGAAAGACAGGCATTTGGCTCTTGATAAGTGAATTCTGATATAAATGTAAGGGATTTTTTTTTTTTGTACTGGGCATTGAATCCAGGGACACTTTACCACTGAGCCACATCCCCAGTCCTTTAAATTTTTTTTTATTTTGAGATGGAATCTCACTAAGTTGCCAAGGTTCTCACTAAGCTATTATACTTCTTTTTTAAAAATTATTTATATATAACAGCAGAATGCATTACAACTCTTATTACATATATAGAGCTCAATTTTTCATATCTCTGGTTGTATACATGGTATACTCACATACATGTACTTTGGATAATAATGATCATCACATTCCACCATCATTAATTACCCCATGCCCCCTCCCTTCCCCTCCAATTCCTCTTCCCCATCTAGAGTTCGTCTATTCCTCTCATGCTCCCTCCCGCTCCCTATCCCACTATGAATCAACTTCTTTATATCAAAGAAAACATTCGGCATTTGGTTTTTGGGGATTGGCTAACTTCACTTAGCATTATCTTCTTCAACTCCATCCATTTACCTGCAAATGCCATGATTTTATTGTCTTTTATTGCTGAGTAATATTCCATTGTGTATATATGCCACATTTTTTTATATACATTCATCTATTGAAGGGCATCTAGGTTGGTTCCACAATTTAGCTATTGTGAATTGTGCTGCTATAAACATTGATGTGGCTGTGTCCCTATAGTATGCTGTTTTTAAGTCCTTTGGGTATAGACCAAGGAGAGGGATTGCTGGGTCAAATGATGGTTCCATTCCCAATTTTCTAAGAAATCTCTATACTGCTTTCCATATTGGCTGTACCCACTTCTAATCCTCCTGCCTCAGCCTCCTGAGTCCCTGAGACTACAGAGGTGTACTATCATACCTGGCTGCAAGGAGTCACTCATTTGTGAATTCCTGTGCAGAATGCATAGGTTTGTTGAAAAACAAAAGTGGCAACTGAAGGTCATCATTGCGTTTGTCTCATAATTTAGATCTCAAATCAGTAAACCTTTTCTGTAAAAGGACCAAATAACAAATATTTTAGGTTTTGCAAGTCATATGGTCTTAGTTAGAGCTGCTGACTCTGCCATCATGTTATGAAAGCAGTCATAGTACACAAATAAATGAGGATAGCTGTGTTCCAATAAAACTTCATTTATGAGCAATTAAAGTTGAATTCCATATAATTTTCACATGTCACAAAATATTCTTTTTCCTTTGCCTTATTTTAATTGATTTTAAAAATGTGAAATTTTAAAAAACAGAACAAGGGGCACATAGGCCAAATGGACATTGGCTGATCATCATTGCAATATCTTGGTCTTAGGCTTTTCAGAGCTGATCAGCCCAAAGGAACAAATGAGGGTGTTCTGTCCTCTGCAGAGGATAAAAGAATTCTCCTTTTCTTACTTTTTCATATTCAGAGGGAGTTAGGTTTATATCCTGTTGAACATGGAAGAGCCAAATTGCTCACCTTGTGTTTTCCAAAGCTTTAAAGACTACATTTCATGCAGCCAGGTGATGAGTGAGCCTTGTGTTTTCCATGAGGAACCCTATCCCTTAAGCATATGTATCCCAGTCATACTTTTGCATGGAAAAGCTAAGTAAAATCTATTAATATCCCAGCTAGAAAGAAAACTATAAAATTACACATATATGCAAGCTTGTGTATATTCTGCAGTTCAAAGTATAGTCAGCATAAAAAGCATACATGCTATTGCACTGGGAGGAAATCGGCATCTTTGAAATCAAATACTCTGCCATTGGCATATCCAGCCTTGAAACCCGGCTGCAGCTTTTAGCTTCCACCACATGTTTACATTGGAAATCTCTCTGTGCGCATATAGAGTTTGTTCTCTTATGAAATCATGTCTCTAGGGAAGGATAATTTAAAGCCATTTCCGTTTGTTATGTCTGAACTGAACTAGACTATTAGGGCTTGTTAACGCTGGATAAACTTGAGCCCTATAACTGCCTTCATCTGCAGATTATAGAATCTGCCCAACAAATTGCATTCTGATGTTTTCAGAATAATAGCTAAGCAAGCTAGAGCCTTTTAATTTATATTTTATCACCATGGTTGTCTTAGGAATCCCGGTTTTGACTTTCACGCTATTTGGTATTGCAGAGATGATATAACTCTTGAATGGGCCAAATCCAGCAATAATTGAGACACTAAACTACAGCTGCGTGCTTCTATAGCAGAACAAGCAAAGGCTGGCAGCAGAAAATTGCTGGCAAAGCATCTTTCTTCAGAGCATCTCCCTTCCCCCAGTCTTAGCATAAATCAGTGTTAGGTCCACTAAAATATTGTGTGTGGTCTGCATTTAGAAATTTCATTTGAAAATTATATTGTGGCAACCATGAGACAGATGGATAAACTAAAACAAGTTTCTTTAGGTTAGTATTAAGTAAACAGAACTAAGTGAAGATAGACAGTTTCCCTGATTTAGTGAAGGGGAGGTGATGGTTGTCCCTGTGTATCTAACTCCCTATACTTTCATTTGTCAAACCCACTGAACACTCTTTCTGTTACGCTTAATTTAAGTGTTTGGTTTATTATTGCTCTCATTTTTAAAAAAAAAAAACCATATAAAACACACTTTTTTTTTTAAAGAGAGAGAGAGAGAAGAGAGAATTTTTTTTTAATATTTATTTTTTAGTTCTCGGCGGACACAACATCTTTGTTTGTATGTGGTGCTGAGGATCAAACCCGGGCCGCATGCATGCCAGGCGAGCATGCTACAGCTTGTTGCTCTCATTTTTTAGATAGGGATATTAGAAGGTAGGAATTGCATCTGTTTGACTTTTTTCGTGAAAGAGTCTAGTAGAATTGCCAGTAGAGCTTCAATAAAGTCCTAAACAGGGTGATGCCAGATAGTAGTGTGACTCTACAACATGGCATCCCCTAACTCTAGAAAAGTTATCACAGCTGCAGCCTTAATATCAGAGACTCCACTGAATTTAATTCTGCTCAATAAACTCTGAGGCTGGTGACAGAGGTGGTGGTGGGATATAGGACAAATAAGACATTGGATCCTGCCCCAAAAAATGGTTGTGTACATAGATCACCCCAATCCAAACCAGACTCGAAGAATATCAGAAATTAAGGGCATGAGACAATGTCTAACATCTATTGGAGAGTGGCATTTTGGGTGAGAAACAGGGTTTTAACTGGCAAGAGGTATAATAATATGCTATATGAAAGGAAAAACAATGATCGAAAGTTCCCAAAACAGAAAAGTATAGAACATGTTGAGGGAGTATGAGAATAAGTCTCCCTCTCTCCTTCCTTTGCTCTTCCTTTATTTAATAATTACTTAACTAATACCTGTGGTAAACCAAACAAACATGACCTTTGCCCACATACAACTTATAGTCTAAAGGAGAAACAACCATGAATCAAAGAAACTCAGAGTAAATAGCAAATTATAGCCCTGATCCTGCCTCAAAGGAGATGGATACATCAAGGAGCTAAGATAAAACATTACAGGAGAAGCAGACATACTTTATGGGTCTTTGCTGAAGAGATGTCCAGCCACTTGAAGGAAGAATAGGTATCAGTTTGGGAACATTTCATGGAAAGGAGTCAATGTGTACACAGCATATTGCAAGAGACCCCAAGAGAGCAAAGTATGTGTGGTACAGACAGGGCTTACTGCAGAGTCAGGGAGAAGCCAACGCTGAAGTTTTGTCTTTATTTAAGAGCAAAGGAAAGTCACTGACCAGCTTCAAGCAAGGAGTGGGGTAAAAAGTGATAAAATTTACTCATCGGAAAGATGACTCTGGCTGTGGTGTAGAATGAATTAAAAGTGTAGGGGCTGGGATTGTGGCTCAGTGGTAGAGCGCTCGCCCAGCATGCACGGGGCCCTGGGTTCAATCCTCAGCACCAAATAAAAATAAATGAATGGAATAAAGGTATTGTGTCCAACTACAACTAAAAAAAAATAAATAACTTTTTTTAAAAAGTGTAGTGAGGGAGTCTTGCTGGGAGGCAAATGCAATTGTGCTGGGTTTTGTGCTGGTTATAATGGTGGTGAGGATGAAGAGAAGGAATAATGGACCCGGGAGACCTGTGGTAGAGTGCTTGCCTGAGATTCCCAAGGTCCTGGGTTTGATCCCCAGCACCACCAAGAAAAAAGAGAGATTGTGGGGGAGAGGGAGAAGGGGGTGGGGGGAGGCACAGACAGGAAGGAGCACAATTTCTCTGAGGTACCTTTGTAACACTGAGAAGATATCCCAGAAGGTACAGGATTCTGGAGCTCAGTGAAGAAGTCTAGGTTGGCAATAAACATTTAGAAATTTCATTTGAAAATTGTATTGTGGCAAGCCATTCTCCCAAAGTGGCAACTTTTCAGACAGTATTTAAGTGAAACATTGATACTTCGTGGCTTTCTTTCCTCTGCTGCAACAACCAGGCAATGATGGCCTGGACCCCCTTCCATAAAAGTCTTCTGCTAATAGGTAAAAATTGAGCCATGAGTGGTTTTCCCTGTAGCTCAATCTCATGCTTCTGAAAGTTAATGAAAACCTGGGAAGTGAGCAGGTCACCTCTCCTAACCTCCTACTTTACTGATGGGTGAGTTCATGTAGAAGTAGTTGTCTGAATTGTAAACCAGTTATGCCAAAGAAGCTCCTGGGTTCCTAGGCTGATGCGACCCTGTACCCTAACTGACTGAAGGCCTTTCTGTGAAGCATTGTTTATTAATAGGCCCTTGGGATGCCAGGACCCCTTTTCCCTTTAAAAATGTTTAGAAGCTGAATTGTGGTCACCTTACTTAACCCCATAAAGGAAAATTAAGTAATGCATTGGTACTAATCAGTTCACAAAGGACTGATAATTTTCATCTTCCTTCAAGAGAGAGGATATGACCCAGTGCAGTTGCTTCCATGGTACTTTGTCCCAGAATCTAAGCTGTATGTAGGTGTAGGGGTTAGGTAGCAGAGGGGAGGACTCTTGTGAAGAGCTGGAATTTGGGCTAGGATGTTTCCACAGCTGGTATACCTCTGTTTTCTCCTGTCCCTTCTTGTCTCTATAACCAGATCTGCCACTGAAGATTCAGACTGGCACTGGGACAAGATGAGATAAAGGATCAGGGTTGAGGAAGGTGGGTTTCCAGGCAGCAGAGTTTGGAAGCAGAGGTGGAGCCAGACTATAAGAGCACAGAGAGTGGATATGGAAGGGAGTCCAGGCCATCATTGCCTGGTTGTTGCAGCAGAGGAAAGAAAGCCATGAAGTATCAATGTTTCACTTAAATATTGTCTGAAAAGTTGCCACTTTGGGAGAATAGCTCAGGAACCTTCCCAGCATCCACATAGTTATGATTTCTGAGAAGCTCAGGCCACCCACTGATATAACCACGTGTGGTACCCTCAAGCCCATGGGTCTAAGGGATGAGCTTACATATATACACTATAAGAAATGCCTGTGATGTTAAGCAAACAAATATGTGGTCCTCTCTCATCACCCCTTCCATGAAATTAAAAAAAAAAATGTTTAGAAGTGTTGACTATAGTGGTAATATTTTTATGACAAAAAGATTACTTGTTGCCGCAGTCTGGCTGGGCACAATCAGGAGCCACTTGTCAAAAGAAACTAACTTTGTTTTTAGAACCACACACGCCAAACAAAACAGCCTCTCAGGAAAAACCCTCAGAGCCTCAACTGCCACCACCGGCTTTCCACAAGCCTCTCTCTCCCACACAAGCTTCTCTCCACCTCCCACAATCCTCCTGCTCTTGAGGCCGATTGGCTGGGTCACGTGGGCGGAGCCAAAAAAGTCCCCCAATGAGCAGCTCCGTGGTCTGAAAGGGCAGGGAAACAGCCCAATGAGCATCACCGCAGAGGAGCCAATCAGCTAGATGTTGCTGGGGCCGAGGAGCCAATCAGCTAGATGTTGCTGGGGCCGCTGTGAGCCAATCATCAGCCGGCAGCTGGAAGTTTGCTGGCAGCTGGAAGTTTGCTGGGGCCCCTTCAGCTGTGGCTCTCAACAACTTGTAAAGTAATAAAGAACATTAGAAAAAGGAGCCATGATCACTATTTGTGGTACCATATAGGAAATGTGCCTATTCTAGGAATTTTGCATCTTCCAATAATGTTTTAAACTAGAAAATAAAGTTTTTCCCCTTGGGTACTCATAAGCTTAAAAATCCAAAGATCTTATGCCATTAGGTAGGGAAGATGAATTAGTTGGCCCTCGGGAAGCTATGTGCTAGCCTCTAGCTTCACTTATTTTTCAAATAAGAAAAGGTAAAGAATGGACTTGGAAATGAATTTTTAATTGAGAGCCCTATTTCAGGCTCTGAGGTCTGAAGTGCCTATGCTGCAGTGTGACTTAGTTTCCTTTTCCGTTGGACAAAAAAAATTTCAATATTATAATAGTGTTATAGTCTGGATATGAAGTGTCCCCCCCGAAAATCTCCATTTTGAAACATTATCTCCAGTGCAGGAATGTTCAGAGGCAAAATGATTAAACAATGAAAGGTATAACCTCATTAGTGGATTCATTCTTTTGATGGATTAATAATTTAAATGGACTACTGGGTGGTAATTTTAGGTGGATGGGGCATGGTAGGAGGAAGTAGGTCACTGAGGGTGCGTCCTTGGGGATTATATCTTGTCCCTGGCGTGTCTCTCTCTCTCTCTCTCTCTCTCTCTCTCTCTCTCTCTCTCTCTCTCTCTCTCTCCAAGCTTCCGTGAAGTGAGCAGCTTTCCTCTACAACACCTTTCTGCCATGATATTCTGCCTCACCTCAGGCCCAGAGCAATGGGGTTGGCCAACTGTGGATTAAACCTCTAAATCATAAGCCCAAAATAAACTTTTCCTTCTCTAAGTTGTTCATGTCAGGTATTTTGGTCAAAACAATACAATGTTGACTGATGATTAGTATCTTAGTATCTTTTGGCATTTAGCAAGTCTTTTGATGAAGCAAACTCTCTGACTGTGGAGGAGCCATAATATGCACAGTTAAGGGGGTTCTATCTTGTTGGAACTATGTGAGCAGCTGCTCAATGTACCCTGCTCAGGAATGGTAGAGACAGCACTCTGGCTTTAGTGGAACTAGTGCAAATATGTTGTTCTACATCCCTTTACATCACATTTCTTATATTGGCGATTTTGAAGACGCAAATGTTAACCCTTTGTGTTGCATAAAGAAAACATGATTACAAATTATATTGAGTGGATAGTTAGCTCAAAGTAAGTTGAGCATTTAAAAATTTATCTTAATGTTATTTAGAACTGAAATAATTTGCCTAAAATGTTTAGCTCCTCATTTTGTTATAAGCTTCACTGTGATTCTGGAAACAAGATAAAGTAAAGTAAAACTTGGGCTTGTGGGTCTACAAATTATCCAGTTTTAATCCACCATCCCCTATACCCAATATTAACACTCTTTCTAATATTAACTGGGCTATAGTTGTCTTTCTATTTATCCTTAGAACTAGACTGAATAAAATTCATGGGACTTGCTGGTCATAATTTGCAATTAGTCCAATTGTTTGAAATTTTTTACCCCAATTAAAATACACATATTGTTATTATTGTCTTCTAATTTTAAAAAAATGCTGAAAGTTTAAAGGGAAAAGGGAAAAGTCAATTAAAGTCATAATGCTAACAGAAATAATATTATGATGAGCATCTCTCCAAGTATCTAGTAGAGTATCCTATTATACTCACATATGTCATTTTTAGAAAACAAGTTCATACTGTCCTATTGGTTGTTATTTTTTTTTTAACTGTGATTCACTAAGCTATTGTGGACAACTCTATGTCCATAGATAAAGAATGACACTGGGGGGAAAAGTAGGGTGGTTATAATAAAAGAATCCTATTATTTTGTACATTGATATGCACTAATAATTATAATAAAAATAACACTGTTAATTATGGTGTCTAGATATATAATATTCATTTAAATAGCTGCTCCATAACCATTTATGCATTCCCAGTTGTTGATCATTTCTGGTTGGTTTTTTTTTTTTTGTATTTTTTACTATCATTAAAAAATTTTTACTATCATTAAAAATTTTTACATTCAAATTTCCAAATTTGTCTAATCATCTCCTTTGGATATATTCTTGATTTGCTTTTGATAGATCCTGTGCATATTTCAGTTTTTATATGTATTGCCAAACCATCTGTCAGGAACGTATCCATTTTCATGGCAATTAGTAGTAGTTGTGAATTCTTGGTCACCCCCACTATTACCTAACTGGTAGGGTTTTTCTGTTTTGTTTATTCTTTACAAATCTTTTAAGTGATGATAATATCTTATTGTTGTTCATGTTTGCTTTATTTTAATTGCTGAAGAGAATGTGCATCTTTTTATGTGTTTATTGCCCACTTATATTTTTCCTATTATGACTTGCTTGTTTAGTCCTGTCAGAAAATTCTGGGAAGGTTATGGTCTGCTTTGTCTATGGAATGCAGGATCATAGCTATAAGTTATCCTTCAGTTAGATCATCTGATATGAAAGCCTTTGGTAAAGAAAATTTTAGAAAGCTATTTTAAGAATATCCTGTTTAATGATTATGCCATGGAATTCGAAGAAGGAATTCATGATGCTAATTGGAGACCAGCTAATGCTAGGAGCTACTAGACAAGGTGGGACTGGGCTGTACCCCTGTGCTGCAGTCCCAGGAAGTAGTAACAAAATTTCTAGAAACTTCTCTGATTTCACACCTCTCGAGGAGGAGTTGCAGACACAGTGGAGCACACCCACCTGCTTGAAGCTGCCACAGGCCAGCCTCTTTGAGTTTTATGATGCATCTGAAATGAGGTTTTATTGCATCCTCCCTCCACCTCACGAAAAATTATGGGGGAGGAAAGAAAAACAGAACCCACCAAGAAGAACAAGCAAACCTGTCCTAGGTGGGGAATTGGCTACTCCATAAGGCAGCAGGAGAGTAAAGTACAAAAGACGTAAAGCACACCTCACTTTAATCCCTTCCATCCGCCCAGAGCCCCCAGAAAGCTCATAAAGTCCCCCTTGCTGGATGATTGGACTCCTTTCACTCAGGGGCAAGCAGGACATTTTGCTGTTTTAGGAGAGGGCTCCAGGGAGCTAGGGAGAAGGAGAATGGCAGTCAAGGGGATGGGAAAAAAGAAAATGAAGTCTCCTCTCCCTGCTTCAAGGTAGTGAGCTGTAAATACAAACAGCTGCTGCCTGAAAACACGGGGAGGAGGGGTGGCCGGACAGCCAGGCCAGTCAACCACCTCCACCAGGCCCAGTAGCTCCAAGGGCAACTGCCTTTCTTAGAACCATGTGTAGCTGTGAGATTTTCACCTCTTCAGGCTCCTCTTGGCTAACTCAAAGGAATCATTTTGAATGCTTCTGTCAAAAATGTTCCTGAGAGTTGTCTGTAGTGGGTGATACGTTTTCTCTCTCAAAAAAGGGTAGTCATTCTTGTCTGCCAGTTTTTAAGAGCTGGAATTGTCTTTTGTTTTTGTATGAAATACAGTCTTCAGAGTGATAGGTAATGAAAAAGGGAGAAAGGAAAAAAAATTCCTGCAGTTTACCTTCAGTCTGGGTCCTTTTTCTTGTCGGCTTTTGACATTTCATGGTGTTTGCAGGGAAACCGGCCTAGTCGGCCTGGGAAGGGCTCCTGGATCTTGGACAACAAACTTAAATAATCAAAACAATTTATTTGGCAGTTAAAAGAAGAGTCTCCTAAATATGTATCTAGTCTTACTTGGTTTTGAACTCCTGGTGAAGCAGAGAACATGCGCTTACTTGTTCCCCTCCCTCCTGTGGCTCTGCCTTTACTCCTAGAGTCCAGCATCCCCATGCGCTCCTAGAAGGCTTTCCTGCAACACTCCAGACTCCATCAGCCCCGCCCCCATAGGCTCCATATGCCCACCCTCCACTCCTAGACTCCATCTTCCCCCACAGACTCTAAGACTCCATCCTCCACACAAAGACTCCATCTTCCCCCCGCCCAAGCACTCCTGTGCTCCATCTCCCCACCCCCAATGCTCCTGGTTTCCATCTGCCCTCCCTGCACTCCTAGACTTCATATGCCCCCTACTCCTAGACTCCATCCTCCCCATACTGCTAGATGCCACCCTCCACACACACACACTCCTAGACTGCAGAGCCTCCAGGCTCAGTGCCCACCTCACCTTACTGGCTTCTCCTCCTGTGCCCTTCACTGGGGGAAATCTTCTTGCCATCATATAAGACTGCCATAACTGCACTGAGCTTCCTCAGGGCACAGCTTATCATTGCATTTCTATGTTTCTCCCATTCACTGACTGTTATCCTTAAAAGCAGGACCCAATCTTAGTGTTCAGTGTAATGCCTGTGGGAGTAGTGACCGTGGTTCTATCAGGATTAGCAGCTGAAATAACAGTAGTAATGACACTTTATTAAGTGTGTGCCACATACTAAACATTGCACTTGGCATTTTTCATATGCACTGTTTCCACTCCTCCCAACAACCCAATATCATAGGAGTATTTTCTCCATTTAATAGATGAAAATGAGGTTTAGAAGTTAAAAATTCATGTCACATAGCTACCAATGCTAAACCAAAGTTAGAATTCAGATCTTACTTATTTTCAGTATTTCAGAGCCTCTCATCAGCTGCTTAATAAAGACCTGCTCAGTGAACGAACTGCCCTGAAATCATTTTCTGAGCCTGGGGAAACCTTGCCAGGAATCTCAAGATCTACAGCTTTACACTTGGCCCATTGGCTGTGTTCCCTAGAGCTTCAGTCCCCCTTCTTCAGCTACCTGTATCATTCCATCCTGCTGCTCCACTCCTGCCCCCCTCCGCGCCAGTTACATTCTCTCCTCATGGTGGGAGATGGAGTGGAGAAGAAGGGTAGCTTCCCCTGCCTTGTCTTGGTTCTTTTCTTTCATGTCATCTTTTCTTGTCCTGTTCCTTATTCTCTGAAGTCTTTTTAGACACCCCAAAGAAATTAGGCTAAACCAAATGAAGTGACTGCTTTTAGAAATCTAAAATGGATGAATACCAGCCACATCATATTGTTCAAACTGATACATCGCCCCTGTCAGACCCCATAAGAAGATGCCTACAGACTTCTCTTGTGGAATACATATAAAGAACCTCTAGTGCCTGGCACATAGTGAGCACTGAAAAAATGTATATGTTAGTTCTTGTGATTTTTTTTTTAATCTTTGAGTGTAGTGCTGAAATTCCTAAATGGGAATGAGCCAAGAGCAGTATATTAATTAATATTAATAAGTATTGCAGAAACTAACATCTAGTATTATATGCCAAGCACTATTTTAAGGACTTTTCATATGTTAACTCATTTATATTAATTAATTTTTGTAGCAACTGATGATGTAAATATTATTGGCCTCATTTTACAGCTTAAGGAAGTTGACACACAAAGAGGTTACATTATGGAGACTGAGTCCAAGGCTCTGGTTCCAGAGACTATGCTATTTCCTAATCATGCTACTCTGTAAAAAGCATAGCAGAAAGATGGTATATTAGTTCCCTCATCCTTATCTCTGATTTATGTTTTCAGGGAAATGAGTGTATCTGTGAAAGGCAAAGGCCTTTGGTGGTTTTGCAGAGTCCCAGGCAGCACCTGGAGAAAGGAGGGCAGCCCAGAGACATTTATGTTCCTGGTAAACAACTAAAATGGGCAGAACCTTTTTGCATCAAACTCAGCTTCTCTCAAAGCAGAATTTCTAAGTTGCCAACTTGGTGAGAAAATCTGCATTACCATATTATGGCTGTTCTTTGAGGAAAGATTTTCGTACAAAATAGTTTTTTTATGGTCAACAAACTTACAATTTTTGTTACTCTTGAAACTTGGCAGAATATTTTATAGAGGCCAAAACAAATTCTATGGACATACAGAATTCTTGTAAGTCTATTATTTTCAGAAATTGGTACTATATAAAGAGTAAATGGCAAATTAACAGATGATTCACAGTTGGTTAAAAATGTATATATCTACACAGCACATATTTCTGTAGAAAATACATGCATATATAAAAGGAATTTTACACATAAACTACATCTTGTATTACATATTTTATTTTCATTTTTTGTTTGTTTTAAATTTTCCCTAGTATAAACACAGGAGCATCCTCAAGTGAGCAGACTCTAGATCAGGCCAGCCATTTCACTCCAGAGTGCCAAGTTCTCCTCACCTGCACACACCAGGTCTTCTTTCCCCATTTTTGTTTGTCATTCTGTAGTGAATATAGCTCTGTGGTTCAAGCAGCAGGGCTAGGGGCTGGTGTCAACTCCACAAGTAAAATGTGACTCTCTAACATTTAAATTTAACTTTTAACGTTCCTATCTGGGAGAACAAGAAACTGAACCTAACACAGACAGAGGGAGAGAGAGATGCCAACTTGTGAGATTCAGCCTACTGTCAACTATTGTGTCTCTGTGTCACATCCACTGCTCTACTTCACTGAGATTCACAAGAGGCGGTTGTGCATGCGGCTGGGCTGCATGCTTGCTTTCCCAGTGCATGCCCTGAGCAAGACCTAGGCCACAGTGGGCTGCCTTCTCCAGTGCTGAGTGTTTATTTACCTTGGTTTGCTTCATCATCTCCCCTCCCATCATGCTCAGCCTTGCTCTTCCTCCCTCTACCACCACCACCCCAGCCCAGCCATCCTCCTCCTCTGCTCCCACTCTTCCTAGTCTCACAAGAGCCCTCTCTTGACTCAAGACACCCATGAAACAGAGTAAGACGGTGGAAATCATGGGCACTTTGTTGGGAGAGCCAATTAGAGGCCAGATTGACCAGAATGAGCAGCAGGACATCCAGAAAGATTTGCTTCTGGGGAACAGGAGCCTAATCCCGTTACAGGCGGGCTGGAGACTCCTGGGGCCTACAAGCCTCTTTCCTGCTGTGCCTGGAGGGATATCATTGGAGGACTCTGCTCGCCAGCAGCCTCCCCCTCCCCCCCCAGCCCCTTCCATTCTCTTTTCTTTTGCAGTGACACACACTGCAGTGCCTCTGAGGTCATTTGTTTCCCACAGCCTCACAGGGCGCTGTGGCAACAAGGGGGACAATGATCTCTCACAGGAATGATGGGAGGCCTTGTTTTGCCTTAAATAAGCCCCTTCAAGGGAGCAGTAAGGTCTGTTGTGTGTGTGGTTTGTTTTTTCAGAAAATCCTCTTGCCCATAGCTCCAGTGTGAAGTACTCAGGCAACTTCAATTGAGGACATAAAGAATCTTATGTGTGTGTGTGAGGGTCTAATTTTATTTTTATTGCTGCTTTGAGACCAGGATTGTGTTTTTCCTTCTAGCAGTTACCCTTTTCCCGCTCATGCTCCCTGGACCCCAGCATTCTTTGGATAGTTTTAGGCAGGAATTGGCAGGTGTTGGGGCAGAGTGATGCCCATGTCTCTGTGCTGGCCTCTGATTGCCCTCTACTTTGGGGAGGGAGCTCGGCAGGAATTTAGAAATATGCTCCTACACATTTCTCTTTCATTCTGAGTCTGGAGAAAGTACTTGAAATAGGGCATATAGGGCTAGGATTCAAAGCAAAGGGAAGGTGGAGGCCTAGATGGGAGGAAGAAGGACTTCATGGGCCACCTCAGGACAGACCATCAGCTTTAACAACAGAGGTTCAGGGAATAAGTTGGAAGAAGACATGCATGTGGAATTAAAAGCAGTCAGGTCCTGTGCCTGATTTAGCTGTGTAATGAGAAAGATGGAAGCGTACTTCTTCTCATATCCTCACTAAGCCACTAGGAAACAACTGTCCTATTTTTCTTATGACTCTTTGGCAAGTGTTTTGGATCTTCAGACTGTGGAACATAGTTTAACCTTAGAGCTTGAGTGAGCAACCATTATTATATGTAAATGCTTTTTATTTGGTGAATCATGATGAATCATATAATCTAGATATATTACCTGGAGAAACTGAGGTTAGACTGATTAAAGCCTTTCCCAAACCACATGGTGAATTAATTTTAAGATTTGAGATTAAAACTCAGGTCTTTTAGTTTCCAGATCATTAACTAATCAGCAAGATCTATGAATTCTTTCTCTTTGTTCCAAAGAGAAAAAAACAAAAAAGGCAATCAAGACATTTCCTCATCCGAGCCATCTGAACAGAACATATCAAAAAAACTCATCTGTATAAGCTGTATGGCTATTTAAATTATATTTTTAAACTGTTTTTTTCTTCTTTTGCTTTTTATAAATCATATCTCTAGCTGTTCACAAAATTTTGTCACCTCTTTGACCTAGGAGATTCAATGCTTTTGGATTTCTGATTGGGCCACTAGAAGAATATAGTATTTCTTCACTTACTTCTTCATCTCTTCATTTTCTGACTTTTTTTTTTTTCACAGACAATTTGAACATGTTTGTGAAATTAGCAGGAAGAAGAGTTTCCCAGATGCTTCTATTGATTATTTTATTACAAACACAGATCAACTGCAAGCTGGTATCACATTTTGGTAATTAAAGAAACCCCCTCTTACCCCCCAATTTTTTTTTTTCCTTTAACATTATCATTGAATTTAACAAACATTCCTAAGATCAATTCTTCTCTTAACAACTTCAGTGTCATTTTAATTGTTCACAAATTCTAAAGTGGCCGTCCTGGAACTTTTGATAAATGGATTGACATATTGCTTTATTTCTCTGGACCATCTGTTAAATGTTTATTCTCAACTTCAACTGAAGTACCGTTCATCAGCTTCAAGTAACAAACACCCCATAGTCAATTCAAACAGACAGCCTGTGTCTCTCTGACAGTGATAGGACACTGGCCAGACCATCCTCTCTGGCCAGGGTGGAAGTGTTCCAGTCTTAGCTAAAGCTAGACTGACTTATGTTTAATATTCATTGAAAAGGAAATAGCAACAAAAATAAATGATAAATAAAATCATCAATATAATTAAGATCTGTGACAGAAGCTAGATGGTAAAAGAAAACCCCTGATCTACAATCATTAATAACCTAACTTTGGAAATGTTTGACTTTAAGGAAGTACAGGCTTTGTGTAATCTGCCTCATGACCCAGGCTCAAGCCCTTTCCTCTGGGGCCCGTTGGAAAATTCCCTTAGAGTTTCTTTCCTACTAATATATCCCAACACATCTTCCAGATGCATGGAAAAGAGTTTCATTAAATCCAAAATGGTAACCAAAAATGTTGAGTGGCAAGAAACTGGTGGTGGTGGCTTTGGGAGCTGGTAAATAAATAACAGGCTTGTTGTCCTACACCCTAGTTTAATGCTCTCAAGAGGTTCTTATGTTGCTCACATTAGTGGGCATGTAAATGAAACCCCTGTTGGCCTTGGCAGATATTGGCCTCTTCCATGACCTTGTTTGACTGAAACAAAAAGTCATTGGTAGAACAAAAATTCAGAGCTCTGAACTTGATTGAAAGAAAAGGGCAATTCTCTGAATTGGGTAATTGGATCACCCTCCCAAGTGCTCTAGGGCTTATATCAAACATATAAGAAGGAGATTAATAACTTCAGTGTATAAATGAGCTTCAGGCAGCTTCCCACTGTAACATTTCACTCTCAGGAGCTTTCGGACATAACAGAGCATTTAGGACATTTCAGAGCATTTTGAAGTGCTCTTTATAAAACTCAGGAAGGGTCTGCAGACTACTGTGGAATTCTTGTAATTGCGTAGGTCCAGTCTGAGGGGCGGGTAACCTGAAAGCCTCTGCAAAATGGCCCCTAAAACTGCTCATAAAATGTGTTATTGGGATTGAAAGATGATGACAATAATTTTTTTTCAAACTGTACTTGATAATTACTTCCCTAGTTATGACTTTATGATCTAGACTAAATTAGATGGGCCTGTAAAAATGGAAAGTTGGCCATTTTCCTGTTTCTTACAGTTGAGCTTGAAGACCCCCAAGACTTACACAAACCCACATGTTTATATGTGAGTTGTAAGGGTCCATCTGAAAAGTAGGGAACTTTTTATTAATTCCTTAATTTGCTCAGTCAGTATTTATTGAATGCTATTATATATATCAGGCTTAAGAATATAAAAAATGTATAAAGTAGAGCAAGATTCATTACTAGATATTTGGAAACACAGGTTCATAAAGATTGAAGGAACTCATGAGAAAGGGGCCTTAAGGCAGAATTGGTAATTAAGCTGACCAGAGAAGTCAAGCAGGCTAAAATCGCCATTCTTCTCACAGAAGGGAAGGATCAATAGGCCATCATTGGGTCTTGAGGAAATGGGATTATTAGTAATCTAGGTAAACTTCCAGTGTCACAGCTGGGTAGCAAAGGGGATACAAGATAAAATTTATTTAAAATATATTATTTTGAAATGTATCTTTATGGGTATGGACATTCTGAGACCTGTGGCAACCATGTAGAAAAGAACTCTTAGGGAACATTCTAGAATCAATGCTTATCTTAATGGATATAGATCTGCCTGGATGCCAGAGAGTTAGCAGAATCCTTCTATTCCTTTTTGCTTGTTCACTTTAAAGGAGATATTTTATTACTGAGGAAATATTACTAAAGCTGGGTAGAGTTGTTTCTAAGAACTAGAATTCTAGAAAGCTAGTCAGGAAAAGAGCTAACTTTAATCATGAGGTGAACTATATATTTTCATTTTTCTCCTGTAACTTTTATGGAAACTCTGTGAAGCAAATGTTTTGCTGCATTTTTAAAAACAAGCAAACAGCCTCAGAAAAGGTAGATAAATTCATCAGAACCTAACAACCAGTACATGGTAAAACCCATGTCTTTTCCATTATCTATTCTCCCAATATCAGAGCAAAATCATCAGGTAAAGGTAGAATATTTGAATTCTCTTATATTTGTTTTGATTTTGCCATTGACCATGGTTTCTTTTCCTATAAAGTTGATGTGTTTGTTGTTGTTGTTTTGTTTTTGTTGTTGTTGTTTTGTACCAGAGATTGAACTCAGGGGCACTCGGCCACTGAGCCACATCCCCAACCCTATTTTGTATTTCATTTAGAGACAGGGCCTCACTGTGTTGCTTAGCATCTTGCCTTTGCTGAGGTTGGCTTTGAACTTGCGATCTTCCTATCTCAGCCTCCCAAGCTGCTGGGATTACAGGTGTGCACCATGCTCAAAATTGATGTGTTTTATTCTCCCCCACCCCTGTAATACCTAGGTGCTTTTAGTGAGAAATAGCAAATAGATCTTTCATTCAACTCCAAATGCTTGATGGTGGTTGCTTAGACTACTGTATTGGTATTGTTGAGCAGCTGCTCCTGTGGGTTGTATGGTGGGGTAGTGGTGGTGGGCATGCTATATATCTTTCATCAGGGAGCTTGCTTTAACATCTTTACTTCAACCTGAAAGGGGTGAATGAGAGAAATAATTTAAAGTTCTTATAAAGGAAAGCCATGCCTACCTCCCAAAGTAGGAAATATTGTGCTCCTACAAAAATGAAAGAGACCAGAGAATTTATAAAAGAGATTTGCTAAGACTTGAAAGGGAAAAATAAGGAAAGTAGAAAAGGCTAAGTGAAGTAGACTACAAGCATCTGAAATTTGGGTATAAACTCGAGTTTGGATTTTGTGGCTCATTTTCAGGGAAGCTGTTAAAATTGACTTGTTGATGTTGCTTTTTTTGTTTGTTTGTTTGTTTTGTTTTTTTTAAAGGCCATTGTATTTTTTTTCCTCCTTTACGTGTAATGAGATGGCAACCATGGCAACCACACACACACACACACACACACACACACACACAAAAAAAGGCAACAGGCTTGGCTGGAGAGTTTAGCCAGTACCCAGCTCTCCTCCCTGCTGCTAGTACTTGCTTGTCCTGAAGAGGCTGGATGACTCATCCCTCTTGGGAGATGAGACATGGTTCCATGTTGATATCACCCATCGGGCTTATTGCTTGAATCCTCAGATTGTTCATATGTTTGTTGACTTTTCATCTAAAAATAAAAGTCACTTAAGTCAAATAGCCTAGTGCCAATGGGTTTGGCTATTTGTAAAATTTGGAAAGCTATTTAGGAAACCGCCATCAGGATGTTCTTGGCGTTGCATAAGCTTGGGCATGTTGCACTTAAGCACTCTAGCTCTCGCACAGATTGGGCCCACTGAGTTGAGTTTAGAAACCCTTCCTAAGAAAATAGGGCACTCAGTAAGTATTGTTTATGATCCACAAGGCATTTCTGTGTCATCTAATGTTCTCTCTTGGTCATATCTTTTTTTTTTTTTTTTTGCTTGAGTAAAATGTGAAACTAATATTAGCTGCTTATCTTTGCAATTTTGGTGCAACTCAGTCAATGAAATTCCTCTTTCATAAACTCCTCCTGTTCTTTAAAATGGGTGCCACATCTTTCATTTCCCCTCCTTAGACATTATACATTATTTATGACAACCAGGTTCTATGCAGTGCCTCTTACATTTAAGTGATGGATGGAATCTTCTTAATGACTAGCCTAGTTCAAGTTGCAGAATTGGAGATCAAGACCTGGTTTTCTCTTTGGTCACATAGAAGTTGTTTCTGGACAAAAAGTGCTATATACAATGTATATTTTTAAAAAATGATCTTTATTCTATTTTGTACTGCAAAAACAAACTTTGCAAGAATGATTCTCTCACAGGATATGGAAATGGCCTTGGACCATGTCCAGGGTTAGTGGCACAGCTGCTGTTTCCTGCAAGGGACATCCCATATCCAGAAGAGAAAAAGACAAAGTTAAATATATAGCAGGAAAATAATGCTTGAACCTATTAACAAAAATGAAAAGATTTGCCTGTTATGCAATCTGTCTGTAATGACATGTAACGAACCACTGGCAGGAATTACAGTTTATGTTTAGAAGACATGTTTAAAACTCTTTATGAAAGGGCAACTGATCCAATGAGAGCAACCACAATAGTACTTATGGCACCTAATAAACTTAAAATCCCTTTGTATGTCTAGTTTTATATTCACAATAATGCAGTAAGACTGGTGAGTTGCTTGGAGACAGCTAGGGCACATATATGATCTTGGGTACATATAGTCTGGCCCTAGGGTACGTAAAGCCAGGTGAAGAGTTTTTATTTTATTCTCATCATGATGCAAAATTTTAAATTAGGGATGGACATGACTTAATTTACATGTTTAGAAAAGTTTCTCCAGCCTGCTGTGTGGAGCACAGACTATATATGGGGCTAGATGGAAGCTGCAAACCTAGTCAGGAAACATAACACTAATCCAGGAAAGAGATTATGGTGGCTGGGATTTGGGAAAAGTGGTGGAACAGGTGAGAAGCAGTTGGATTCAGGATAAACTTTGAAGAAATTGTTTATAAGACCTGCACATAGGTTGGATATGAAATATGAGTATAAAAAAAAAAAAAAACAAGACTTATCCCTAGAATTGGGAGTCTGGATAACTCTGGAAATGGTGTTATTTTTCTAATTTTAGGTCAAAAAAATCCATGAATGTTAAGGAAAAGAGTAAATGGTGGGGGGCAGTAGCAGAGTAGAAAAGTTGAGTCTGAGATGTCATGTAAGTAGAGAGAAAGTCAAAGCAGCTGAATGTGAGTCTGGAACTCAGGGGACAGGTTGAGCTGGAGATGGGAAGACAACTAAGGACTAAGATTCCTGGGGGTACACCAACATTTAGAAGTGAAAAAGAGGGGAGAAACCTGCTATAAAGTGGGAAGAAATCCATGAGAGTGTGGTTTTCTGTAAGCCAGATGAAGCAATATTTCAAGAAGGAAGGAGCTAAACCCAGTGTTGCTAAGAGGACAAATAAGTCGTGGACTGAGAATTGACCCTTGGATTTGGCAGGATACAGTCAATGGAGGCCTTAACAAGAGTGGTTTCAGGACATCATTATCCAAAGTGCATGTAAGAAGACATGAATTGGTGTCAACATACTTTATATACAACCAGAGAGATGAAAAATTGTGCTGTGTAAGTGTAGTAAGAATTGGAATGCATTCCACTGTCATTTGTTTTTTTAAAAATCAATTTAAAAAAAAGAGTGGTTTCAGTGGAGTATTGGAGACATAAGCCCTATTGGAGTAGGTTAAAGAGAGAAACAGAGCATGGGTCCATCATTTAAGATGTTTTGCTATGAACAGAAACAGATTTGAAGTGGTAGCTGGAGAAGTCGAAGGTTTTATTTTTTAAGTTTTTTTATGTTAATATACATGATTCGGTAGAGAGAGAAAATGTGACAATGCTGGAGAAAAAAAGAGTAATCACTGATGAAAGACCTGGAGGATACAGGAAAGGATTGGCGTGCAGGTTCAGTGTGCAGGGTAGCCTTAGGCTGAAGAAGGACTCACTGGACCAGAACAGAAGGCAGACTACATTAGCATAAATGCCAGCAGGTTAGTAGATTTGGTGGTGTGAGATTGAAGTAGTTTTCTTATGGTTTCTCTTTTCTCGGTGAAATAAGACATGAGATAGTCAGCAGAAAGCAAAGAAGGATCAGATTGGAAGGGTCAAATTTTCAGATTGGAAAATATATGAAATGGCTAGATAATCTTTATATTATACCACCACTGACTTTAAGTCCTTAATGACTTCATGAGAAAACAGATCTAGGTCTAGACTTGGTAATTTATTCAACATATAGAGAACTCAGAAAAGACAAATAGGGTTCCTTCCTTGGCTCCCAGCTCTGAATGCTGGACTAAGTGGGGGTATATAAAGGAAGGATGCAATGTTGGTGGCTGTGTCAAATGAACCTCCTTTGAGGACTTCCCTAAGCCCCTGTCTATCCCCCGTAGGGTGTGTCGAGTAAGGAGACAGTCAGAGCCTCTTCTTCCAAGATGCCCACTTGGCTAATATGATGGAGCCTGGGGCATGTCTGCCACATTTCTTGGGGCAAAACTGAACCAACTCATCCGCCTCCCTACTGTGTTGCTTAGAGGCACTTCTCCAACTAAATCATCATCCTAATCCACACTATGCCTCTTTCATGTTTCTGAAAGAGCTCTTGACTCTCACATCTGCACGTACTACAGACCCAACAGTGAGTGCTAGTGAAGAAGAATGTTGACTAGAGCACACTGTGTTCCCTGGTATATATTTGGATTCTATTCAAAATGTTGTCAGTTTGCTGGGGTTAATTAGAATCCTGATAGTCTAAGGTCCTTGCCTGGTGTTCTGAAACTAGAAAGTTGAAACATTGGGGTATGGGTGATTAAGAAGAAAATGAGGGGGTGGGTTTGTGGCTTAGTGGTAGAGCACTTGCCTACCATGAGTGAGGCACTGGGTTCAATCCTCAGCACCACATAAAAAAAATGAATAAACGTATTGTGTCCACACAATAAAGGTATTGTGTCTACCACATAAAAATAAATAAATAAAATAAATGTATTGTGTCCAACCACAACTAATAAATAAATATTTTTTTAAAAAAGATTCTAACTTTGGTCTGTGTTTTCAAAGCTTTCCACTGTACCATACTACCTATTACAAGTCAATGATAATAATGTCTTGATCATTTGCATGTGTGAAGAATCTTCCATTTGAAAAGCTAAGGTCTGTAAGTAAGTATTGTCTTCTTTCATGATTTGGAGAGAACAAAGAAAGATCCAATATTTACTGTATAGCTTATATGTGTCGGATATAATTTTAGCCACCTTCACATACCAGATAGTTTATATTTATCATCCTTACTTTACACATGAGGAAGTGAAACATAACAGAGAAAATAAGTTGCCCAATGTCACATGGCTCACAGAGAAGTTAAAAGTCAAGCCTGATGCTATCCCTCAGTAAACTCTAAGCTCCATTGGAGCAGGGAGTGAGTCAGTTTTTAACACTATCACATTTCTAGTGCCTAGAACATAGTCTGATTCTGGCACATAGTAGATGCTCAGGAAAAAAAATATTGAATGAATAATGAATGAATATGATTTGAGATGCAATTAGGACACATCAAGCCTTGTGCTGTGCTTTCTGGTCCTCCAGTGGATGCCAACATGATGCAATGAGAAGGTTCTGAGAATTAATCAGTAAGAGCATGCATGTTTCTGATTGCAAAACCTTTGCTCTTCTCACAGCTATGCAGTCTATGTAATGGAAGTGCTTTTCTAATGTTGGGAAAACTGAGGCACAGACGTTACCTTGGCAAACACTTTGAAATCTTGAGATTCTCACCTTTATAGCCTTAACCACTTAACAACCCTGTGGTCCTGGTGGGGTTATAGCTTTCCATAAATCTGGTACTTAATCATTTAAAGAGATGGCAATTTATCTTAAATACACGCCTCATTATGGATGTGACATACTTAGCACAGATGGTCTCAGAAGTTTTTCCTGGCTTCCTTTCCCCTAACAGTATCTAGTATGTTAATGTCAATATTAGCTTTACTGTTTTAGGTAACTTTGGTATGCTTCTCATTAGCTGGAACTGTAAAGAGTTCAGTTTTACCTGCGCTGAGGGATCGCTAAATTCCTACTGGCATCTGCACACTCAGTCCCATGTTGAAAGTGAGGTCATGTTTCTCCTGGATTGTGCTGTATCTGATGAGCTTGGGCTGGCATGAATCCGAGACAATGAAATAATCACACCCATTAGCTCACCAGGGCCTTATTAAGACGTGGCCTGGCTTTCCATCCACTTCTCCTGCTTGGAAAAACTGACATGGTCATGGTTTATAAAGGTTAGTGGAGATGGAACTGCTTCAGCAACCGAGACATAGCTCTACCCTGTTTAAACTTGGGATGGGTCTGCTGCTTGGTCTTGGGAAATAGCACTTCAAGAGCCAGAGTGCAAGAATCTTTAATCTCTGTATGTGTGATGGTAAAGTTGAATTTTCTTACAGCCTTCTTCACCCTCTTCCTGACTTCAGTGGGGGAGGGGCCACTCTGGAGCAGAGCTTTCCAAACTTTTCACTGTATATTATATTTCTCTTTGTAGACCCCAATAATTTGAAGCTTTGGATCTAGGAAATAATGATTTTCTTTCTTAGTGACGTCTGGAGTCATTGTACTGTACCTTCTGCTTTAGTCTTCCTCCGTGGTGCTCTCTTAGGGACACCATCCCACACAGCTCTTTTCACAGTTACAACTAGCATTACTTGTGTAATTGTTTGCTTGTAAGGACAGGTCTGTCTTGTTCATGGCTGTTTCTCCAGTGCCTAAGTCTTTGCTTGATACATAGTTGGCACTTGATAAATATTTGTTAAATGGATTAAGAAATTAGCTGATTTAATTCCAATAAAAAAATAAAAGAAAGCTCTTCCTTATATTGGCTTGGAGAGCCTTATTCTGTATAAATTATGAATAATTTTTGAGATGTTGACAGTAGCTGAAATAAAAATCACCAACTTTAAAATAAAGGTTCCCTTCGCATAGAAGAGGAGATGCTGTTGGGGTGGGATTACACAAGAGGCTTCCAGAACATTGATAATATTCTATTTCCTAATCTGTAGGACTCCTGGGGACCCAGGCATTCCAGATTTACTTCCAAATTAGGGGGTCACCTGCTATTTACTTCATGTACACCCAACAGCAGGATTTTATAAAAATGTGAGGGTGTTTTTAAAGTAACCTTATTACTTTATAGACTTTATATCTCTTATGATTGTTCACCTTTACTGGCTTGAAAAATACCTATTTGGGTTGTTTTTTTTTTTCCTTCTCACATCTTTGGAGATATGTCCCTAAGAGCACCATGGAGGAAGACTGAGGCAGAAGTAACCCCTCCCGTCTCTCCTTTTGTATCCACCACCTTTTGAATCCTTCTCACTTCCCTAAACCACACATTGAAAGTAACACACGTAAAAAACAAGACAACAACCCACCACCCATCAGTGGTAGGTTGAGTACCTACTGTGTGCTTTGGATCATAAGCTGCAATTAGAATGACTGGAGTCCTTTCCTGAGCTTCATGGGGTCTTCTGGCTGATATTATATTGTAAAAATGAGAAAGTTATCTGAGAAGGGTCTGAAATCAGAACAGCTTTTCAGTCTTTCCTCATGATATGATGCCCCCTGTGTGAGTTTTTGAAACTACCAGAGATTTTTTTTAAGAGAAATCACAGCACTTGCCAAACATTTTTCAGGGACCCAAATTGGGTGACTTGTGCTACATTACTCCCTGGTATTTAAAGACCACCTAATACCAGAAGTTTGCTAGACCCAACCCCTTCCTGTTCAAGGGAACAGGCCTCGTCAACCCTCTCATCAGATTGCAATCAAAAGTTGCTTGATAAATCAGTCAGGCTGAAAATATTCTTGGCAGTTTAAACAGGCAGTGGTAAGAACATGCTTTCTCTAGTTACAAAGAGTTCATTATCCAAGGGCCGGAAGTGACCGAAATCATTGATTGGCTAATTATATGTAACTCAGGGGTCATAGTGCTTCGGTCATTATGTGAGAATATTCATAAAGTACTTGAATTCAGCTCTAGTAATGAAGAGAAATTCACCCAAGGAAATTGCAGGGTTAAAGTCTGGGAATTTAGATGGTATAGGATGTTACTCCTCTGAAATGGAAGGATTTAATATATTACTGAGTTTTGCAAACAAATCTTGGAAAACAGATTCCCTAAATCTTTCCCAGATTTCAGATGAGATGTAAAACTAGAAGTTTTAACCTTTACTTGTGGTTGTCTAAAAATCTACCCTATTTTTCTTAGGAAGGGAAGCAGTTCTCTTAACACCCTGGCCAGATTCCCAACATGTACAGGGTGGCCTGTTTAAAACAGGCCTGTGGATGCTTCAGAGTGAGGGAAGGGGTTTGTTGTAAAGCACCATGTGTATGTGGGTGTTTAATGAATATGAGCTGATTAAATTGGCCACCCTGAATTATAACCTCATACCTTCTGTAGTTCCTCTCCGGTTTTTAGCTCAGGACTATGTTCTTCCTACTTTTCTGCCTAGACTTGTTAAGCAGAAAAGCTCCCATTATTAAAACTACGGGAGTTTTCCATCCAAGGTTTCTTTGTTTCAATGATGAGCAAAAGAATGAAGCCTTGGAATACCTTCCTTTCAAATTGTGACCCAGCTGTAGTGATGTTCTGCATCAGCCACACCCACGTCACTTCCCCTCAAACCTTCTCGCCTCCATCTGCTTCCCTGGCTCTGCACTAACACAATGCTGGTATCTGTCTGGAGCAGATAGTGAGCTCTGCCACAAACAGAGGCGGCCTTGTGTAAGGAAGGAAAAAGCTCTGTTCTAGAAATCAGGCAACCTGGGCTTATGGTTCATTATTGCTAATAACCATCTGTGTGGCTTGGAGGAGTCACTTAGTCTTCACAGGACCAAGTTCATTCATAAATAGCAAAGGCAAGACAAAATCAGTATTTCTCAAATTGAGGCCTGCAAGTTCTGTAAGATTTTGAATTTGTTATATTTTTATCACAAATTTGTTATATGTCTTTATTATTATAAAAATGATACTTTGCAATTGAAAGTTATTTTCAAAAAATAAGTCTTAAATATCTTAATATTTGTAAAACCTCCTCTGACATCTCCTAAAGGATTTTAAATGTGTTTTAGAGGTCTCAAATAATTTTTTCCTTTCAAAAAAAAAAAATCAGTCCAGTTTGAGGAACACTGGGTTGATTCCATTTACTCATAAACTGGATATAGAAGTAGGACAAAATATTAGTTTTAACTTTCTTATTCTCATATTACTTTTGGACCACCCCAATAATGTTTAAGTCTTTTAGCATATGGGCTTCTTTTCTTTTTATAACTGAAATATTTTCTGTTTGCAATCACTATATATTAAATTATAAAGAACATGTTTCACTCAATAGCTCCTTTTTTTCCCTTTAAGATTCAGATCATTTAATTTCTTGGTGACTAACCTGGTTAATTGAGACTACCTTCCTCTATAAAAGGTTTTTGTATTGGTTGAAGTGACGAATGCACTACTCACATCAGTCAACCTGAGATGGAGCATCGCAATAGTAGTTTATGTACATTTTCAACTTATATAGTTGACAAAGTGTATTCCATGTACAGTATCTCTTTTGATTTTCACTGTAATCTCTTCTAGTATGTGAAGCTGGTAGCATGATCCCCATTTTACAAATGACGATGCTCAGGCCTAGAAAGAGTACCTTATAAATCTTCTGACTCACTAGACTTGTTCTTCCCAACAATGTTTCTTCCACTAATAACAGCAACAAAATAGATTGGATACCTGTTGTTTAGCATATTGTGCTATTCCCCTGTTGCTTGTTCCAGGAAATCCTAAGTGGAGCTTCTTATTCAAAGATAGACTGACATTGCTAGGCCTTACTCAGCCTGACATTTCACATGCTATCATTTACTAAAAGACCTATCCGGTCTCACCCAGTCCAGTTCCTAGTACATAAAGGTACTTGATAAATATTTATTGGTGATGAATGAATGAATGAATGAATGAATGAATGAATGAATGAAAGACTCTTAAAAACACCTCTGATTAAATTTTTACCTTGAAAATCAACTTTTGCTGTACAGATTTTTTGCCAACATTTTTTCAGGTACTAAGTCAGTAGGATTTGCTTAGAGACTGCCAAGTGCTTTAAGGACAAAAGAAAAGGGAACTGCTGAGAGAGAGAGGTGCACTGGTAGACCAGCAGAGGAAATCCCCTTTCTGGCTTTATCTACCCACCTGTCTAGGACTGATTTCTTAGGCCTCTGAGTGGACACAGGAAATGGTATCTCTTTGTCTGCCTGGAGTTGAACAAAATATTCACTCCCACCATAGGGAGAAGAGAGGAATGACAGAGGTGTGTGAAGAAATGGAAAGATAATATAACAAGATGGAAAGTTGGGATGGAGAGTAGAGAAGCTGTGGGAAGATGATTTCTGTGGTCAGGATATGCCTGCATGGAAAGGAGAGAGATGTTTTCTCTGCTCCTCCCATAGTGTGGTTTGGCTCTTTTCCCTCAACTTCCCAAGTGACCAAGGACATCACATTTTAATCAAGGCAGTTTTTGCAGGGCTGGGAAACTAGGCTCCCATGGGTGTAGTGAAGTTATAGCAGGGTGAAGAGGGAGGTTGCTGGTCACAGAGGGATCCACTCACCCTCTTCCGCTGTTGGCAGCTGCCGTGGTATCTATAAACATAGAGTGTATACTCACATACTCATAAATGCTGGTTATTGTCATATGATTGCATTGTCTATGGAAGTGGATTGCTTGGAAAAAGTAATTCCACTTCATTTTTATATACTCATTGTTCCTGGAACCACTTCCCGAAGTTCCAGGCTTTTATTTTGTTGTCATTCTCTTAAGTTGCCTTTGTGAAAGCCTCTGGGTTCCGGAGATGTTCCTGTGCTGCAAGTGTGCCTCTGAGTAGCTTTTGGGAACTATGTAAGATGGTCTGGCTTTGCTTGGCCAATGGAGAGGCAACTTTCTCTCCCAAATATTCCTCTCTGACAGGGTTGTTGGTCATCTTAAAAAACTAAGAATGTTTAAAAGGGACCAAAGTGAAACTGCAGAGCATATGTACCCAGCCAAACTAAAACACACATTATTAACTGACCACACACATGGGCTCAGAATGTTACCGCACTTGGGAAGGAAAAGCCAAGGGTTGTGGTTAGTCCCCCAGCAGGCCCCAGATGGTTGGAGTTAATATACACCTATGTTTTCTGCCAGGTAGTTTTCATCATTTTCCTCAGGATGTCAGTGTGTCTGTATAATTAGGAGTATTTAATCATATTATGATTCCCACAGAGAGATGGAGTGGAAGGGGGGGCATCAAGCAGGGATCACAGGCTTAGTGAGAGCCATCACTTGGGGAAAAAAAAAAAACATACAAAGAGCCAAGTCTCTGGGTTGCATCTGTGCCATAACTCACTCAGAAGTCTGCCTGGCACTACCACCCCAGTGTCATTTCAATGAAAATATAAACCCAAGTTTTTTGTTGAAATATCAGAATTAGAACCATTTTATTTTATTATTTATTTTTTACAGTGCTGGAGATCAAACCCAGGGTCTCATGCATGCCAGGAAAGCTCTTTACCCTTGAGCTACCCCCAGCCCCTCACTATTTAGCATTAGGGTCAAACATTTGGATGGCAGAAAGAAAACTGTATTCTAAATCCATGTTTATCAAAGCTGTGATTTGTGTGCATCTACATAAGGCACCCTTCAGTTTGAAAGAGTGATGATTCCAGTCCTGTAAAAAAAAAAAAAAAATGAGAGGTGTGCATGTCAGTCATTTTATGTGAGATCTGATCAATAGGGTGACTGATTTATTGGTATCTATTGACAGACCTAAATTAAATGAGAAGGATATGGAGCCATCAATTTAAGCCAAGAGAGAGTTTTCTTGTTTATTTCAAATCTTTCATTCTTTCCATTTCTCTATATGTTCTGTTTTCTTTGTCCTGTCAATCATTAAATTGAGCTGATGGCAGTGATCATTTATTTTGGATGAGGATATCAAGTCCCAATGACAGTGAGTGATTTTTTGGAGCCACACCACTATTAGCTAGTTAGACACTGGCTCTCTGGAATTCCAGTCATTTCAGTTGACCAGATACTCGTCTCTGGAAAATATATTTTTACTTCCCTCTTAGATGAATTGACTAATGTAAGCCCCACTTAAAGCAATACTGATTTATTTTCTAATTTCCCCAAATTGGTCATGGTGAATTTCTGCTCTAAAACTATAGAGTTTGTCTATAATTCGGTTCTAACACTGCTTTTTCCCCATAGTAGTAAGAAGACTGGATTAGAATGGAAACCACCAATTGAGTCTCTTTCTGGAACCCTTTCCAGTTGCTCTTTTTCAGGAGGAAATAACTTCTGTTCCATTTCTGTCCACTTAAAATCTCTCCTTTATGGGACTCTGACCATTATTTCTGTCACTCCATTCTATGCATATTCTCAGATTATCTTTGAAACTATTGGATGTAATGGCCAATGAATGCAAAATACATATAAGGTTTGGGATTAGGAGGCTCAAGGGGAATGAACATAGAAAACATCTAGGAAGAACAAGAACAGAGACTGGTAGAAAACACATTTGGAGGTCAGGTGCATTTATTTAGCTCTACCTGGTGCTTGGTCTAGCCTAAAATTTCTCAACCAGAACATCATTGACATTTTGGGCTAGATAATTCTTGTTTGTGGGTGGCTATCACATGCATTGTAGTACATTTAGCAGCACTCCTCCCTCTTGTAGATGCCAGTAGTATTCCTCAACTTGTGACAAACAAAAATGTCTCCAGACATTATCAAATACCATGAGTGGGGGTAGGAGGAGAATTGTCCCAGATTGAGAATCAATAATCTCACCAACACCAGATATTTTGAGAGGATAGATTAGTTTTACTAATTTTTTTTTTTTTTTAAAGAGAGAGTGAGAGAGATAGAGGTAGAGAGAGAGAGAATTTTTTTTTTTTTAATATTTATTTTTTAGTATTTGGCGGACAACATCTTTGTTTGTATGTGGTGCTGAGGATCGAACCCGGGCCGCACGCATGCCAGGCGAGCGCGCTACCGCTTGAGCCACATCCCCAGCCCAGTTTTACTAATTTTAATCTCTATAGTTACAAACTTACTCTAAACATTATTTCTTCCTTTTTTTTTTCTGGGTGCTGGGTGGGTACCAGGGATTGAACTCAGGGGGCCCTCAGCCCCTGAGCCACATCCCCAGCCCTATTTTGTATTTCATTTAGAGACAGGGTCTCACTGAGTTGCTTAGTGCCTCACTTTTACTGAGGCTGGCTTTGAACTCACAATTCTTCTGCCTCAGCCTCCTGAGCCACTGGGATTATAGGCGTGTGCCACCATGCCCATCCCTAAATATTCTTTATCTGAAGCAAATATTAATAATTTGTATGTTTATTCATTCATTCAAAGAACAAATGTTGCAGATGATATTATGTCAGGTTCTCTGATAAATCTAGATGAAAAGACCCTCCCTATAATAACTTTGAACTTAATACTCTTTAAATTCTACTCAATGTACATGACTTACTCATCAAGACTAATGATGTTAAGATTTTGAAGTTATGTATTCCCTGTCTGACTTTAACTTGGACCAGCCATTTCACAACTGGATGAGCACAAATGTATCCTAAACTACTCTAAAAAACACTTTTAAAGACACAGCCTACTGGTGATATGTTGATAGCTTCCTGGGCATGGTTAAAGCTGAAAGGACTCTTAGGGATGAGTGGAAAAAATAAATAAATAAGTAAAAGCTCTTCTTAAATCACTAGAACATATCACTTGGCTTTTTCTGACCTGACTGGGACCAGCCTGCAGATTCCCCCACTGTACTTCTTGATACCACATGACCTTATATTCATTGTTTTGCTTTAGTTTATTCTGATTCTTTTTTCTAGATAAGAAATCTCAACATAATCTCAAATAATTCTTAATTCACTCCATTCCATCAGCAACAAGTAATAAAATTCATAATGAAGTCCTACTTATAAGTCTGTTATATTTTACTTTATTTTCTCAAGAGTCTGGTGCTATCCAGTACTCAAGGTCTTCACCAGCATATTTTACTGTCCCTTATTATCAGACAGAGGATCTGGTTAGAATATAAATATTTCCCCAGATATCATTTGGTTTAAAGTTGACTCTGCCAGGTAGTAAGCAGTAGATTCTTTGAGCTGTTTGCTTTTTACCCTATATCAATCCTAAGGCCCCACTCTAAAAAGACAAAAATAAGCAGGTAGCTTCTGAGAGGGTTCCTGGGCAGGAAAGTTTGGGGGTGTGGATGGAGTGGGGAATACATTTTCTGCTTAAACTTCCTGTCAATGTCCCTATTTAGGTACAAATTCTACTGAATAATTCAGTGATCATGTAAGTTTTTTGTCATGAGTCAGTTATCACTTTGCAAAAGCAAAATCCATTTTTATCAATGGAGTTTATTGACTTAAATTTTTAAAGTTTCTTATTACTTCATTGAATGAAATAACTGGTTAGAACAAGGGGGAAAATTAAACCTTTTATCATAATTCATAAATCAAGGATTTGTAAAAACCTCATTTTTTCCCTTTTGTTTATATGGTTGGAATTTTATTATTAAAGAGGTTATTATAAAAATGAACAAATACCCAAAGGTACAAGATAGGATTTTCCAAAATGGCTATGTCCTGGCTGGCTTCAGAGCCAGATGAGTTTCATTGTTGCTGCTGACTGCATAATAATGACCACTAGAAAAATTGGTTATTTCAGGGCCTCTCCCCTAAAAACACCTTAAAAGAGGCACAGACTGGTAGGCAACTTGTAAAACAGTCATTTTCGTCGCGAAGTGTCAGGGTTGACATGTTTGGTCTAAGCATACACATTTGTCACATTCTTGGCCATTGCACCTCTGCCTAGGGCCTGTGAAGGAAACTTACATGGTCTATAAATCTGAATATAGATCAAAATAAAAGTTCCTTTTCTTGTTTTCAACCCCAAGTTGCAAGTTATGTACATTTTTAGCAGTCTTGTATACATTATCTTTTACATATTTTTTTCAAGGAATTATATCTTTAATATAAAATAATAATTCAGTAAAAATCACTTTCCTTTCCCTCTATAAAAAAGAGGGAAAGGAAAGTGATTTTTTTAAAAAGAAGTATCTCTCCAAAGCCATCTGAAAGACATCCTCCCCACCACTACACCCCAATTGTGGGTGACATTTGTGTTTAGAAAGTGGGGTTGTAGCTACTTTTCATGTAGGATGATTACTTTGTGGCCATGACCTTTGGGGAAAAGGCTGAGCAGAGTTAGATAGCAGGAGGACAGAGGAGAAGCTGTGGGAGTACATTGCAAACAGAGATGGGTGAGTTAAGTTACTCAAATGCCATCTGTCTCTGTTTTGCTAACTCATTAGCTCGGACACCACATTGTGTTAATCCCCACTTCCCCTGGCTATGAGCTTGATCCAAGTCTCCAGGGAACAGTGGGACTGCTCAGCCTGACTCTCCCGTCAGCTGGGCCACAGCTTCTCGGCATCGGGCAGCATGCCAGGCCTGACACCCTTCACTGCTGCATCACATTGAGGTGAAGCCTCCTTCACCTCCCCTACAACAGACATGGAAACCTCTGAACAACTTAGTTCATTCTTCCAAAGACTCTTTTAGGCAATGTAATTGGTTTTTTCTTTTCTGGCTTTTCACCTCTTAGCACTGTCTTCCTCCCCAGCACCCCTCCAGGCAACTGGCAATTTCATGGTGACCATCTTCAAAGTTTGATAACACTAGGCAAATAAATGCTCTCACATGCTTTCTGAATCTCTCTCTCAGAAGAGCCCATCACACAGCTAAGAACCAACAAATGAATCCTAATTTGTTCCCCAGAACTATATTCAAAAGGGCAGTATTACTTCTGGTCCTAGCTAGCATTAAGAGCTTCCAATTATTCTGTGAATAATTGGTTAGATATGTCATTGTCTCTTCTGATGACCTTCCTGGAATATGTGTATCATTTCCATTGACCTATTTTGACCCCTCTGGCCCTCACTTTTCTCATCTGTAAAAGGGTGTTTAGTGAGAAGGACTAAATATTTTTTGAAGACTCTTCCAACTTTAAAAGTAAAAGTATACTGTACTTATTAATAATGGGATTTGCTAATATTTATATGTGTTCCAGGTACTGTACTAGGCATTTGACATTCATGATCCCATCTAATGGTATCTAGATACTATTCTATCTTGGATTTACAGATGAAAAAAGTGATTTGCAGAAAGGTTGAGCCATTAGTTTAAAGACAAATAGCTGATAAGTGGCAGAGCCAGAATTCAAACTTAGGTCATGTGTCATGGCAGACATCTGTAATCCCAGAAACTTGAGAGACTGAGGCAAGAAGGTTGCAAGTTTGAGGCTAGCCTCAGAAACATAGCAAGGTCCTATGCAATTTAGACAGATACTGTCTCAAAATAAAATTTAATTAAAAAAAAGGGATGGGAGTGTGGCACAGTAGCACCCCTGGGTTCAATCCCTGGTACCAAAAATTAATTAATGAATAAAACTCAGAGAGGTTGGCTCCAGAATCTATAGCCTTAGCCTGTTATTGTGGTCACCTAAGGTGGTCCCTTAATCACTTCATTGCTATTTCCCCAGGGTCCCTCCCAAAGTTTGTGGATTCTCAGGAATGATCTCATCCACAGTTAGGGCAGTATTCTTTGGAGGTTATTTTTGCCTCCTTTTAATAAGTGGCACTTTGAGATAAAAGTAGGAACTTAATACACAGAAGCTATTGGAAGAACTCAGGAGTCCTTTTCTGCTGGGGTATCCATCTGCTAAGTGTCTCTCCCAAACAAATTAGGATGAGCAGAAAATTTAAATATTAGATATTCTTTGACCTGCTTAACCCTGTTAACTGGGGCAAATCAGGAACTGTCTATGGTCTAACTTCATAGAGAGTTAAGTTCTACAATTAAATGTTGAATGATCTGTGCAAGATATAAAGGCGTTTACAAGCCTATGACTCATACACAAGCAGCAACCACATACCATTCCTCTCCACTCTTTGTTGTAAGGCACCCACTGACTATCTTACACCATCTGGATGGCAGGAATCACAGCAAATTCCTCCCACATTCAGCACAAACAGGACTCATTCAGGAATCTTAGCAGTAGGAGATAATGGAGAGCTTGCTTTTGCCTAGTCCTTTCTGTGTCTGCCATGACACTGCCTGGGACCCCAGTGGCCCTTCCAATCTCCTCCAGAACACTGGATTGCACATTCCTTTTAGCATCAGAGGTTTTCCAAGCCAAACAAGAACTCTTTTTAAATTTTTTTTTAACTTTTCCAAAGCTTTTTAAAATTTTTTAAAATTAATTAATTTATTTTAATTAGGTATATATGACAGCAGAATGCATTTTGATTCATTGTACACAATTTCATTTCTCTGGTTGTACATGATGTAGCATCGTACCATATGTGCATTCATACATGTACCTAGAGTAATGATGTCCATCTCATTCCACCATCTTTCCTGCCCCCATAACCCTTTTCCACTGCTCCCTCCCCTTTGCCCAATCAAAGTTCCTCCATTTTTCCCATGCCCCATCTCCCATTATGGATCAGCAGCCACTTATCAGAGAGAATATTCAAAAATACAGACAACAATAAATGTTGGCGAGGATATGGGGAAAGGCACACTCATACATTGCTGGTGGGACTGCAAATTGGTGCAATCAATCTGGAAAGCAGTATGGAGATTCCTTGGGAAACTTGGAATGGAACCACCATTTAACCAAGCTATCCCACTCCTGGGTCTCTACCCAAAGGACTTAAAATCAGCAGACTATAGTAACACAGCCACATATATGTTTACAGTAGCTCAATTCACAATAGCTAAACTGTGGAACCAACCTAGATGCCCTTCAATAGATGAATGGATAAAGAAACTTTGTTATATATAAACACAATGGTAACTCAGCATTAAAAGAGAATAAAATCATGACATTTGCAGGTAAATGGATGGAGTTGGAGAATATCATGCTAAGCGAAGTAAGCCAATCCCAAAAAAGAACTCCTCTTAATGGCATTCAGTGTTTCTCTTTTCCTGGTCCCAGGGGGGTTTTCCTGCCAGCCAGTGGGAAGGTGATTGTTTCTGCCTCTCATTTCATCCTGACTTTCCAACTTACTTACACTATGCCACCTGCAAAGATATCCCCAAAACTAGGGTAGCATTTACAGTTTTGAAGGCCCAAAGACTGGTTCATGACACAGAAAAATTATAATCCAGAGGAAACGGTAAATTCATGGATACTACCTCTGCCTGTGTGTCTGGACCTATTTGGAGGAAATGAACAACAATACTGAAATGCCAAACATATGATACCAAATGATTTGGGTTTTGGTATCAGAGATGGCTGCTGTTTTTCCCTCAGCAGACCCAAACCACTGACTCATTCTCCTCAAACTCCAGTTCCATGTTTAACTGAAGACACACAGAAATAAATGCATGTTGGCAGGAAGACAAGTCCTGAGATGAAGCAGGAGGTGTGCTGGCTGATAGAAAGGCTGTTATTTTAATTTCTTTTACATTGAAGCAGTCTCAGATGGATAGTATCCAGGTAACTTGTAGTGCCTGCACCTTATTAAACTCCTGTTTGATTCAGAATTTACAGCTAAATTGCACCTGGAATTCTTCAAGTTGGAACTAGACTTTGGTTCATTTGTTCACAAAAAGGATAGACAAATTGATTGTGTAACCTACAGCAAGTGGCATAAAAACCTTTAGAATAAATAGTGGCTCATTTTTGTTAATGCCTTTATTTTTTAATTTATAAATTAAACTATGCTGATTTAGTATCTATGGTTTGACAGGCAATGTGCCTGAAAAGCATACCTGTGGGTGTGTTTTCTCTGTATCTGTCTCTTTTTATTGCATGTGACAGAAAGTAAAATTATCACAAGGATACTGGCATATCTATAGAAACAAAGGACTGGGACACAGCTTACCTCAAGAGCACCTAGGGCCAGGATTAAATCCTATCAAAGTCTTCTCTATCTCTCATACCACCTCTCTCATACACATATTACTAACACCACCAAATGGACATCCTCCTAGATCTGCATTGTCTATACAATAGCAGTAATCACATGTGGTCATTGAGGACTTGAAATGTGTTATAAGTGTAATACACACTGGATTTCAAAGATGTAAAGTGGGAAAAAATAATGTAAAATATCTTAATTTTTTATATTGAGTATATGTTGGGGTGATAATGTTTTGGACATATTGTGCTAACTAAAATGTATTGTTGACCTCTATTTCATCTTTTCATATGGCTACTAGAAAATTTTAAATTATATTTGTGGCTTGCATTATATTTCTCTTGGACAGTGCTCTTCTTCTGGGTTGCTTTACCAGACATGTACAGCAACACAAATCTCCCCATGCCTTAGCCCATCTTAGCTTAATGAAGGAACACTGGAAGGGACACAGACATATATCACCAATCCAATATGTATCATCCTAAGTCCATCCTTTTCCTTCCCCTTTACCATTCATGGTAACTGCTACTTGAGTTGAAATAGTTTCTTCTTTTTGAAAGTAGCTTTCTATATTCACTTATCTCAAAAATATTTATCAAGTCCCTATCCTATGAAGATCTTGCCCTAAGCATTGGAAATACAAAGTTTCTGCCTTCACAGAGTTTCCCTTGTAACTGAATCAGCTACTTGTTTTCACAGATGTCGGCCCTGTACAGGAACTGCACCTCCCAAGGTAGCTACATCTGGTTCATGCAAGGCCTCTAGTGAGCTTGAGTTGAGTGAAATTTTTTTGCTCAGATTTTGAGAGTTACCATTAATCTTGTATTGTCAAGGGATATGCAAGGATACTGATCTTCACAAATTGGGACCCTTCAGTGACATACATCTGTGGGTTTTTTTCCTGCTTTTAAGGAGCTATATGCCAGGGCCCCTCTCTGTGGAGTTATACTTGTCTCTTCCTTGTCGTTGTCATCACCCAAAGAAGACCACTGTACAGTTGAAAGTGCAGTTTGAAATCTCTCTCTCTGCCTCCTCACAAAGAGCCTTTCCTTTAGATTTCCTGGCAGTATGTGTGAAGAAGCATTTAGTATTTTTTTAAGTAACTTTTAAAATCATGTATATTCTTCAAACAAAAAAGTGTATGCATCATAAGTGTACAGCTCCACAAATTTTCTCAGTGGACACACATGTATAACCAATATCCAGATTAAGAAGCAGAACATTTAATACCCGACCCACAAATTCCCCCTTCCTTTCATTCCCCTTGTCCCACCCCTCCCCGCTCTTCCTAGTAGAACCTAAACCACTCTTTGGACTTCTACAACCATAGATTAGTTTGCCTATTTATATAAATGGAGTCAAACAGTAGGTTCTGAACCTCATTGGTATTAGTTCTTCTATTCAATATTGTGTTATGAAGTTTATCTATGTTCTTTTCAATAGGAAATATGGGTAGCCAAAAAAGAAAATAAAGATTATAACCCATTACAGTAAGATGATGAAAAATATAAGTATTTATAATTCTAGCCACTTTTCTATGTATAAAACTTATGTCAGTTTTTAAAATTAGAACATAATGCTTAACAACTTCTTTGCAATTAGCTTTTGTATTTATTTTATCCAGATTTATCAATGTGTTCTAAATGTCAGTCTATCTTAAGGAAGCTGCACTCTAAACTGAATTTAAAAGTAATGTAGAAGAGTGAAAATTCATTTTTTAAAAAAAATTAAGAATACACATGAGTTTTTATGTATTAATCATTCTGGCAGTTCTATATTTGGTCCATCCTGGTCAGACTTCCAGATTTCCAAATAAAGGTAATAAGCAAATGGACCATTGAGTTGCTAGGGAAATCTGATACTGAATACCAAATTGAGCCCATTGCTTCTTCTGTTAATGTGTAACAGATTAGAAGCCAGATAATTCTGAGAGTGGCTTGTTGGAATCTCGGTTAAGTCCTGGTTACTTTCTACCCTAAGACAATCCTGTAAAATGTTCCTTATTTCTCAGATGAAGAGCCTCATCACCACATCTGTTTGGGATCATAAGAAATAATACTTACATAACATTTTGGAGTCCTTGAATGAAAAGTTTTTTGGAGTTGCTGACTATTCTTAAAATTTCCTCAACCAACATTGTGGAAATACATTGTTATGGATATAGTTGCTGAGCTGGGTTATTAACTAGATTGCAAATCTTGGATAATGGAAAAATCTAAGTTTTGAAATTCTAGTCATTTATTTAAAAAGCTAGTCTTTACTGACTAAATGTTCACACTATGAGCTTAACCTGTTATAGTTTGGACTTGTTAAATCTTCACATTTGAGATCTTCATCTTTACTCATTTTGGATTTTATCTATTGGCATATACTAGTGGTTTTCCCTGATTAATGTCACCTGGAACACTATAATTCTGAGGTAACTCCCATCCTGCAGGAGTGTAAGAAGTAAATGCTCCTGTTAGCAAGTAAAACTTGAATACATGACCTGAGACTCCTCAGACACTGACTGTCAGGCACTCTTGGAGGCCTGCATTGGCTGAAACTTAAAAGGTAGAGAATATACCCTATATGGGAAAAATGCCAGTCTGTGCAGAGATACAGTAGTCATAGGGCATCTCGGAGGTCAAAGGAACATTAGAATCACTCCAATCCTACTTTTTTTGTTGTTGTTGTTTAAATGGAGAAAGGGAGGTCTATGGAAGTCACAGAATGAGTTAGTTACAGAGAGTTAGTTATAGAGAGGTTAGAAGCTCCTTTGCTGTTTCATCAGCCACCTAGATGTCTGCACTATTTGGAAGATTCAAGGAAAGACAGTGTCTGAGGAGTGATCAGGGCAATATCCGACCCTGTTACACTTGGGCTGTCTCTGGTAGGATTTGCAGCCTTCTCTTTCCTGGGCCAGCTGATGTCAGTAAGAGTATTGACTCATTCTTACCCAACTTAGGGTTGGGATGGTGAGAGGAATTTGGCATTTTATCTAATCAGCATTGGAAATTTGGCATTCTGCTGGAAAATTAAAATATTCAGTCCAGGAGATTTTCACAAGACACTTCCCTCACAATTAGATAGTGAAGATTGATCTGATCGTTATTAAATTTGTGAGTCTTTTTCTCTTGCATGCTCTCTCTCTCTGTTCTTGTGGTGTTCTTTCTGAAACTTGTTTCTGATGACCACTTCACCCTTACTTTCCAAGTTTAATTACATTTCAGTTGTCACAGATATATCAGTTGTTGAATCTTTAGTATGCAAAGATGCTGAGGCTTGCCTTCCAAAATTCTTCCGGGGTCAACTCACATTATAGTCTAGGTCCAGGAAATGAGAATATCTTTAACTCACTGGGGACCGTCTTGGCCTTGAGCAGAAATGGGGTCTGAATCATTACCTAAGAGAGCTTTGTAGATTGTCACAGTTGGCAGCCTCAGACTTGAGCTAATCCTGGAAATTCTTTAACTTCCCAGAAAGAAGGTTCCACAAGGTCAAGCTGAGGCCCTCAGAGAGAGCAGATGGAATAGAGTTTGCAACCAGTTGCCCTTACAGCTGTACTTGAAGATGACTAAAATTTTATCTTTAAAAAAAAAAAACTTTCAGGAGATATCTATTATTTTCATTTTACTCTGTATGTAGAAGGAATAAGAATGCTCTGTAATCTCTGAAAGAAAAGCAAACAAACTTGACTTAGTTCCCATGGTGAATGCAAAGAAGGCTGAGCCAATAGAAACAACTCAATTATTACAAAAATGTGTTTCTTCTGGCGGCTGCACAGTCAGTCTTTTATATCCAGTCACTGTAATCGGCCCATCACCCAAAACTCATTCCAAGGTTATTATGCTGGTTGTGGGGGCTGCTTCTACAAACAAATATTGATTTTACTAAATGTCCCTACTTTCTAACTCTCTTTGTGGCACAAGAAGAGTACCAAAGCATCATTTAGGAAAAGAAAGTGTAGAATATCAGAGTGATAAGATATTGCAGTTTTTTGTTTTTTTTGTTTTTGTTTTTTTTAAAGCTCTGGCCTATGGAACTCAAACCACACAAATTAAAACCTACAAAATCTGCTGTGTAATCCAGTTTTAATTAACTTGAAGAAGGCATATTAATGTTTCATTAAAATGAAATTCTGTTTAAATGGAAAACCACCAGTGCATGGTACATCAGGACATTGTTCACATGAGTTTGGGGGTTAGCAAATGAATCCTCTATTTAGAAAAACCAAAGCAAACCCTGTGTCACTGGGACCTTCTTACACTTTGGAGAACTTGTCCTGGGTTCCATGGAATGTAGGGAGTGCCCCTGGTTGGGGCTGAAGCGTGGCTCAAGGTATTGCTTGCCAATGTTTCCCTTTATGGCCCTTGCAATCTTCTATCTTCCTGCTCTCTGCCTGTCTTGTCTCTCTTTAATACTTGGCCTTGGTACCCCAGCACCACCTCTCCCACTTTCCATATCAAACTGACTGATTTGATCCCCACTATTATTTGGGTGGACAGTGGATGACATGAAGCACTCTATCAAAAGATGAGGTTGCTATTTCAAGCTTACAAAAGGGATGATCACAAGGGGCTGGTGAAAAATAAAACCTTTTTTTTCAAACTCTCACTTCACCCCTTGTCTCAGAGCTGAAGGACCCTCTAACCTAAATACCTCCTTCTCTGAGGAGGGAAGTGAAACTCAGAGATGAAGAAATTTGTCTGAACTAGTTAAGGCCATTTTCATGGGGCCTCTCCATCTCTACTCATGCCCTTTCCCCTCTAGCCCACTGTCCTGATGGCTGTGGACCTGTTGATTACAACACAGCCCACAGCAAGGAAATCCTGCCCTGTCAGCAGATCTGCTTTACAAGCTGACATAGGACATGTGCACATTTGGAGTCAGGAGAATGGCTGAGTTTTAGTTCCAGTTCTGCCTCTGCTTTGTTGGCTTCAGCGAGTCACTTCTCCTCCCTTTGTCTATTTCCCCATTGGCAAGGAGAAGATAATGAACCTTTCCACCTATCAGGCTCACTTGAGTGCCATAAAGAATAATGAGGTGATATTTGTAAAGTGCTTTGAGCTGCTGGGAAAGAGGAGGGGGTTAGCTCAGCAGAACGCATTATTAGCTGGAAGCACTTATCAATTGAGCTGTTTAACAATAGTGGGGAGTAAGAATACTCAGAAATGAATTCCAGGAACTAGCCCTGCTTTGAATGTAGGAGGAGGATTAGTGGGGACCTAATAGGTATTCCACTTCTCCAATTTCTTTAGTGTACCATCAAACTAGGAAAGGTAATTACATTCTTCTATGTCGGATTCAGTCTGGAGTTTCAATTGGGATGTCAAAGTGTGCTTGTCTTCTATTCTCATACTGAGGCTGTGTTATGTTGTAATTGTTAAAGCCTTGGGCATCTTCTATCCCCTGGGGCATTTCACTTAGGAGCTATACAAAGTAATTTCTATGCAGAGGCTGGGCTGCTGTTTATAAGGTTGATTAGTGGAGTTTCTAAGTCTAAAGCGCCTGGGGAGCAATTTGGATGAAGCAGGGAAATAAAAGCCAAGGTCTTTATCATGGTCGATCTTTTTTATTATGCCGCTCCATGGGAATTTTCTCAGTAACTCAGATGTATGTCCAGTGCAAAATGTGGGACTTGATGGCCATGTCACACCCTTATTCAGGTGAAAAGGGAGGCCTACCCCCAGGTAAAGGTGAACTTGCAGGTCACTCAGTATATTTAGAGCTTTCTTTTAAATCCCCTTCCTCCCACAGAAGGTTAGATGAGAGATGTTCATGGGGCCTGACGTATAGGGATATTTCCAAATGATCAGATGAGGGATCTGTTCCCCCAAACCTATACTCCACTGTCTCCAGACTCATAGCCCTCAGTACAGGTTGCTGTCCTTTTCAGAGCCAAGCAGGAGGAGTGGAAAACCAGAACTAGAGAAATGTTTTGAGCTACTATAGCTCTCTGGGCTGACTGGACCATGAGACAGGAACAATGTGGTTCCCTCTTAAGAGGCAGGAGCCTCCTCAGGGTATATAGAGAGGTCAAGACGTCATTTGAAATGATAATTTTCCTGATCAAAGTTATATTAAGGAAATTGTACTGATTACATCTTTGTCCCTGAAGTTTATGAGCCTTTTTGTAATAACTGCTTCCGCAAACCAGTTCCCCTCTTCACCCGTTCTCCAGGCCTCCATCTGCAGAGGCTGAAGGACAAGTTCACCAGCCAGGCCAGGGGTTCAAGTACTCTTTCTTCTCTGAAATGACGTGTGAGTCTCCAGTGACAATCCTCCAGTGTGGTGTAGTTACATGCAAGGAGCCTATGGGCATCCCATTCCTGTGCCTAAGGCGTACGTATGCACACACGAACCCACCTCTGCTCCTTGGTCCTGCTGTGTCAGGCAACCCCTGTTGAAGCCTGCACCTCTTCAGGGGCTGACAAACCCCTGAGACCAACTCCTGGGTCCCTTCCTGAGTCTGCCACCAACTCATGTTTGAGTTTTCCTCAGCAAATTGCTTCTGTGCCCTGAGATGCTGTGAAATAATATCAGATTAACTTGGCAGGATTCTCTGACCTTTTTCAAAGACCCAGATTTCTTGTTTATTGTAGTTTGAATGTCTTCAATCTTCTAAAGGCACTTGGAATCCTCTCTTCATTTCCCTCTCCCCGGGTGTCTGTTTACCCCAGACAGCCTCCCCCAGTGGGTTCTCCAGCTCCTGTCCTTTCCTTCACCTCTGCCAGGACAAAGTCCAGCACTGGGCTAACCTTCCTGGGTCAAGCCAGAGGAGAAGGAGAAGGCTGTCCCTGCTGCTGCCCACTGTTGTGGTTTCCCTCTGTGGCCACAGCTGCTGCCCCCACACCCCCATGCCTGCTCTTTCTTCTCAATGAGCCTCAGTACCAGTGTCCCAGTGAGCCGCTGGGAACAGAGGTCTGTCCCCTGCACTGGCCTCGGCTCCCCACCCCAGAACACCCAAGCGTCAATGGGAAACAGCAAGATCTGTCAGCATCGCCCTTTTCTTCGGGGCTTTGAGGGCCACATTCTCCACGGCCATCTGTTCCCTTTCACCTCTCTGGACAATGTTGCTTTTTGAAGCCAGCGATTCTTCCTCTTTATCCCCTCCTCTCCCGCCTCTCTTCTTCTGTGCTCCCACCCTTTCTCCTCTCATCTCTCTCCTTTTCCAATCCTATGAAATTAGCTCTTCTAAGAAAAAAAAAAACCTGCCCTTCCCCCAGACAAAACAGTTTTGCAATCACTATGGTTTTATGAGTTTTTATTTAGAAATTTTTTTAAAGTAGGGGCTTGCTACTTTTAAAGTTTGTGATTCTTTTGAGAGGGATAGAAGGGGGAAGAATAGAAAAACTTTCCAGTCATGAAAAAAGAAAATACAGAATAATAATGAGTTTAGGTTCCTGCTGTTAGGCACTTGCCTGTTTAAATAGGGAACTTCCCTTGCCTTCTCTTGATGATCAGTTTAAGGAAAGTTTTACACCCTTGAGTTACTTCCACCACCTACTTTATTATTATTTTATTGTTGCTGCTACATCATCATTGTTGTGCTGTTTTTAATTTAGAACTTGGGCTGCCATGGAGCCTTTCATCTTAAACACAGCCATAGACAACTGCAGAGGTACCCGGATCCAGGCAAGGGAGTCCATGGGACCCTCCAAGGGAACCAGTAATACAGACTCAAGGGGTGGATGTGAATGGAGTGTTTATCCTAGTACTGACCAGTGGCTTAAGTGCATGGCTGTGGGCACACCACTTTTCTAAGAACCAATGATAGAATCTTTCATTTCAAAAAATAATAAACACATGATTCTTCTGTTTGTACCATTAGTTTGTTTCATAAACATGTGGGCTTATGATAATGTCATAAAAACTTTATGGGCCTTCTTGGTTTAAGGATTTTTAAAGAATCCTTGGTTAGTAGTCTAACTCAGTTGCTGGCATGGGAAGTGTCCAGAGCAAGGATCACAGCCACTGCTGCTTGTCAGAATCCTGGGTAAGGCTGGCATATGGGTCCTGGACTGCAAGGTTTTGAATCCTGGCTCTTCCACTTGCTAGTTGTACAATGGAGGTAAAGTTTTGTCATCTATAAAATGAGGGCAATAATAGTATCTTCTTTGTTTTGTTATTGTGATGATTAAGAGTTTATCATTACGTTAAGTACTTAGAACAGTTTCTGACACACAATAGGTGTTCATAGATAGTAGCTATGATTTGTCCTTCTTCCCACCCCAGAAGCACAGAACATGAAAACATGGGCTAACTGGCTTTTGTTAGGGCTCTTCTTAACTCTCTTATGTTTAACTTCCTCTGTTTTATTTTTTTCACTGTAGAGTTAACACTTATAAAAGAAATCATAAATATCAGAATTGTGGTGATTAAAAAAAATGTCATAAAATATAGAAATGTTCTAAGATATAAAGATATATAATCATACGTTTCTGGCAAAAGGTGAGCCGGATGTGTAAATTAAAATCACAGAAAGAAAGCCAGTCATGGCTTTGGCAACTGGGGTTATTTTACATATTTTCAGTTGGAGGAAACCTGGAGATTTATTTTTCTTCTGTATCAATTGCTAGAAGCCTATCATATGACTAAGAGTTTCCTAACATTAGGAAGAGAACATTATTAAAATATGCTTTTCTAGAATGGCATAGATGACTCTGAAAAATAAATTGCATACTAAAATTTAATAAGGAAAAGAAGACAAGTGGAGTGTCTAAGAAATGATGAGTTGAGGTTCCCTCCCACAGGGGATGACAAATGATCACTCTTGTAATACTTTCTAAATGACTGAAAGAATCATTGAAAGGAGAAATAATGAACCAGACTGTGGTGTTCTAATCCTGGTTCTGCCATTTCCCAAGCAAAATTGGTCTGATAATGGTACCTTCCTCATAGAGATAATGTAAGTGAGCCATTTAGCCTAGCACCTGAAACACACTAATTATCCCAGTGTTACCGAATAAGTCTTGACCATTACTTGTTACATCAACTGACATCTGAGGTGTGGGATTCATAACACGAGATCAGAGGTCTTGATTACTCTTCTGATACTGGCCATTTTCAGCAAATCCATTTCTGGATATTTATTTCCTGTTTCTGGATAAATAGTAGCTATCAAGGAAGAAGGAAATTGCTTTGCTTAAGAATTCATATTTTGCAGATGTGTCCTGACTGCCCGCTGCTCACTAAAACCAGTTCCCCCAGTTAAAATAATCCCACTGGTATCAGCATATTTATCATTGTTTACCTTTCCCTCTATAAGGCAGCTTGAAAACACTTGACTGGGCCCCTGAGGATTGGAGCACCCAATTTAGGAATTTAGAGGATGGTCATCTCTGTTGCCCAAGACCCCCTCCACCCGCCACAACACACATACTAACAGTCTGCATGATGCTGGAATCTTGCAACTTCTGTTCTAGAGGCCAGTGTGATTGTCTATCAAAAATGGAATTTTTCCCCCTCCAATGACCCCCATTTGTTGTGAGCCTTGTGTTGGCTGGGTGGCCATAGGGACATCCCTGCCTCTCACATTATGCGTACATGTGGGGGCACATACCTCCCAAAAGGAGAAGTGTCCCAGCTTCTCCTAGCCTTGACTCAGGAGGCCCAGTTCAGATGTGGAGGAAATACAAGCAGCACTGAGGGAATTCAAGCAGACAAGGCGAATTCACCAATGTGGGAAAATGAAATTCCTTTGGGTTCTCATCTAAAACTCAGGAGTTTGAGAAACTGGGATCCCCTGCACCAAACTTCTTTCCCTCACCCCCTTCTGAGAGCCTTCGGGGTCAGTAAGCAAGTGTGACGCCAGCATTCCATTCCCTCCTGCTCATGAACATGTCCTGATTCCTATCAGGATCCTCTGCTTCCCCAAGGGGCAAGGGGCAGTGGAGCTGGGTGGGAGAAAAGCATAACAATAAATCATCACGCTCTGGGCAAGGTGATAATTAAAAGCATTCTCCACAAAGATGTGCTCTCTTATGTCAGAAAGGAAGCACAGGGACCATGGAAAGTCCTGGAAGGCCTGGGCTCAGGCCCCAGCTCTGCCTTCAGTGAAGTAGGTTTCAGTGATCAAGTCACTTCTGTATGAAGTGGAGGTAATGATTGTGCCCACATCTTGAGATCAAAGGAAAGAAACACTTTAGTTGACTTTATCAGCTGCACTAACGTCCTCTGAGTTTTCAAAGCACCTCAGGGCGGCTGTCTCCTGTCCCCTTGATTCTCCTGACTCCCTGTGAGGAGAGTCTCTGTTCCTGTCTCACAGAGGAGACAGAGGAGCTGGAACTCTGAAAGATGATGTCTTGAAGAACTGCAGGTCAGGGAGCATGACGGAGAAGGGACTTTAATGAGGGTCTCTGAGTGACCAGGCACTAGCCCTGGCCTGTTTTAAACCACAGGCTGTCGGTTACCCCTCCTCACCAAGACTTTCTGAATTAATGTTTTGGGTGACATCTCTGACAACAGCTCCAGTCAGATTAATTATGGCCATTCTAAAGAACATTTACCTCTCCCCTCTGTATCAGCAAACAGGAGTCTTAAAAACTGGGCCAAAGGACATTCTCCAGAATGATGCCTTCAAAATAAAAAGGACAGAGCCATTTCACAAGATACAAGGTGGCGGATTTCTAATGCAAATATATCCTCAAGGGTATGTGCACTCTCCTCCTCACCCAGGAGGCTACAATTGCAAGCGAAACAGCATATGCCTCACACATGATGAACATCATCTCCGAGAGCTTTTCAAAAATGCAGACTCCTGAGCAGCACCTTGGGAGATGTTGATTCATTAAGTTTGAGCTGGGGCCCAGAATTCAGCATTGTTTTAAATGAACAAGGTGATTCTGATGCACAGAATACACATCTGAAACAATGCTCTAATAATTTCTCCAGAAATCCAATCCAATGTACTGATTTTATATCAGTGATCATCTCTTAGGGTAAGCTAATCTGTATTTTCACAATAATTTTTTGAGGGGTAAGATCCAGAGAAAAGAGTTCAAACCTACAGAAAAGTTCAAAGAAAAGTACAGTGAACTCCCCATATACCCTTTACCTAGGTTGTTAATACTTTGTCATATTTGTTTTATCTCTCTTGCATTTTGTTATCATTTTATTTTTATAATATCTGCATGCCCATTTTGAGAATGCTATAGATATCATGATCCTTCATCTCCAAATATTTTAGCATTTATCTCCCAAGAAAAGCAATTTATTTTACATAACCACAATGTAATTATCTCACCAGGGAAATTAGCATTGATACACTACTATTATCTAATATACCAGCATTGTTCAAACTTTGCCAAGTGTCCCAATAATGTCCTTATGGCTTTTGTTTGTTTGTTTCTTTGGGTGTTTTTTTGTTTTTGTTTTTGTTTTTGTTTTGTATGGGAGACCCAACCCAGGGGCACTTTACCACTGTGCTACATTCCTAGCCCTTTTTATTTTTTGATTTTGAGACATTGTCCCACTAAGTTACTAAAGCCAGCTAGCCTTGAACTTGTAATCCTCCTACTTTAGCCTTCCAAGTCGCCACTTCACCCCTCTTATGACATTTTTTTTTTTGGTCCAAGATTAGACATTGCATTAAGTTGAAATGTTGTTTTGCATTAATTTTTTAAGCCACTGATTAACAGGGATCGACAGCCAGCATCTCATTTGGGGGTTCTTCTTCCTGCCCTGGGGAATCTAAGCCACCCTAAAACTTAAAAATCTCAAATAATTAGTAAATAACAAAACACAAATACTCAGAAATATATTTACAATAGGCGAAGCCCCTGATAGATCTAGTCCACATGGAACTAGATCTATCTAGTTTGTCTGGAACCAGACAAAGAAAAGATGGCTCTGGTGATTTACTTAAGGGGGTACATCAAAGGCAGGGATAAGGTTTCAAGGGCAAAGTCTTAATTCTTGATGTCTTGCAGTCAGCAGATTGACTGACATCTTGGCAGGTCACCCATCTCAGGTGCTGTGTGGGATCTTTAGCAGAGCTTGAGGGGGAAGTTCACCTGTATCAGGCGGTCAGTCCCTGTGGGGGGTGCCCCACGTAAATTACCAGTGCCAGACTTATCCCCAGTATTGTGGGCTACTGCGCACAATAATCCACACACAACCCATGGATGGCTTGTGACAACTGATGTTTTCATGGAAATATTCATGAAAACATTTTTCTTTTTTAAAATATATGTCCTGATAAATAACAATATTCTCTTGTGTCCTTACTGCTTACATAGAGCAATGATCTAGTGTGAGCCTGAAGCAGAGCAGTCTTCATCCAGGACCAAGTCATATCAGCTAAGGTACCAGCAAAGAACCAGCTCTCAGTCCTGAATTTTCCTTCTGAACTGAAATCCCAAAGGCAAATCACATGTGTCCTCTGGCTTTTCAGTCAAGTGCATTGTCACCTGACTTTCTCATTGTCTAATCCAGGTCCTTGGATATATAAAGCTTTCAAATATTACTTCATTATAGTTTTAAGTCAGTTATGTGATATCATTTCAGTTAAGTGATATAGTTATCAAAAGAGTAACTGATAAAGGATATGCCATTTTTTTAACCCTTCACCTCTCTCTCCAAAGGTAGCTGACTAAAGGCACACATCTGGGTGTGATTCCCCCAGCCCCCGGCCCCCAGCCATTAGAGCTATAACCAATATAAGATGAGAACAAACATCTGTGTTCCTTCTGTGTCAGCCAATGTCACCTGAAGTAAATATCAGATGGTCAAAAATGAGATGATAACCATGTATAATATGCAAGACTTATTAGAATTCAGCTCTGGTGTGTCGCGACTTCTTGCCCGCAAGGAAGACGCAACACTCAGGAATCTTCTTTCAGTAGTTTATTTCAGGCCCTTGATAGTTCTTCTTCTCCCTCTCGGATGCCCCTCCCAGCCTTAATAATGCATCTCAAGCCCCAATGCAAAGCAGCCACGTGGAGCTTTCTCATAGGGTGATGAAAAGTCATGCGCCAACTCTCCCAAATAAGGAGTTGTTTGTCACAGACCACAGCGGAGCCAGCGCCATCTTGTAATGGCGACCATAATTTGCATAAACGGCAGAAGTGGCTCACCACACTGGTGTCCTCCTGCTGCCTAAGATTCCACTATGGGAGCAGAAAAGCCAAGGTCATACCAAGACAGCTGATATGTGCAATTTGAAGAATTCAGAGCCAGCAGATAGAACACATTGTGGAAAAAAAAAATTTCATGTAGCATCTTTCTCATCCTTCTGTCTTATCCCACACAGCCTCCCCCCGCACACACACCCCACCTCCAGTGATGGGGATCAAACCCAGGACCTTATATAATACCAGACAGGCACTCTATTAGTGAGCTACATCCCCAGCCCTTTTTATTTTGTTTTATTTGGAGATAGGGTCTCACTTAGTTGATGTTGCTAGCCTCGAACTTGTAATCCTTTTGCCTAAGCCTCCCAAGTAGCTGTGTCTACAGGCATGAGCCCCATATTTGGCTGTGACTTTATCTTCAATGAAACAAGAATTCAAAAAGAAAATTCCTCATATTTTAAAAAATTGTTCAGTTTCTGTTTTCTTTGCATTATTTTGCTAGTATTTACCTAAGGGTGCATGTGTTTTCTTGAATAAGGAATTCACTTTTAATTAAAAATTTTGTTTCAAAGGGTTGGGAGCCTAGGGTCCAGATTATCATTCAGGATTTCCCCCCTTAAATAGATGATGGCAAGCGATAATCGAACTATTTGAGAAGAGGTTCAGGGACATGACCTCCTGGAGGATATTGGGAGCTGAGCAGGTGAGAGGAGATGGTGTCTTTCTATTTGGACACAAGTTCTGTTCTTCTCTAGTTTGCTAGTGTTCCCCAGCTATCTTTGAGGACCTTGATGATTGTCACTATAAACACAACAGAGCAGCCCTATGTAGTATCACCTTCAGAACTGTTTGGTTGGCATATGGGATGGTTTCCACACTGAGCTTTTTCTAATAGAGTGAACATCCTCACCCAGATTCTGGGCTGTTTTGTACATGGTGTCCCTGGAATGTTACCATATATCTTGGTTTGCCCAGAACAGTCCCAATTTACCTGCTATCCCAATATAATCATTAAAATGTCTCCATTTCATTTTCAAAAGTGTCCTAATTAGATGACACTCAAGATTATGGAAACAAAATACTTTCTCCCCACGCAAAAGCCAGTGTCATCATTTGAGTAACTTGTGCTGGCATGTACCAGCCTTTATCCTAGAGATTAGTTTACCCCTGCTCCTGCTGTACCTTCTGCCGAAGAGGATTAATCCATACCTAAGTCTTGCATTCCAGAGGTGCTGACTGCCCTGCCTTTCTGTTTTTGTTTCACTTTCTTTCTTTCCCTAGCAATGAGTTTTATTGAGACTTCAGTCAGCCTCGGTGTGTAGTGCAGGGGAAAGCTGAACTGCATTTGTCCCTTTCACCTCCAGCCAAGACATTGGAAATGAATTTTTTTGCTTTACCAAAGTGAAGCAACCTTCTTTATTAGCCAGCTAAATGCCTCCCTCATGGGCATATGGTTTTTGATGAGGCAGTTGTTACATGGTTTTATGCCTCAGATCCCTTATTTGTAAATCTGAAAGAAGACTAATAGCTTTAAAGTATTTTGAGAATCTCAAAGCTCAAAGGATTATAAATAACAAAAGATATTTCTTTCTCAACTAAAATGGTAGCACAGATACTGTGGTTACTTATTTGATAGATAGCGTGTGGTCCCTGGACCATTGCAGTTGATGGGTTTTTTCCAGTGCTCTATTTATAGAGCTAGGTCAAAAATATCACTTCCGTTGGAACTTGACCTACAGACCATTGTCAGTTTTAGAGACCCAAGGAAGTAGAGTGCACACTAAATACAGCTGGTTCACAGGTTCAGTTAGTGAACTACAAACCCCCAAGGAAATTAATTTTGCTGGAGAATATATGTCTGAGCCTATCCCAATCTCTTTTATTTGATACCTTTGCCCTGTGGCCTCACTGAGCTTGTAGGTCACCTTGAATCCTTATTCTAGAAATAGCCTAGCCTAGGCAGTCTCCTTCCTTCTTTTATAATCCATTTGTCCTCTTCCATTGTAGTTGCTGAAATTCTGTCTTTTTGCGTTGAATAGAACAAGACCCACAGGGGTAGCTTAGACTACTTGGAAATTTTGGGAAAAACAGATCTAAACGTTTCCCCTAGGTCAACTTTCTATTAGGAGTAACCAAGATTCTTTGTCACTTCCCCAGTTCAAATGGATGCCCCAATGAAAAACTGAGGCTGAAGCTCAGCAACTGCCCTGGGCCAGGTTTTAAACAGGAGAAACTGAATTTAATGGATGATAATCCCCTCCTGATCCATACTCTAGCACTCAGACTCCCATCCTTAAGCTTTGTTATTGTGAAGTTGTGTCGGTGGAACTTGGCCACTAGCCAGTTCATATTTATCCTTCATAAGGTTTTAGTAGGTAGAATAGACAAAGAAAATCCCTAGTTTGGAGAGAAATCTGCTGTCAGAAAAAGGGGCACCGTATATATCCATAAATGGGTACTGGCTGGGTAGGGCATAGCAATTCAAAGACAACACATGGAGTACTGCATTCTCAGACTTCCCGGGGAAAGGGAGGTTCTGAATGAGGAACTAATTTTTTGTCATTAAAGTACCATAGACAAAATTTGTAATTCAGGCAGGAACTTTCGAGGTCATTTTGAACAACTCTTTCTTGTCATGGATGAGGAAACTGAGGCTGAGAGAGGTAACATAACTGGTCATTACTGAGCCCTACTCTGATGTTCTTCATATCCCACTCTCCTTCTCCCACCTGGCCTCATTAAAAGTCCACAGCTGAGTCAAAAATAGAACTTCAGGGCCCTGCCTGCTAGCCAGCAGCTCTCATGCATTACATAGAACATGCTTCAGAATGTGAGGACAGAGATAAGAAAGAGAATGTCAGTTCCAGTGGTAACATACCACCCCTTCCCTGGATTTATTTAGTCCTGAAAACATTTTTAAGTGTGATCATCCCCTACCCCCCTTTTTAAAAAAAAAATTTCTCTTCTAGTTTCAATAAGTTGCCTTTCATCTAAAGGGAAAGGAGGGACCAAATATCCAGAATATTCATTCCTCTAAGGCCGTGAACTTTTCCTTCCCCTCTGTTCCTATTCTGGGAGTCACTACTTTGTTTTTCTTCAGTTTTTTTTTTTTTTTTAACTTGGAAAAGTCTATCCTTTTAAAGTTGACCCTTCTGCTACAGGGCAAACACTTTTCTGTTATGCACTAGAGATTCAGTCTGACCTCCCAGAAATGCTTAAGAGAGGAGTCATAAATTGAAATGTTTTCAGAAAAGGAGTTTTCTCATTACAGGCTCTCCAACAGGCCCCTTCTGAATACTGACACGGGTTGGTACCAGAGGCCCATTCCCTTTTTGGAAGTTAAAGCTACATAACAACCTAATTATCCTCCTCCAGTCTCATTGCACCAGGGCTATACTCTGTATGTAGAGAGCAAAGAGATAGCTCCTTGCCTTGTGAGAAATTTGTCTTCATAACCAACTCCTACTCCAAAAAAGTAGGAAATAGAATCCAAAAGATAGTAGTCATGAAAGATTCTAGAAAGCGAATCCATGTTTTAACTGCTTCACTACTAAGCTTTACTATCTTTCCTAATGATTAGCAGGATAAAAAATAGAGAATAGGGTGATTAAACTTCTTTTCTTCTTGACTTTCATCTTCCATGTTTGGTCATCATTGCTCCTGTCATTTAACCATATCAAGTATCTCCATCTCAGGGTCACCAAGAACCTTTGGTTGCCTGGAGGCAACAATTATTATTCACATTTTACAGATGGATAAGCATCATAGAAAGACAACATGCTTTGACTTACCTAAAGGAGTCTCTGAGAGAGTGGGGATGAATGTTCCCACGGTTTTTTTTAGACAGCCTTGACTTCAGAGTAAATAAATTAGGTTTGCTCTACGCAGCCTACCCAAATGCTTCTGCAGGTTCAATTCTGTGACCATGGATAATTCCCCCAATAAGATGTTTTCAATGCCTAGTTCATTTACTTTGCTTTTTAAAATTTGTATTAAAATCAACCAAATTCCAGACAATTAAGTCATACTGCCTTGGTCGGTCTAAATATCACAATCATCAAAAAGGAGAGAGAAAATACCCCAGTTTTTAGAATTTCCTCTTAAGATGAGCATAGAGAAAATTCACTTATCTGTTTCCTGACCAATTAGGTCAACTGGGCAGGAAATCACCTTTTCTGAAAAGCCAGTAAGCAGATTCCTCCTATCTTAAATTTCTCATAAATAACAGTAACAGTCATTTATACCAGCCTTCTCATAGGAATGCTAGAAAGTCAACAGACATAAGAGTCCACTAAGCTTTCTGGTTGAAAATAAGGGTACACATTTATAATAGCTTCTCCATCTCCCTATCTCAAGTGACCCAACCTCCATAATCACTTCCAATTGTTTTCCTACATTAAAGGCCCTTGTAAGTGAAGTATCTTCCCAGTCCTGATCAGATTTTAAGCCTCTGACGAGGGAGGGTCAGTTCCAGGCCACCTGATTTGCGTGAATCCAGCCACAGGGCCAATTGAGCAAGGTTAAATAATTTGCAGAGCCAGGACATGTGCTATCTTTCTGGAAACCTTTTGCCCTAGGTTATCAAAGTACATCAGAACAGAGGAAGCTGAGTGTGAAGCCCTAGTGACATTCAGAGTTCAGATGAGTGATAAGATGTTCACAACATACCTCTGCCAGTGTCATCCAAAGAGATGGGCCTTTGAGCTCTCCAAGCCCTCCCTAGGGCCCCCATTGACTTAGCACAATAACAGGATATTTGACTTAAGAGATATAATGAGCCTGGATAAGGCAATTAGGAGTAGTGGTTAAGATTTAACCAGCCATGTGACCTTGAAGGAGTGACTTAACTCTTAGACCCTCAGATAATGTTAATAGGAATAACATTATGTATCTCACAGGGTTGCTGTGAAGATCAAAAAAGATGTAAGATATGAAACTCAAACAGTATGTAAGCCCCTGATAAAAAGACTTTCACAGTGCCCAGTGTATAGTACTTTTAAAAACATTGTCTTTAGCATCATTAACTTTCAAGGCCTTGCTGCTGTTACTCTTACAGTGGCATGATATTTGTAAGGACTCCTGGAGATACATCTCAATCTTACTCAGTTTTCATTGGAAATGCTTCTATGGTCATTTGCACTCATGGCCCGTAGTTGGGACCTGAGTTAACCTGTTGAGGAGGCAAGAATATTGTACTTTTTATGCTGCTTTAATTGGTTTAGTGTCATGGAGTTCTTTAAATACTTGCTACTGGCCCAAATGCAGCTCTGACCACTGAAAACATCCCGTGTCTTCCTTTAGACCTGGGAATCTCCTCCAGTTTATCTAAAAAAAGAGTGCCTAACCAATTAGCAACTCCCAATTATTCACATGTAGCTTTTTCTTGGCAAACTTTAAAGCATATCCTCTCATTATCCTATCCTTTAACAGACATTGTAAGCAACTTGATTCTAGAGTTTGCTTGTAAAAGGTAAATCTGATAATCTTAACTTAAGCAAGATAGGATTAATAATTTAATGCACTGCTATAACAAGTATATAAGATGGCTCAAAGTTTAGTGAAATAACCTATTAGTGATTTAATCACTCTTTAAGTATCCTCTGGGTCTCACATTTTGCATTCAGTCAGACATGCTGGTATAAATTAGAAATACATCTAACCCTTTTAAAATATATACTAAGGGTGATAAGAAAAGCACACAAATATTATACCATGATAGAATGTGCCCAATTCAAAGAGTGAAGTAAAGTATTATGGAAGTTTAGAGGAGGAAGATATTATTTCTCTAACAGTAAGAGAAGTCAGCACGTGGACTGTGGCATTGCAGGCAGGGTAGGTCTTGGACATGTGGATGTAGGAGCATTCCAGACAAAGAGGGGAATTGGGGTGATTAAATTGGAGCAAAGGCTATGTGAAGTGGAGTGAAAAGAAGCACAAAAGGCAGGTTGAGCACAGGGTGAAGGCCCTTGAATGTCCATCTTAGGAACTTAAAATTCTTTGAAGTCATTTGGGAGCCATTGAAAGTTTTTTAGCATGTTGGTTTTAAGTGGCACAGTAGTGTGCTTATGCATGCTTGAAAACATCTTCAATTGGGGGAATTATCCATGGTCATCAGGGAGGAAAATAGAGGATGGTCTTCAGTATGGAGAAGCTGACAGCAGCAAGAACATCAGGTAGAAATCTAACCTGGTCATTCTTAGGTAGAAACTAATGTGGGTCCAAGATTGGAGTAGGAGAGATGGAAGGTAGGAGGAGGATGTAAGTGAAATAAATCAGATAAATCAATAGGACTTCACAGAAGGTCATAGTGAACCATTCAGTGATAGACCTTAGAGAGATGAGGCCAGAGAGAAGGAGGCAAATGATGAAGTGCCCAGAATACATTGTACAGGAGTAGACATTTTATCCTCAGGCATAGAGCATTACTGAGGACTTTAAATAAGGGAGTGGGACAGATCAAATGTGAACATTATTGAAGTAAAAAGCATAGGAGAAAAAGAAACATAAAAATTAAACTGAAGTTTCAAACCAGGTAATTGGAAGACTGAAGAAGAGAACAGAAAAGGAAGAGTACATTTATATTGGAAGTTATGAGCTTGCTTTGAAGATATTGAAATGACAGTCTAAAATTCATATGTCCAACTTGCAGTTCTTGTGGTTGAAAATGGAGAACAGGTGCTGGGACAAGTCAGAGGTTGAAACAGATTCTTAGAAATCACCTGCACAGGGCTTGTCAACAGTGAGATTATGCTGTATGGAGCAGACATTGCTAGCTTGATGAGAACAAGACTATCTGGCTCACAAGTATGTTTGTGTGTTCTTAAAAACTCAAAAATTTTAAGATTAAGCTAACATTTTAAAAATCAGGAAATTTTACATAAAATATTGTTTTCTGGCTTCTCTTTTAAAAACATCAAAAGGTGTGGTTAATTATGAACTGCATTGCTACATGACAACAGAGGCTGCCCCTGGAGATCCTGGATGCATTCTCACCACAGTCCCCATTCCCATTCACCTCCCTGATATCCCTTGATGTCTATAGAGATAAAAAGTAGATTAATGGTTGCCTGGAGCTGGGGACAAAGGATGGGGTGCCCAGGACAGTGGTTAAAGGATGTGGGATTTCTTTTGGAGCTGATGAAATGTTCTGAAGTTGATTGTGGTGATTGTTGAATGATACTTTGAGTACAGTAAAAGCCAATGAACTGTACATTTCACATGGGTGAATTTTATGATGTGTGAATTATCTCACACATATAAAGCTACTTTTTAAAATGCAAATATAGTTGCTATTGCCCCTGAAGTGTTGATTTTCCTATAGCAGAAAAAAATTGTCTTTATCAAGAAGTGGAAAATGAAAGGTAGACTGTATATTTCAAAAAGAATAGAAGGGAGTACCTCTCTTAATGCTAATACAGACCTTTACATATTAATTGATCAACACCTGGGCTCTTTACTAATGTACATATATTACCTTTACCTTCTTAGCCACTGAAGGCATTTGGTATTAGGGGGAAAAATCTGGTCTCCCAAGCTTCCTGAGGTCCACCACAGCTAAGAAGAGAGGGAGAAAAAGACAGGGCAGGAAAAGAAGTAATCAACATGTAAAAGGAGAAGGAGAGAAGGCTGGTAGAGTGAATGCTCTATCAGCTGCTGACAAGAGGTCAAGGAGGATGGGGACAAAGAAGTCAGGAGGTCACAGTGAACCATTCAGTGATAGACCTTAGAGAGGGAGGCAAATGATGAAGTGCCCAGAATGCATTGTTCAGGAGTAGACATTTTATCCTCAGGCATAGGGCATTACTGAGGATTTTAAATAGGGGAATGGGACAGATCAAATGTGAACCTTATTTGTGTTCACATTAATTTATGCATGTTTTGAATAGTGTCCATGATGATCCAAGGCTACCCCCTTATTCTTTCCTATAGTAAATTCTCCTTCAAGCTAAAATCTCCATTTGTTGAGAAATGTTATTGATTTCCATCTTAATTATACCTGGACCTGCTTGAACTAGGAAAGATATATGTGACTGGTGTTATCTAACCCAGGGGTTCTCAACCTAGTACTGTTCTATTTGGGGCTGGATAATTCTTTGTCATGGGACTTCCCAGGATGTTTAATGGCTTCAACAGTCTCTACCCTCTAGATGCCCGTAACACTCTCAATTAGACATTTCCAACAAAGTTGCCTCCAGCTAATAGCCACTGAATGGCATTTATCCACTGTAGCATTTGGACCCAGACAATTAAGGCCATGTGCAATTGACAGACTACCCTGAAGGATATCTGGCTTGGAAAAAGGACCAATTCCTATTCCATACTGAGGGGTACATATCAAATGATGCAAGCAGGGGATAAAAATGAGACACTAAGGCCTAGTTTTGTTTTAGATATTTCAGTGGACTTCAGTCTCTCTGCCTTAGTCTCCTTGCTGAAAAGAAATGCTATCTGGAAGATATGAGGCAGGAGAAATGTGCAACATCCATGGCCCCAGGCCAGGATTCCTGCCATGGCCCAAGGGCCAAAGAGGGCAAGAGAGTTCAGAGGAGACCTCAGGATGCACCAGACATGATAGTGGAGGTTGGCTTCTCGTGATGGGACTTGGAGAATTTCCCCTGTGGAAGAAGAAGATGGGAAAGAAGTGGAAATGGTTTTCTTCTTGTCATGTCAAGAGTAATCAGTGAAACTAGAGATGGAAGAGAGTCATTTAGTGCAAGTTGGAGTAAACGTGGAACTCAGATGAAGTTTACTTCAGATCCTCTCCCTAAAAGGAAAGTCTTAGAAGTTAAAAACATGTTTCTCTTGGAATAGGGCTGTCTAAAATAGACTAGAAGTGAAATGTCAAGATCTTCCAGATTCCCCTTCTGGGTGTGTATATGTGTACAGTGGGTAGGAGGGCAAAGGAATTCTATGTGTATATGCTGCCATTTTTTTCTATTTGATAAGAAAAATTAAGTTAAGATTTTTATCAAGCTAAAAAAATTCTAACTATTAAATTAAGACTATTTCATACTGGCTCTTAATGCTTTTCTGCCATGAATGTTGGGGAGCTTGATTGATTATTAGCAATGGCTCCAAGCTGCTTTGCAATGCAACCTCATTGGCATATAACTGCTATTGTTTGGCCCAGTGGTTGTCACTTTCACAGAGGTTGAAGGAAACACATGCTGGTTTTTATTTTCAGTCTCAAGCTTCTTAACCCCGTCCTCCTGTTCTAATTTATTGACTTCTGTGGTTATGAACCAAGCCTCTGAGTACTATCTAAGCAACAAGTACTAATTGGACATTTTTTATGTAAAATACTATTTGAAGAAAGGGCATTCATAAGCATGGTTTTGCCATCTCATTTCAGGCTTTTCTGAATCCAGCTGTGTAATTGCCGCCCTAGGAAACACTTGGAGTCACAGTGTGAACACCAGGCTGATTCTCCAGTCCCTTGATTCAGAGAGAAGACAGGTGAGTTCTTTGTCAGTGTTATCTTCATTGTCAAGGTTAGAAAACAAGATGTACCGAGAAATCAGAGGATCTTCTGAAAGTGATGGCTACTTTGTCCATCCTGGGCCAACACTGGCAAGAGTGCATTGAGAAACCTTGCTTACTCATTGGTAGTTATAGTGAAGTGAGGGCAGTAGTCACATACTGGAAAACAATGTAAGAATAAATCATGGGAAGTTAGCATGTTCCCTGATATTTGCAATAACCAAGAACCACACCTCTAGATAATTTGTCTGTAAATTAAATATTGACTGTGTTTTTAGTGAGATTATCATATATGTGAGATGTGTGTGTGTGTGTGTGTGTGTATATATGTATATATGTATATATATATATATATATATATATATATAGAGAGAGAGAGAGAGAGAGAGAGAATGAGAGAGAGAGAGAGAGAGAATGAGAGAGAGAGAGAGAGAGAGAAGAGAGAGAACTTAGCCAAATAGATCCTGCTTAGTGAATGTGAGTGTATGTGTGTGTATGTGTGTGAGTGTGAGTGTATGAGTGTGTGTGAGTGTGAGTGTGTGTGATTATGTGTGTGTGAGAGTGTGTGTGATTATGTGTGTGAGTGTGAGAGTGTGTCTGATTATGTGTGTGAGAGTGTGTGTGTGAGAGACTGTGTGTGATAGTGTGTGTGGGTATGTGAATGTGAGTGTATGAGTGTGAGTGTGTGTATGTGTGTGAGTGTGAGATGTGTGTGTGAGAGAGTGTGTGAGTGTGTGTGTTAGTGTGTGTATGTGTGTGAGCGTGAGAGTGTGTGTGAGTGTGTGTATGTGAGTGTGTGTGAGTGTGTGTGAGAGAGTGACTCGGTTAGGAGGTGGGTCGGGTCGTCTCTCAAGG
>NW_025999900.1:7353677-7401121 GCF_001458135.2 Marmota marmota marmota
AGACAGAGAGAGAGAGAGAGAGAGAGAGAGAATGAGAGAGAGAGAGAGAGAGAATGAGAGAGAGAGAGAGAGAGAGAAGAGAGAGAACTTTAGCCCAAATAGATCCTGCTTAGTGAATGAACTTTTCCCCAGATCCTGGTACTTTTACATTACTACATAAGCCTGTAGTGTAAAGTACTGAATGGTGCCAGAGAGACCTTGGAAAGGATAATGACTTCCTCAGAGCTCCCTATTTACAGTTTCTATCCTGGCCCCAAGTAAGAATCCCCCACTTCCATCCAGAAAGCTATACTGTCTACCCCTTTTTCCATCTTCTCTCGTACTCCAGAGAAAGGAATACCATAGCCTGATGTTTTTCATAATCAGGAAATTCTTTTTCTAATGTCTTACCTTGACTTTATCCTGCTATGTCACCAGATTTAATCACAATCTCTTCTGTATGCAGAAAGAAAAAGGTTGTTTTGAATGGGGCAGAATTCAGAAGCCAGATTTGCCCAACTTGCTAAGTATATGGCAAATTCAGGTTATTAATTAAAGAGTATGAACTATTGCACTGGTGGTCCTTTCTGGACATGGGAGGTAGGGTTTTGTTGCCTTTACCTGCATTAGGTAAATTGGCTCTTTTTCAAGGAGACAGGAATTATGAAAAACAGACATGAGTCTTTGCCTGTTCCAGACATAACTTTATGAATGCCCTGGTTACAGAACAGAGGATTCTAGGTCTTCTTGGGATTGTGTAAATAACATTCCAGCTTGGTGACTAGGTCAGCCCTGTTCTGAGAAGATAGATGGACTAATTTCTGTTCAGGAAGCATTCTTATGTTCTCAGGCCCTGGCATGCTCATTACCTCAATGATACCTTTCCCCCAGTGATTCTGGTATCCTGGGCTCCATCACTTCTCTTCCTAGTGGAACATACCCAAAAATATTCCTGGAGAACCTAATGACCTTTGGTTTGTACCCTAGGTAGTAAATCATGATAAATAAACTTTGTTTGTAGCTATCAGAGATATCACTAAGGACTGTCAAGTATTTCTAAATTGCATTAGAGGAAGCAAAATTCCTTGTGAATCAGTGTTGATTCATTCATTTTCATGAATTTTTTACCCACTTCTTAAAAGCCTATAGTTTATGCCTGTGGGTTTGTTTGTTTATTTTTTCCTCCAAATCTGTTTTAGATTTTATTTGGCATTCTTTCTGTAATACACCCTGAATTTGTGATTTGGTCTCTTATATACAGTATCATGAATTCGAGGCTCCTAGACCCTAGTTTTACTAATTCCAGTTAGAATTTTCAAGTAGATAAAGAAGTTAGAGCCACATTTGTCGTTTCCTTATAATAACTAAAAAATCCAGTCCTTTACATTTTGTCAGTGTCAACAGGAAGTGGCTGGGAGGACAAATGCTATTATTTTGCATTTCTTTGGTAATGGGAGGATTTAGTTGGCTCTTTGCTCTTGGTTGATAAGGTCAAATGCAGGCCACTGGTCACAAGAAGAACTAGGGGCAAAGTGTGGCTGGATCAGTGACAGTCTATCAACTCATATCCTATTAGATGGGTCAGTGATGTTATCTTAATCTATGAAGGACAACTTGTACTATCATTACTAATCAATCAGAGGCAGACTTAAATGCCTTTGAATCATATTTTCAAACAATAATTAACAATTAATGTTAAATATTACCAGTGTAAAAATGACCAAAACAAGCAAAAGGACATACATTTAATTACACTATAGAAATAAGCATGCTTTGGGGAATGAGTTGTTCAATTTGTGACCCAATAACTAGAATGAAATTTGATGTAAAAAACATGTCTCTGCCTGATGGCCTTATCTTGCCTCAGCAGAGGGCAGGCTTAGTGATTCCGTGAGGCTTTCCTGTGGTCTTACTTCATGACCAAGTACTGAAGCCATGTGAAGATAAGCCTTTTCAGTGATATGTACACAAACAATACTTTAAAGCCAGGCTTTCAGGTAATAACACCAAAAAAATATTTTCTTATGATTCTACTTACTTGGAAAGTGTGCCTGGTCATTATAGGACAGTCATACCTGTGGGACACCAGCACCTTGGAGAAGATATCAAGTATAATTTTCTGTTTGTTGGAGTTTTTTTAGTCCACAAGTAGAAGCTGCTACACCAAGGGATCAAGGTTATGGAATAAAGATTATGTTTCATCCCGTTTCTATGACATTGAGCTCTACACCAGGGCTCTTCAATGTGAGGCTTAGTCTGGGATCACAGGGCCTGGAAGGAGGTCAGGTCAAGCTGAACAATCTTCAATCTGATTAACCCAAGAGCTGAACTGAAGGGAAGGAGTCCTCCTGGCTGATTTTTTTCTATACACCCTGGAAACTGTGTAAAATTATATAACTAAAAAAGAAGTCTCCTTATCAGGTCACAAGCCAAGTTAATTCTCTTGTTTATCTGCTTCAGTATTTGGGAAAACCCTCTTGAGAAACTGGGAAGCATTTTCTTTTGGATTAATTTAGCCTTTTTTTCCATTGGACTTTCATTTACCATTGTCCTACTCTGCTTCAATCCTGCTCCACCCTTTTTGCAACATTTTTATTCTTATCAAAGACATGTCCTTAGAGTAGCATTAAAGTGACCTCTACTAGTTTTGTTGTTGTTGTTGTTGTTGCAATTGTTTTAAATAATCAAAAATATATCTGGATCCATGATGTACATGGCATGGGGATGCCAGGAAGGAGAAGACACAGTTCTGGCCCTCAAATTGCTTCCAGTGTAGGGACGAAGATGATACATATATACAGACTCGTGAACAACCAAATACAGTACAGGAGTTAAAGAACTTAAGGAATATTGAAATATAGTCACAAGGAAGCATTTTATTTTTTATCTAATGAATGGTTAAAAAAAGTACATACTTTGAATCCTAAGGAAGGTGAAACTATCAAAGATACCTTGAGTCTTTCTAGAAGGTGGGACCTGAGTATCACCTTAAACCAAGGGAATCTCAAACCTCACTGCATTTCAGACTCATCACAGAAGCATTTATAAAATACTAATACCTGGCCACCACCCTGACCAATGAAATTTAAATTTCTGCCAGGGATGGGGTAGGAGCCCATGCATCAATGTTCATTTTATTTATAAGGCTAGCCTAAGTGATTGCAATGTGCAGCCAAGGTTGAGAACCCCTGCCTTAAATAATAGATGCCCGTAGTTCGTCAGAAAGGGGACATGCTGGGCAGGTGAATAGCCAAAAGAAAATTAGGAAAGTGGACACATCCTCAGGTGGCACAGGCTGGGTTTTACCTTGTAACCAGAGCAAAGGGTTCGAGCACTCATTCACTTGATAAAACTTTATTTAATCCTTTCTTGTCTGCTAGTTCTTGTATAAGATGCTAGAGAATCAAAGGACAAAGAAAGGTAGTTGATAACCTCTGGCTGTTCACAATCTACTTGGGGAAACATAAGCATGTGAACAGTATATGCTCTAAGAGTATCAAGAATTAAGCATAGAGGAGGTAGAGGGCCCTACTATTAAAGAAGGTTCTGGAGTGTTGAAGGAGGCAGCAGCATGGAAAGTGGATTGGCCAAGGCTTGCATTTGGGAAGCTCTCATTGAGCTAGGTACCTTGTGATGAGGGAGGGACTGGGAAAAGCTTATACTTGAAAGAATGATGCAAAACCCTGATGAAATATTCATAATATTTCTCATCAAAATCTCATGAAGTCTGTTCCTACAAACCACATAAGGGATTATATAAATTTTGAAGTACCCTAGAAGGAATAATGAAATAAATTAATCCTGACTAAGCCTCACACCCTCTTGATGAAATAAATATTATAACTCTCCTATTTCAACAAATTGGAAAGAGTTGACTTTTTCATATAGGAGGTTTATTTAAGTGGGTTTTATAATAATATTTTCATCTTCTATTTAGAAGGCACCCTGAAGCTAAAGAACGCTTGGGGGAAATCTGAGCTGTTGAAAGAAGTAGATACACCAGTAAATTACTGATAGGACCAACATTCTTCCTCCATCTCCTGATCCTTACTTGTATCCATGGGCTTTTGTTAAACTCTCAGGTTGTTTTGCATCTTGGAAATATTCAGTTTTTATTTTCTGGTGCTTTGATCCTCTTGGTGTCCATTTGGTATTTTCAAAGACTCAAACACCATCACTATGGATACTTTCCTGACACCCAGTGTTAATCAGCCCCTCTTCCTCAAGTTGTACCTGGTACTTGTCTTTATTCTTAAACATTTAAACCCTGAATTATGAGCCCCTTCAGGTCTATGACTGAATTTTTATTCGTGTACCCTCAGAAGTAAGGATAATGCTTAACACTTATATATTTGATATGCTTATTTGGCAGAGAAAAAGAAAGAAATTCCTTGTATCTATATGTAAACCCAGTCTACTTTTCTTTCTTTATGTGTTGGAGGGGTGGTATTGAGGATTGAACTCTGGGGCACTCTACCACTGAGCTATATTCCCAGCTCCTCTTATGTTTTTTATTTTATAGTTGTAGATGGACAGCATATCTTTATTTGTTTAGTTCTTTATGCAGTGCTAAGGATTGAACCCAGTGCCTCACACATGCTAGGCAAGCACTCTGCCACGGGGCTACAGCCCCAGCTTCTCTTTTATTTTTTTATTTTGAGATAGGGGCTTTCTAACTTGCTCAGGCTCATCTTAAATTTGTGATCCTTCAGCTTCCAGAGTTACTAGGATTACAGGTGTGTAGTCTTTTACACGCCTGACTGTTAACCCACCCTTGAGGAAGGACACATTGCTGATTTAGAATCAACTCTTACCCATAGGAATTGAGTTTTACAGTCTAATCTTCCCTGTAATGCATTAGTAATTGTCAGTAAAAGAGTTTAGCATAAAATCTTGACAATTACAAGCAGATATCTGTATAGAAATAGCATAAGAATACTGAATATAAGAATACGTTTATGCAGAACCAGTCTGCTGGGGGCTATGAGTGAATGGGAACCAGATTTTTTCACAAGAATCCTTTTCACAGGAATTCCTTTGTGTAAATGAGCCAGGGTCCTAAACATAGACTGAAGCCTAGGAGGGAGGGTTTCTGCATCCACTTTCAAAAATAGATGGCATGTGGACTTTGGCAGACAGGGCAGAAATCTTTGTTGCAATCTTCTAGAAGTCTTAACTTCCCCTTTCTGTGGTTGGGAAGGCTTAATGAATGACAGAATAATCAAAGAAAAAATGATTAAAATTTTCTCCCAGGTAAGCTGAAACGAAGATTTGGAGTGGAATACCAGGCTTATACCCGTGTTCACCCAAAGAGAGACACCACAGATGTTTTACCTGATATAAGCCACCCTGTATGTCTCCTTACTCCCAGGTTTCTCTAAAGAGGGATCAGGCTTAGTTGCCCTAACTCAGATATGAATCCCTTTTCCTAAGCAGAATGATTCCAAATTAACATGTACTCTTGTTTTCTCCTCCAGCTCATCTGCTGTTTTTAGTCAGGGAGACTTCTGTGTGGGTGTATGTGCACGCTCATGTGTGTGTGTGTGTGTGTGTGTGTGTGTGTGTGTGAGAGAGAGAGAGAGAGAGAGAAAGAGAGAGCGCACACCTGGATTCAGCCAAAGGTGAGTTTGGCTGTGTTGCAGAGATAGAAGAAAATCCTTTTTAAGAAGAATTATCTGCAGAAATAGCAAAGGGAACATAGAATCCCAGCCAAGTAAATTGCCTTGGGTATAAATATTTCTTCTTTTTCCAGATCTGCTTAAGTGCAGAATCAAAGCCTCTGCCACTCTCTTCCATCAGAAGTGTTCTAACAGGTGTTGAACAGATTGGGAAAAAGGTGATTTTGAAAGGATTCTTTTCTCAGGTCACCAGGCAAATGTATTGAAATCTGAGGAAATCCCACCAGACAAGCATGTAGCAACCACAAATGAATGCAGTGAGTTGGTAACTCAGCAGAGCATAAGATGGGCTGCATCAGAAAAGGAACAACACTCCTGTTTCTATCTCTACATTTGAGACAAGAATATCTATATCTTTCCTACCACCTACAAATGAATTCAATGGGGCTCCCTTTTAAAAAAGTCCATGTGCCCATGAAATCATCATCTCTGAATGGGCTTCAGTAAAATTCAGTAAACAAACAGATCATTTTTTAAAAAACCTTTTTGCAGTACTGGGAATTGAACTCAAGGCCTCATGAATACAAGGCAAATGCCCTACCACTGAGCTACATCCCTAGCCCAAGAGAGCTATTTCTTAAGAAAGGTGTTTTTGAAAATACATAGGTACAATTGCTCCCTTGCCTCAGCTGGGGGTCTCTCTTCTGATGCTTCAACTGTGATAGAATATGTTCCTTCACCAGAGAGGAATCAGTCTTTATTAGGAGAGTTTGATACCTTGGGGACCAAGAAAAGTTTAAATAAAAATAAAAGCAAAATATTTTTATTGAAGGGTTATAAAATTAATGGTTACCAGGCTGGGGATATAGCGCAGTTGGTAGAGTGATTGCCTTGCATGCACAAGGTACTGGGTTCAATCCCCAGGACCACACACACAAAAAAGTTGCCTCCATTTCAAAAAGGGAAAAAAATAGACACTTTAACATCAAAAGGCAGGACAGATGGATCTGTGAATAAAGAACATATGGTTTAATGTATTTAAAGTGAATATGTTTACTTTTATGGCAGACTTATTACATGTCCTTATTTCTGTCCTTAAGGATCATGATCTCTGACCATCAGGGATCAAATGGCAGGTCTACTCACAAGTGTTTGAAAAGTGATTTCCCCTGAAATGAGCCACTCATTTCACCATCTTAGTCATTCTCTTCCAGCTCTGATTAATTTTATTTTTACATACTGTTGGTTCTAAATCTCCTTATGCTATGATCCTCCCAGCTCTAACTTGCTAAGTAAACTAGGCCAAATACCTGCATGAGAGATTTTTAGAGAAATCTGAGCTGTTGATAGAAGTAGAAGAGACACAGGGCTTTGGAACAAAATGGAGGACCCTATTTGTCTGGCTAAGAAATAAAAATGTTTGCAGTGGGAAACAGCTACAAGATCTCTTGAACAAGGCAGTGACCTGAGAGTCAAGGACAATGAAAAGTATTTGGCTCATTTGGGAATGACAGTTGGACAGGATGCTGTATTTTAGCCTTGATTCTTTAGCTATGAGTGGAAAGAAAATGGGGCAAGTTGTTGATTGGGAAAGTAAAAAGTGAAGAAGGGTTCAATAACTGCATAAACTATGGACCGACTTTTAAACAAATCAGCACTTTCACTACAATAAGAACATTTAGAATAACAGTATCCCATTTGAGATACCTCCTAGTGATCTCCTAACCCAGGGACTCTTATCTAAAGAGATCCCCGGTCCTGCCTCCAATGATGAATTCAGTAAGAGTGCGGCCAAGCCCAGAATCTGCAGTTTTTAGCACTTAGGGTGATTCTCATGTGGATGGTTGGTCCTTAGTCCTGTAATCTATTCTAACCCCTTCATTTTACAGATGGGGGTAAACAGTTGGGGTTAAATTATCTACTCAGGATCAGACAGTAAGTAGAAAAAATGGAATTGGAATTCAGTTCTCCCAGTTCCTAACCTGTTGCTATTTTCACTTTATCTGATGATAGTAGGAGCAATAGTAGGAAGACTCTGGGCAAAAAAAAGTCTCCAAACCCAACCAAATTATTGGGTTTGCAGGTGATGTGATTTTTATATCCCCTAAGACTTTCAATAGCTCACAAAAAAAGATTCTGCAGAAATCTGCAGAAAAAATTTTTTTTAAAAAAAGTCCTATCTCACCCCAATTGCTATGTATTTCAAGATAAAAGTCAACTTAAAATTCTTGAGTCCATTCATGTGACTAAGTGACTTTTTCCAGGTTGAATTCACAATGAGCATAAACTTCCCAATCAAGTGACTTTTCTTATAGACAACATGGCTGCCGGTCTCCTACAAATGTCATTTGAGTTCATGGAGTAGCACCCTTAAACCCTGAGATTCCAATTGCCCATTTTAATAGGCTCAAGATATGCCATGATTCAGGAGAACCAGAGTTTTCTGGCCTTTTGTTTGTCTGATCTTCTTAGCATGGGAGAAACTTTGTGGTAATCACATTTTTGAGTCTCTGCATCTTTATTTGAAAAGGCAGAGCAAGACAGAGGAAAGGAGACAGGAGGCCACTTGTGTGCGACCCATTTCCTACTATCTCAGTGTCCATTGGTTAGTAGTGAAGAATATTTCCTGATACCAGTACTCCAGGCAATACAAATTTAGAGCCTTCTTTATTTTCTGGGGATGGAATGGAATTAGCCTTTATTAAGTGCTTACAGGGTGGCAGGTGAGACTTTCACAGGTATTATTTCCGTTAATCCTTACAACACCCTTCCCAGACACCTTATCTTTATTTTTACAGATAGAGAAACCGGGCTGAAAGATTAAAAAAAAGAAAGAAAAAAAAAAAAACTTGTTGTCAATAGTAGTATCAAGGTTTGCATCTAAGTTAGTATAGCTTCAGAGCCCAAGTTCTTTTTGCCATATACCATGTTCTCTAAGATGTAATGGGATTTTGTTTTTGTTCTTTTAATCTTTTTAAAAATAAAATGAGGTGCTAGAAAATGAAGTCTTAACGATTCTTTTGGCTTGATGGATGGTCCTTACTATCTTTCTCTCTGCCTTCTCCCCAAAGATGACTAGATCTAGAATGTCATTTAGCTTACCTGCAAAGCTTACTAAATTACATATGAAAATGGCATTCCCTACTGCAGGACAGGGACATGAAAGGAAGGAGACAATGAGCTGCTGCTTGTTTTTTCTTTGGTTCTTGGCTTTGTTTGACTTGGAAATACTCCTGTCATGTGACTATGGTCCAGAAATGCTCTTTGCTCTGTCTGTGTATGTGATTTGGTCACACATGGGCCAAGGTAGGTCTGGCTTAGAGCACTGTGTTCTGGCTGTTGTTCTTGGGAAAGAATCCTGATGGTAAGGCAGTGCACAGCCTAGGACTGTGGTCTCTGCTTCTCTCCTGAGGGTGCTATGGCTGGGGGGTGCACAGCACAGTACAATACTGGTTTGCATTTCTAGTCCTTTCTCAAGATCATTGCTGGGCAATGGGTAGAGTTGTGGGGCTTCAGGCCCTTCTAGTATCTTAATAGCTTATGAAGTTAGGGGCAGGGGACAGGGATGCAGACAAAGAATGGAAGTGTGAAAGAAAATGAATCAAATAAAAGCGTTCAATTTGAATTTGTGTAAGATCTATTATGTACCATGACATTTTATGATATGTTTTATATTGTCCAATGCATGATTGATTGTCAAATGCAATAGAAGTCATTGGGCTTTCCTGATTTCTCCTGGTCTAAATAATCTGAAGTTTTCACGTCCCATAGAGTTGACTTACTCCTTCTCCCCATTAACTTTCCTCCTACCCTTTTGCCTAGCTCCCTGTCCCCAGTGGTTCCTGGCAACTGCCTTCAAGTTAAAATGCTTGAAACAGAGGTTTTTCCACTTAGGGTCTTTTTCTAGAAGTTTCCCTTCTTGGCTTGGCAGAATGTTAGAGTTCTGGCATCTTGGACAAAGACCATGTGTGCTTTTGAGTCTTGGACTCCTGTTTTATTGTTACCTAAGGGACTATGATTTTGAGAACACCTTTGGAGAGCCAAGCTGCAGTGGTTGTACCCCACTGCTTATTTTCTCAACCCTCCTTTCAAAGTTGGCAATGAGAGATTGAGCTGGGATTATGATCCACACACACTCACCAAATTCTTCTCAGAGTGTCAAACTTCCAGAAAGAAACACATCTTTACAAACTAGAAACTTATAATCAAGGCGCCTGGTGTATCTGAGAATTGGGAACAATCCACCCAAAGCCCCCACAGCCCTGGCCCTCTGGTTGCTTTTCTTTGTCTACCAAGCATTTATTGAGAGTTTCCTTTGTGCCAATTACTCTGCCAAGTACTTTATGGGCACTTTCTTGTTCAAGCCTCACAACAACTCTATGAGGTAGGTATTAATAGGTATGCTTTATAGATGACTACATTGAAGTTTATAGAGCTTTAAATTTTTGCTCTAAATCACATGACTTTTAAGGTAGCAAAGGCAGAATTTCCTTCTCCTTTGCCCCCATCCCCACCCCAGTCACATACATACACTCCCTATTCAGCATTCCTGGGTTCTTAACTTTGATCTGACAAGAGTCCCATCTTAATATAAGGTTATTTATGCATGTGACTTGGAGATAATTTCTTCTTTTAAACTATGGGGTGGTAGGCTCCTAATATTAGGTAGAATGCTTCCTTCAACGAGTGGAATGCCCTGTTGTTCTGAGAACTGTTTCAATCTCTGTTAAATAATCATTAGTTATAACTATAACTGTGTAGCTCTGTATGGCAACAGAACCTTCTCAAGAAAGAATGGGCTCCACAGAACTTGATCCCCCGACTCTTGCCATTCAGCTAGACATCCTGGCCCTTCCTCCCTCAGCTTCCAAGCTCTGGCCTTTCTAGTCAATGTCTTTTCATGTAATGGGTTTGGTTTCAGTGTTCTCCCATTTACTGTCAAAGAAGAGAGATTCTATGGAGTCTTGCTCACAGTGTGGCAGACCTATGCTTGTCTGTCCAGGTTTCCTCCAGTGAAAAGCAGCAGGGCCTGGGAAGTATCATGGTGTACCCCAGAGATATATCCCTTCCTTTGTGAATGATAGAGAATGACATATTAATAATATCTATGCCTTTACTTTTTCCTTGCCAATTCACTTTCCCACATAGCAACAAATATTGGAGTTTTCCTCTAAATCTTTTCTGAATTCTCTGTTCTCTGAAAGTACTACTCCAGTGCCCTAGTGAAGACTCAGTCAATGTCTAGTGAAATGGGAAAACTTCTGATAGTTCCATGTTCTTTTACTGGTTCTTCCTTAAAACAGAAAGGTTTATCAGGGTCAACATGGCCCCTAACCCTTCAACAGCTGTGCTTATGCCAAACTGTTCTCTCATATTTGTAGCTATTTATACAGTGTTTTTTCCAGACATACTGTCCTATATTGACCTGCGTTGGAATGTTAGGTTCTTCCTTTGATCTCTATTTTCTACTTGTGCCCCATTCTGGCACTGGTCTTGCCTTTTTATACCACCCCCCCATCCCTTCACCCCATCCCCCACCCCCAGTGACTGGCTCTGCTAAGGATCTGTCAGCATTTGATCCCACTGATTTGAGAAGGTCAGTCCTTTTCAGGAGCTGCCTGTAATATTAGTTTGAATTAAAATGCAGTCTCTATGACCCCACTGCTTAAGGGATCTTTCTACATGTTGTGATGGTTCAAAGGCAATTATTTTCCAAGAAAACTCAGAGAGATAAGTTGAATGAGGGACTGCCATGGCATCTTTGAAGGCTTGGTCACTTTTTCATCTCCTAAAATCTAATATTTTCCCTCAGTTAAGAAAAAGTTTATGTTATAGTTTGAATGTGTCCCCCCCAAAGCATGTGTTCAAAACTTAGTGGCCATTGTGACAGGGTTAACAGATGGGACCTTTAGGAGGTAGTTAGAGATGAGGGCTCTGCCCTCATAAATGAATTAGTGCTGTTAGGGTGGGAGTGGATTCCTTGTAAAGATGAGTTTCTCTCCCTCCCTCTCTTTGTCCTTCCACCACATGATGACATGAGGAAGACCTTTGCCAAACAGAGGCCCCTCAACCTTGGCCTTGCCAGCCTGCAGAGCTATGAGAAATAAACTTATATTCATTATAAATTGCCCAGTGTGTGGCACTCTGTTACAGAAGCACAAAACAGACTAAGGCAGTACACATTACAGCTTGAAATCTTTAGGAACAAGTCTTGTACAAATGGTAATTATAATAGTGCCTTTGTCTGTGCTGAAACCAAGACACGAGTCCTCTTCTAATTCTTTGGTCTTCATTCAGACAAAACCATTAAGTGTTCTTTGTGTTGGACACCACTCTTCTCCCATCCCTCCTTTCTCCCCCCCCCCACCTTTTAAATCTTTTTCAGGTAGATAATATGTGCTAAATATTGGGAAATATGAAGTCAAATGAAGCCCATCCTCCTGTCCTAAATTACCATACTATTACAGGAGAATACCTAGGAGACAGAAGCAGACATATAAATAAATACAAGAAGGTATTGAGGGAACTGTAGAGAATACAGTGTGGGCATCAATATTGGGCTGGTTAAATTCCTAGTAGTGAAGGGATAGTTAGAGAAGGATTCAGAGGAAGGGTGAGAACTAGACAAAACTTAAAAGGCAATTTGGTATTGCTAGGTAGATTGGGCCTGGGGAAACCATGAGTAGAGGCCCTGAGATGGGAACTGCCAAGGGTAGCTACATTGAAGGTCGTGTCTATGCAACATCTGGATGGGGAGAGAGTGGGGCCTGTCATTTAAGCAAGGAAAAGAAGGGTATACCAGATTTGATTGCAGAGGTTCTCAGAAGCCCCAGTCATGGCAATAACATCCGATTTGCACTTTCAAGGCTCTCCTGTACAAGTTTGCCATCTGGATTTAGAGGGATTAGAAATAGGATCCATGGGAATGAGGGCCTAAGGAGACAGTGACCATGGAGGTAGAGAGGAAGGAAGAGATATGAGATGGCAAGGAAGCAGGATTAATAGCCCTTAAGAGAGAGAAGAAGGAAGGGGATGGTTCTGATGCAGTAGGTGAGTAGATGAGGTCATTGCCCACTGAAATGGGCTGGTACAAGAGAAAGAGCAGACCCAGGAGGGGAGGCAACAGCTGACTCTGCTTGACACACGTGTTTCCCTGATTATATAGCACAGTATGGTTACTTTCATTCTTCCACTCTGAATTAAATGACTGCCATCAGGAATTAGTTTGGAGATCCAAAATGATTTCTCATAATTTACACAGAATCATGAGTGAAAATTGTCTTCCCCCTGACTCCTACCACTGTTTCCAGCCCATTTTTCCTTTCTTCCTTTTTCACCCTCAATACTGTTTCTTTCAGAACCCTGGTTTCTGTACAGAGACAGTGTTATCAGAACATGTGAAAAATGAAAAGTTTGGAGATACCTGCTATGGAAAGGGAAGAGTACAAACTATTTGTGGTAAAACCCTTTAACTCAGGGAGGAGAGGGCCCTATTGATAGCCATGTCTCCCTCCCACTGAATTTTGGCAAATTTAAAATCCAAGGCTGTGGCATCAGTAGCTAATTTGGAGAACCAATAGTTTAGACTTAAATATTTTCTGAAAGATACCCATCTGCAAATTGAGAATCAATCAGTAATTCCTGCTTTGTGGGTCATGCCAAGTCAATGGCTTATTTGTTCTTAGATCCACTCCCCTGTCCTTCCCTGGTCTGCTTGGTACCACAGGGAACTGACTCCTATATTTCCCAAGCTACCTTTCCATTGATTCTGGTTCATTTTGATCCCTGGGGGAAGGATGAAGGGAAGAAATATGAGAGAAGCCATGTATTTCTGTCCCTTCTCCACGCCTGCCTTTCGGTGGTGTCTTAGGCAGTGATTCTAGTTCCTCCTCCATGATCCCTTAGTTGTCCCAGGTCTAGTTGGGCAGCATCAGCCTCTGAGCTCCAGCAGTAGCACGTCTTTCTTGATTGTGGATGATAGTAGCTTCTTGTTGCCGAACTCTGGGTTGTCTTGCTGTCTTCTATTTTCCTTTCAGCTCTTCCAACATATTTGTGACTAGTTCCCCAAATTAAATTCTCTCTTGAACTGCCTGGGATGAATCCTGTTTTTTCTGATAGACCTTGACAAGTATGGGTCTTACATAAGCTCTCTGGCACGTGGCTAATATAGGAACCCAAATCTGTTCTTCCTTAGCCCTGTTCCCCAGAGGACTCATCTATGTACCATAGTTCCCCAGCCCTGTGAGTTGGGATTCTGGGCTGGGCTATCTTGGAGGGCAAACATTTTGCACAGTGCTTCCTGCATGGCATGAGAAAAGGAGCTCTTTTGGCTCAGTCTCCTTCCTGTAGGATTTTCCAAAACTTTCCAGATGTATCTAAGCTCAGGAAGCATTTTAATGGCTGGAAATAATGTCTCGTGGGGACTGGGAGTTGAGACCAAAAGGACCTCCTCTACAAGAGGTGCATTGAAATGTTCCAGGATCTGTGTGTACATATCCAAACTGCTCTTCCCTTGTGGAAAGAATAGCAGGCTCCCATCCTTTAATGAGTTCGTGTCATAGTAGAGACGTGATGACATAGCACAGAAGAACAGCTCTAAAGAATTCTCTCCAGGAAGGAAAGGATTGTTAAGTATTTAGTGATGCAGTTGGATTCTAATTTAGATGCCATCTCAGTTTCTATAAGGAGACTTCTATAAACTCCCTTCTTTGGGCCCCATTTGGCTAATAATAATGGTTGCAAGATTAAACTTAATCTTGTAGGGCCACTGTTACTGACTTAATGAATTGTAGTTTTCTGAGATTGTTATGAGGACAGACAACATCCGGCTGCAGAATACATTATTGGTTTTCTTCAAGCAGGTCATGGCTTTCACTGCCATGTCTCTCACTTCAAAGCCCACTTTCAGAAGGGATTCTGGGCAGGGTGCAGTGGTGCATGCCTGTAATCCCAGTGCCTCAGGAGGCTGATGCAGGAGGATTGCAAGTTCAAAGCCAGCCTCAGCAACAGCGAAGCACTAAGCAACTCAGTGAGACCCTGTCTTTAAATAAAATACAAAATAGGGCTAGGGATGTGGCTCAGTGATTGAGTGCCCCTGAGTTCAATCCTGGGTACCGCACCCCCACCCACTGCCAAATAAATAAATAAATAAATAAAGTCCAAAAGGGATTCTGTTGGGGGATGATTATTGCTCCCTTAAAATATTCATCAAAGTAAAGTAGAAACTGAGGATCCATACTCATATGCCTGCTCATATCCTTCAATGTTGGACCGAGAGGAAGAAAATGAATATGATTTCTAGTCTATGGAGACAAAGCCCCAGAAATGTTAAAGTTTTTTACATGTTCCGTCATTACAGAGAAAATCCGAAATTCCATCCTTTTGAAAATGACTTGAATCCAATGCCATATTGATTTATTTGGGTATTGTGTAGGAGGCTCACAAATTTTTTAACATAGTAATCACTAACCAGGATATTTTATGGTTATTTGATGACACATGGAACTTTCTAGACCTTAAGGTCAGGTATATATTTTATATTAAAGGAGAATGATTTTAATGAAGCAAGATTGAGTAGAATTTAAGGAAGCAGATAGAAGTGGGTGCTGTACACACATTTAACTACAATTTCTGGTATCTCTGAAATGTCCACACTATTCCCTTGATAGTTCTTTCTTCTGACCAATTTTCCTTTATTAGCCTGCAAAGGAGTCTCTGAAATGAATCACAGTTCCAGAATTACCATGGAAGGACTTTTGCATTTGAATGTATCAGAAATCTAAGATGCTCTTTAAATTCTTTGAGACATTAAGATGAATTCATGGACTCTAGAATGTTATACACATATAGCCACCATCTTCATCTCTAGATACCAAGAAAAATATTTTCCATTGCAAAAAAGATAAGGATATTTTATAATAAATTTCCAGCTCTGTATCTAATGAGTTATATAATCTTGGATAAATGATTCTGAGTCATGGGTTCTTCTGTAAGAGAGAGAAATGATCTAGAAGATGATTGTATTTTCTGGTTCTATGAAAAAGAAGCCATGTCATCATGCTCCACCTCCTCTACTATCTTATATAACAGGAATATCTTTCATTGTCTTTGGGAGCTTGCCATATTATTTGTTGTGCTAACCTGCAGAACGCAGTCCTTGCACTCTGCTTATTTGTTTGGCTGAAGACTTCTCTTGTGTTATTTCTTGACAGATGATCTTAGGAATACCTTTTGAAATCTACCTGCATAGCTTAAAAATTCAGATTCTGAGCCCTCCTAGACTGAATCAGCAGCTCTTGGGGCAGGTCGATAAGTCTGCATTTCTACATATCTGGGCCATTCTTAGGGAGACACAAAGTCTGAGATCTACTGCCACCTGATAGTACGTGTAATATTCTATGAGGAGGATGTCTTTGAGTCTCTCTACTTTTTGAGGGCAGTCTGCATAGTCCTGGCCTACTGCTACCTGGATGGTTTGGTCAGACCCTTTCATCCCTCTAGAACTTTTCTAATTTATGAGATCACTATTATTCCCATTTGTTACAGAACTGAGGCTCAGAAAAGTAGGGTGACTTATCCAAGTCTACGTAGTCATTAAGTGGAGCTGCAGCGAAGTAGGACTTAACTGAGGCTATAAACACATAAAAAATTGCCTGGGTTACTGCTCCCCCAAAGCCTCTGAAGGCCTGGGGCTCATCCAGTGTGCCACTTATTTACCCTGTGTTCCACTCTCCAGCAAAGGAAACTGGTTTTGGTTTCCTTAATGTTTACTTGGCCTCTTGCTTAAGCATTTGCCTTTCCTATTCAATAACAGTGAAAGGACCCAAAAAAAAAATCCCAGGGCTGGAAACATTTTGTTTCCTACAGAAAGAATATTTTGCAGCCAACTCTGTGGTTGAAAGTATTTTTCCTGTGGTCTAGGGATGGGTTGGATTCCATGTCTTCTTGGCCAGTGTCTGAGAGCTTAGCCTGTGGCTTCCCATCAAGACAGCACACAACACACTGTTTTTTAAATGAGTGTCTAGTAATGTTGAATGTGTACACGAGTGGACAAATAGGTCTATTTAGGTATAGACTGTGTACATAACCCTTAGGCCCTTTCGGGGCAGAGCGAACCTGGGAGTGATTTCCCACATGCTAGACACATGAACATAGCTTTTTAAGTTTTCATCACTCACACAACAACCAACCAAAGTCAGATACTGACAAAATGGAAGAGAGTGATATGTGAGCCTTATGTGGATTTGCAACTAATCAGAAAGCCAGGGAATCTGAGATTCTAACCTGTCACATTTCTTTCCATTTTCAAATGCTCAAAACTAAGACATGATGTTGGTTATATAAGATGGCAGGGTGGTCTGGTAGACACACACAAGATGGGAATTCTGGTTCTGCCTCCAGGTTGGCTGCTTTCAGAGTTCAATACACTGACCTTTGCTCAGCCTTGGATAACTCACTTCTTAACATCAGAAAAACAAAAAACATAAATTTATTTAAAACAAAAGTTAAACAGTTTTTGAAAAGCTTTGTGCTTCCAAGAATAAAAGCTCTTGTAGTGAAAGATAAATTTTTGAATTTTCAAACAGAATTCACAGATAAGAAATATTACTAGTGCTAGATACCATTTCTTTGCTCCAAATTTGGTTTTTAGTCATAATTTATGTTTCCAGTAAGACTTCACAGTGTGTGGTAGTGCCCAGAGCTTTGCAGCCTTATTCCCCATGGCCTAGGCTTAATGATTCTATTCCCCTACATACTTGTCAACTACCATGAAAATATGGATCTCTGTGCTTCCATTGCATATGGTATTAAGTGCAGTTACCTGTTGCCTGCTTTCCTGTCACACTAGCTGCTTGGCTAAACGCCCCCCATAGTGCCTGGCACAGAGCAGATACCTAACATGCATTTGTTGACTTAAGTGAAATAAACTTCTCCAAAGATGACAAGCTATTTGTAACTTCAGGATTCTCTAATGGGAAGTTCTGTACCTAGATTTTCAATTGGATACTTTTTTAGATCTCAGAGTATCATGACTTCCATGAAGGAAAGTTGCATTCACTGGATTTGGAGGGCACCATTTAAAGAAACAACCAAATTCCAAAGGTGGAAAGAATTGTAAACATTTTTGTTTGATTTTGAGACAAATGGTATTAGGGCATATTTGACAAACTATTGGAATAGAAATTGAACCATGAAGAATCTTTCATTCTAGGGAGACAGGTTGAGATAGATTTAGATTGGTGATATGGTCAGAAGGCTGCTCCTACCCTGGGATGTGGAAAAACTGGCCCATCCAAGTCAGCCTCATGGGAAAGGATGACCACAAAGAAATCAGGAATCATCAGTGGGGAAAACTGGCATTTGTTCCACTTTGTCACACAAGGCAATAGGATTGTTCTCATAGTAGGGCTGGAGTAGGGTGGAAGGAGTGGTGGTGATTTTAGTAAACTAGTTTTCTGATGACAGGGGTGAAGGGTATTTCTGTTTTTACCCTTAACAATGAGACAACAACCCAAATAACAGACTCCTTAGTACATTGAAATGCCAAAGCTAAATGAATTCATTGGGCTTTGTGGCTTTGGCTCTTGGCTAACAGACATATCCATGCATTAGGACCATAGCTTGGCAGTAAGCAAAGTGGCTGTGTGGGTCCTCAGGGAGCTCTCTGACTCTGTGGCTTTCTTTGATACATAATTGAACTTTGGCTAATTTTTCCTCTTATGGCTGTGTTTATGAAGTTCAGAGGTAGGCAGAGACCCTCATTATGGAATCCAAAGCCAAAAGTAACTAGAACTACAGGATGTTTTACCACATTCTGCTTTGCTTATAGCCTTAAGAGCTGGCCCATGAGGCTTACAACAAAGACGTAAGTGAGTGGAAGAGAATGCTGAATTCTTTTCCCACCTCCACGTGGCTCTCAATCTGTAAGATTGACCAGATCCTTTTAATTTCCCTTCCTTCAGAAGGAAAGACCTTTACTTGGAAAGTATCTATATATTACTAAGTTACTGGTTTCTGATGCAGTATTTTTTAACAACAATAGGTAATCTTTACGAGGTACTTAGCCATCTGAAACATATTAGTGATATAAATGCAATAAACTCATTTAATCATCACATCTTTGTAAGGTAAGTACTGTTATTCCCATTTTATACATGAGTCAAAAAGAGTTGTTAGTTGTTATTGTTCTTATTATTCTCCAACTTTAAGTTCAATTCTGCAAATGTATATTTAAATTGACTGACTTTCCTGAATCCCTCCCTCTTTCAGTCTACAACATTAGGCCACAGGTAATTAAACAATTAAAATTAGCATTCTTAATTGCTAGCCCACCTTAAATTATAACTGGGTCTGGATGTTTTCAAGTTGTATCTTCTTATTTTGGGAAACCTCAAATTAGAACCTGTCCAAAATCATGAATAGGTGTATAGAAAGTGAATTGGATATAACTTTCCTATGTACATATGCACGACCAGTGTAACTCCACATCATATACAACAACAAGAATTGGAAGTTATACTCCATGTATGTATAATATGTCAAAATACACTCTACTATCATGTATGTCTAAAAAGAACAAATTAAAAAAATAAAAAAAGAAAATGATTGACTTGATGAACAAGTGAGATTGTCCATCCTACCAAACTTACACAGTAGAGTGGAAACAAATGTGACGTTGGACTGAGAAGGTTTGTGGAATTAAAGGCAAGATCAAGCCAATAGACTCCAGAGGGGCTGAAGAGTGAGACTGTACACCATAATTTGCTATCTAAGTAGGGGCAATGCAACTTCTTTCTGACTCGTTTCTACTATAACCCTTGTGCTTTCCATAGCTGTCCCCAAGGAATGCCAATAACAACATTAACAGCTGCCATTTTTGTGCCAAGCACAAGAAAAACTGTATGAGCTGCTTGCTTATTTATTTATTTGTTTATTTGTTTGTTTAGTGGTAATGGGAACTGAACCCATAGCCAGGGGCAGGCTCAGCAAACACTGTTCCATTGAACTACATCCCCAACCCCAAACATCATATTTATATTATGCTATGAGATGGGTTTTTGCAATAACATTATGAAGTGACTGTTATTACCCTGAGTTTACTGATGGGAGAAATAGGTTCAGACAGATTAAGACATGTCCTAAAACTAAAACAATTAGTAAATTGTAGGAAAGGGAGTCAAATCACAACTCCAAAGTGACTTTTAGCCATTAGGTTGCTCATAACATAATAAACAGTGTGGTAGTCCTCTGGTATTTTTGCTTTGCCTTGATCTCCTACTCTTTCTTTTAGTACCTGCATTATGATCTTTCTGTAAGAAAACACCTTTCTTCAATGTTTAGCCCGTGTTGTCTAGGTAGGGCTGACTATACCTACTGGCTCCATGCCTGACCAAAGGAAGGATCATATTTCCTTTCTGCAGAGATTGTTTTGCAGTAATTGGTTGACCCAAGCTAAGCTGATTAAAGTAAACCCAAGACTGAGCAATCGGGATCCCTAAATCACTAAATCGAATGTAAGCATGGAGCTCCTAGTGGCCATTTTGCCACCATACAGAGGGAACCCACTTAAGGTTGACAATGAAGTCAACCCAGTATAAAACAAAGAGATATAATGTTCTGGGGGGAGGAGAGGAGGTTCTAAGGTCATAATATAAGGTTCTGGATCCAACTGAGCCTGAGGTCAGTCACTTATAAACATTCCAGTTATGTGAACAAATAGGTTCCCTATTCTATTTAGTCTCAATTGTATATCTGTTATTTCAAACAGGAAAAACAAACAAACAATAATACACACATTAGATGCTCACAGTGATATATAAATGTGAGGCCAGAAAGTTCTAATAATGAGAATCTTTATCATTAAATTGATAACCATATCTTCTCATTAAGTAGAGACAAGTTCTGATTATCTGGATTGACCTTTGTCCACGTTATTCCATTCCTTTGGTCTTCCTCTTCCAGATTTCCTTTTGGTCTTTTTCTTGATCACTTCCACCAGTGTGGTGAGGAAAAAGCATGAAATTTGCATTAAAAAAGCTTCACTGCCTTTTAGGGCTCTTTGAAAAGGTTCAGATAAAGAGTAAAAATACTGACTTAAAAGCAATTAAAAACCATTTGGGGGTTTTAGATAGCCTTTCTGACCATGGTTTCTTTGCGACATATTAAACCTGATGAAAGTCCTTGATGTCATTGCTTCCACTATTAAAATGCACATTTTCTGGGTTAGTCTCAATCATTAATGTGGGCTATAAAATATTCTTTCTAGTTCAAAAGTAGCATCATTAGTACTAAAATGAAATTAAGCAATCATTTTAGAAATGTGATTATATTGCAAGCTGATTCTTAATTAAACATCTACCATGTACTGGACTAGATTCTGGAAAAAGAAAAAATGAATAATTTTCAAAATCTGCCCAGATGAGTAAATCTCAGAACCACTGACCATAATGCAGTGTGATGCTCAGGAGGAAATTAATTAAAAAGCATTTACTGACCACATAAAAAGGGACCAGTCAGAACAGATGCCAGCCCTTGGGGGAAGGGGTGTTGCTTCTGGTACCATCCCACATATACTATGACAGGCAATATAGCCCTTAGTTGGTGGAGCCTGTAGGATAGACCTGGGGCTGGTGCAACCATGGGCATTTGGAGGGCTTAGGGGCAGTAACTGTTTGCCCAATGCAAACATGGAAATAATTCAGTATTTGAAAAACTGGAATGGCTTACCTGGTGCGGTCAGGCTAACAGCCTGGAAATTGCTCTGTACTTGAGATCTCTGTAAAGTGTACATGGGAACAGCTGGTCCTGCTGGAGGTGAAGCGTAGCTTCAGACGGGGTGAGTTTTGAACGGGGGTCTAATGGAATTCATCCAGGGTAGAGAGAACAATTCAAATACAGGCTTCCCTGAGACATTTCCCCAGCAGGGTCAGATTTGGAAGTTATCTGGAAAAGAGGTTAGAGGTGAGATTAGAGCAGCAAGTTTATCCATATGGAGAAGGACCTGATGAAAGATGTGAAAAGTAGGTATGAGGGAGCCAACAGTGGCTTTCAAGACATTAGAACTCCGGCAATCTACTAGTGACGACATTGGGCTTATATGCAGGGTCTTGCTTGTCTGGCAAAGAGAGAAAACTCACTTTAAGATTATTTAGACATATGATCCATGTACTCTACTAGGACATCTCTGTTATAAATTTATCAGATTACTCTGAGAAAACTAGACAGACATTTAAACCACTAAAGTCCTGGCTTGCTGCTCACCCTAAGCAAGGAGCTGGGAAGCAAGCTTTTTTTTTTAAGGCATTTGTCATCTTCTGGATTCCCAAAGCCTTCTGGTTTACCTCAAAGCTGGCTCTTTCAGCTTCTTATGGGCAGAGACCTCATTGTATTCGTCTTTGTTTTCCTTAATGTCTAGCTCAGTACCTGGGACATAGGAGGTACTCCGTAAATATTTGTTGAATGAATATAACATTAATAAGTCATTCAGTTCTAAGTAATCATTGCTTATACTTACTGTAAATACAGTTTTATATAATTGCAAAGTGTATCTGTCCTTTTTAGGTCTCGTATTTTTACTCTGGCAGGAGAGGTTTCAGTGATACTCGGCTGGAGGCTCTGTCTGTTCAACAGAAAATCCCTGGCAAGAACAAATTGCATCCGGTCTTGACTTCTGACCAAATATGGCAGAGTGCTCACTCTCCCTTTAACTTGACTTTTCCTACCTGTATAAGTCAGATTTTTGTTTATGTATTCTGAAATGAAGGAAAAAAAGTGATGCATGCTACTTTGGTTGGGGGTGACTAAGCAATATAGAATAGCACAGAGTAGGAAATAATATCCTGTAGAGGTATATAAACGTCTACACATTTTCTCTGCATGTATAGATATATACACACACTCACCACATGTGTTTTATTGTCTGCTTTAAAAATAACCTATCATTGCAGATCATCTGTTCCTGTACATATATTGACAAATCCCTTTTTCACAACAGCATAGTATTCCATGGTGTGGATTTACAGAAATGTAGTCAAGAGGATGGTAACATTAAAATAAATGACATTTTGCCTTCATTAAACTCATATCAGGAAAATTTAAAATATTTTATTTTTAATTATTAAAACAACAGATATCAAAATAACCCCTGCTAATAAAAGTAAAACAACAACAAGAATATATTTTTGATCCAAACAAGACAAGTCACAATACAACCTCACTTCAGAAATAGCTAACTCAGTTCATGAATATTATAGCCATGCTTTGCTTCACCATTAACCTGGTCTAACCCTGCTACTTGGGACTCCAAAGAGCATAGTACAGATTTTACAAAGACTCCATAAAAGGTGTTCTGAATTGATCTGAACTGAATGGGTTTTTAAATATAATTATTTTTTTAAAAAATTTTTAGTTATACATGGACACAGTATCTTTATTTTATTTACTTATTTTTATGTGGTGCTGAGGATCAAACCCCATGCCTCACATGTGCAAGGCAAGCGCTCTGCCACTGAACTACAACCCCCAGCCCTATAATTATTATTTTTAAAATGTATTTTAATTGGAACTATCTTAATTGGGCTTCTTTCTTATGATTAGATTTTAATGAGGCTTGGGGATATAGCTCAGTGGTAAAGCACTTGCCTAGCATGCACAAGGCCCTGGGTTCCATCCCCAGTACTACAAAAAAAAATAATAATAAAATTTAAATAAAAGGGGAAATGGCTCAGAAAACTGCTCCAAGTCACCAAATGAATCCAAGCTCAGAAAAATGAAATACCTTAAGTCCCATCCCTTCAGCTATCCCCAAACTCACATCCTTTACCATGTGACCTGTGACAGTCTGTGATTCTGTAGGGTGCCGAGGAGAGCTAAGCATTCCAAGATGCTGCGTTGCTGAACCTGGTTTTAGTTTTTGGGTTTTTTTTTTTTTTCCATTCTTTTTTCTCTTACCTTTTTTCCTCATTGGTGTCCTGTTCCTCCAAGACTCCTGAATGTCTCCCCTGGGGATGACTCTGCCTGCCTGCCTATAGGAATCCCTAAGTAGTTATCTCTAAGCTTTGAAGAAAACTCAAGTGGGCTCTTGTCTGGTAGATGAAACCTTTTGTCCCATAGTCATGAGGCAGAGATCTAGTTTATTCCTAAACCATGATTAACTCCTTGGGAAGGAGTGGAAATTGAGAGTTGTATTAAGATGAGTGCCCTACAGGAACAAAGGGGAGGTTTTCCCCATTGTTGCACCTCCTAATTAGGCCATGCCCACGGTTGCTGTGTGCCATTCTAGAAGGTAGTTGCCTGTCGGGAGGAAGATAGGAGCAGAGGAGTGACAGAATGAAGGGGACATCAAAAAGGTTTGCAAAAAATTTAGACCTTTCTATGACCAGATCTTCTGTACTTGCCTCCCATCCTACCTCGGAAGGGCCTCGGGAGAGAGCCTGTGCTCATACTCTGTTCTATAGTTTCTGACATAAAAAGTTTTCCTCACTTAGAATCACTGAGAAGGGACTGGTTTGCTTTTTTCTCATAACTTTCTGTATTACTTGTCTATAGTGAACATGTGTTATTTATATAAGCAGAAAAGCATAAAGCCACATTCATAGTGTACAGAAGGAAGAGAAAAAGTGTTGCTTGGTGGAACTGGCACATAGTTCCATAGTATAGTCAAGTCAACAATAAAAAGACTTGTGGGATTAGGATAATGTAAAAGGACACTGGAAATTTGAGTGGGGCTGTTCCTAGCATGATGACAAAATAGGAAGACTTTCCCACCTCCCACCATTTATTTGGGAGCTGAGTACCAGGCTGTGCTGGACCCCCTAGAGGACCCTTCCCAGCCCAGAAACCATCCTATATTGGACAGTTATGACTCTCTGATGGTCACATCCATGAATTTTCAGCTTCAAGGCCCTGTGTTCTAGGTGAGATAGCCTCCTGACTCATTTCTAGATGATGTGCTCTGCCTGGTGGCACATGCATATATTAACCAAATAGACTGCCTGAAGACACAAATTTAGTCCAAACATGATTCTAGTGAGGATTTCAGAGCCTGACAAGTCAATGGGATTATTATTATCCAAAGTCTGTTCTATAGTTTGTAATGTTTGAAGTAGGCCCCCAAATCTGGTGGGTTCCCAAAGAGACTGCATAGTTTTAAAACTCCTTATATATCCAATCTGGTTGCTGTCAAACTCTTCTAACCAAGTTCTCTCTAAAATCCTTTCCAGGAAGCTCCCCATTTCTTGAATTATTTCAGCCTATGAGCCTATTTCTGTGGGATAAAGATACCTTGGTCTCCCAATAATATTTCATAAATGACTCACACGATGTTTATAGAGAGTATAAGGTTTGGACATAGTCACATTAAAAATATTAAAAATACAAAAGACTAAGCTGACAGGTTCCTGATTGTGGCCTGACAACACTGGAATCACTTTATGAAGCTCCAGCCCTCCTCCATCTTATTGAGCTGGTTACAAAAACTAATTTAAACTAGATTGAGTTTCACCACTAAAGGAAGAGATAGGAGGGTACTCTACTGTCTCTAACACTTTCAACCACCTGAAATCCTGTCTGGTGTTTCTGTCTTGTCCTTTGTCTGTTTCTGCACTGAAAGAGGACTTTGGGGAAATAAGAAGAATGCTGTGGTAACAGGGTAAACTAATTTGACCATCCTCTGAAGAAAGAGCATGTTGATTTCTCACATTGGTTCCTCCACCCTTCACAGCAGAGCCAGGGATGTGGTGCATTACACAAACCAGTCCCACTTGACCAGCTGTTTTTGGATGTGTCAAGCCCAGATTTCATCCTCTTTACATAGAAACATGTTGCCTTCCTTAAATCAGTTCCTGTGAGACTAAAGAAAATCCCATGTGGCCCAAACATGATGTAATAGGGATGTGTGTCTCAGAATTCAAGACACACCCTCTAAGTTCCTGGCATCTTTTTTACCATAATAATCACACATCCACAGCCTTCCTTCTATGACCCTTGAAGGCCAGAGCTGTGTTGCCTTGGCTGTGTTTTCTAGCAAGCCTGGACAAAAAGATCCAGCACTGCTTCCTGTGGGTTATGGATGGTGCTGGGAAGTTGGGCATGCTTAACTGGATGTCCAAAGAGCTCAGCATTTACAGCTGGCCAGAGCTCCTATGCATTTTGTTTTTATGGTCAATTAAAAGATAGAGAAAGAAAGGGCAGAAAAAGGGAATGGGTCTCTGTCACTTGAAAAAGTCTGTAACAGTATTTGGTTGCTTTAATTGGAGCTAAAGTTTCCAAATTCAGATCACAGTGAAACCAGTTCATACTTACTAGTTAAGTTGAAATTGGCAATACTTATATGAGCTTTTGTTTTAAAAAAAAAAAAAAAAAAAACAGCTGTTTGCAGGGGGACACGCCTGTAATTCTAGCAACTTGGGAGGCTGAGGCAGGAGGCGCTCAAGTTCAAAGCCAGCCGCAGCAATTTAGCAAGGCTCTAAGCAACTTAGTGAGATCCTTTCTCAAAATAAAAAAGAAAGGATTGGGGATGTCGCTCAGTGGTAGAGCACCCTGGTTCAATCCCCAGTGCCATAATGGGGCTAGAGACATAACTCAGGAGTAGAGCACTTGTCTAGCACGTACAAAGCCTTGGATTCAATCCTCAGCACCAGGCACACACACACATACACAAAAGAGAATAACGATATTCTATGAAAAACCCTGAACTTGTAGCCTCAGGCACACACTTTCTAGGAGATTCTACCTAGGGTCTAGAATTATATTTCATTAGGGATTCAGACCAGCTTACTGTCTGTCCCCTTAAGTGCTATAGGAAAAAAAAGTTGGCCATATAAAAATAAATTAATAAATTCATGCTGGCTCAAATACATTTCATTTTCCACCATTTGCCAGCCCTATATAACTTCTACAGATTTTACTCCCCTATTTTTGAGAAGGCAGCTTAGATGCCATTGATCTCATTCCCTGCTTTCCCCTCAAGCCTGTGAAGCTGTTGGTGTTGAGGCTTCAGAGTTCTGTGGAGAGTGATTTTCCAAGTGATGATGCAGATTCTAATCAGTATAAGATCCAGATATGGGTTGGGAGCTGGACCTCTGCCACCTTCTCTCAAGCTCCCTGCACATGATGACGAGGGAGTTCCTATGAGGATCACTGAGTGCACTTCAAGCCCCCTGCTCTTACAGCCTCCTTCCAGTTGCAGATCTTCCTGTCTGGAGCATTTCCGGCCCTCTGCCCCTTGGCATGGAGAGTTCAGAGCAACCTGGGGAAGGGACAGAAGACTGAGGTTATCACAAACTGTGGAATTATCTGATGCAAGACCAACTGGTTTGTTTTCCTCCCTGGCTCTCTTCCTGGGCTTCTAAGCAGCTGAGAAAACAACCTTTTTCTAAGTCTTAGACAAGGAGGAAAAACCCTGGCATGAAGGATTTTTGTCGCAGACACTTGGCATAGCTAGAGGAAAGGTTTGTTTAATTTAGCAATGGGTTTTATTACCCTAGGATTCCACTTGAGGAGAGATAATAGCATCCCTCTCAAAGGACATTTCAGAGCCAGTGGGTTTCTCCCTTGCTTCTCAACAGTACCCTTGCTTGCAGATAAAAGTACCAAACATATTCAACTAGGACATCACCTCTATGTTCATCAACAACCAGATAAGCCAAGTGCAGTAGCACACACCTGTAATCCCAGGTATACAGGAGCCTGAAGAAGGGGGATCACAATTTCAAGTCCAACTTTGGGCAATTTAGCAAGACCCTGTCTGAAAATAAAAAGGGCTGGGGATGTAGCTCAGTGGTAGAGTACCTCTGGGTTGGGAGCTGGGCCTCTACCACAAACAAAACAAAACATATAATCTTGCTGAACATGGGGAAGACTGAGACAGGATTGAAAAAACTAACAGGACAGGAAGTTGTGGATGTGGATGTGTACAAAGTCATATTTCTGAGCCATCTCACTCAGTTGCTTCTCACCCTGTTTTCTGGACAGAACGTATTTTGTCGTCACATTATAGCAGAGAGCAGGACAGAAAGAAAACCAGTCAGACCACCTGCCCCTACAGGAAGAAATTCTCTGCCAGCTCATTTCCCTCTGCCCTTCACCCCCAACCGATCTGAGCTTTGGGGTAGTGGGTAAAAAGGGGAAGGAAATAGGAGAGAGGAAGGATTCATCACCAGTGTTAAAGGAAGCTTTCCTGGCATAGGAATTAAGGAAGAGAAAGTGGAAGAACTGGTGCCAGCTTGCCTTCAGTGCATGGCTGTCTCTTTATGTCTGCTTTCCTGGTCACAAAGGCAACACTCACTGTTTCCTAAGGTGGGGCTCCACTGCAGGAACTCTCAGAGAACCAGCCAGGACCAGAGCTCCACAAAAGCAGCCTCCTGGGTAGCCTGAACCCAAGGTTTCTGACATCGGTGCTGCCTGCTCCACACTGGCCTCTCTGGCCACCCACTCTGCACTAGCCTTTCTAGCTACCCATAGAGAAGGACTGGGCTGGGTTGCCTCAGATGAGGGCACACCTATACTTTAAAAGGAGGACACAGGCACTATCCCTAGAAGGTATCACTGTCCTGGAGAAGACCTGGAGTGCCTATGCCCAGCACTTTCTATTCCGTGGCTCCTTTTCCACTTTCTGAGCCTTTTGGAAGTGGGATCAAGCCAGGAAAAACATGTGATGCTATAGCAAGCTGGAACCAAAGACTTGACTTTGGGCCCTGCCCAAGCTGAGAATCTGGGCAGGGATTGACTAGGCAGCCTGCTATTTTCTATGGCATCTTCTAAGTCCCCTAACTTTGGGAAGGGGATGCCAGATAAATCCTGAGAGTGGGTATGACTCAGTAGAGCTGCTGTGGCTTACCAATTTGTGATTTATGCATTCATTCTTGCATTTCAAAGATAAGCTTCCATTCTATAAATAGCACCATTCTCGAGGTTGCTATAAGAAGCAGCAGCAATGATGTGGTCATGTCTTCAAATAGATGATGAGGAATCCAGGTAACATTAACTGTAAAATAGTGATGAAAGCAGTGTTATTATTAGAGGTACAGATAAAGCATAATGGGATTAAACAGAGATCACCCTAGGCTGGAGAAACCAATATAAGTTTCTGGAAGAGGTGACATTTACAGGAGTATGAAGAATAGGTAGGATGTGGACATTAAGAGATGAAAGGTGGAAGGAAAACTGCCAGTATGGAATTCATGAGCAGCTACAGCACCTAATTACTTCTTTGTCTTGAAGCATGCAATATCCATGCTGCAGAGGGGAGAAAAACATCCTTCTTTGTTGCTGTGTATTTGGCCTTATTTGATGTTTTTCTCCACAGAAGGAGAGTAATCTATATGTGGCAGATTGGGGACTGCCATCACAGTGGTTCTAAGGGCCTGTAGAACCAGGTAGCCTGAGTTGGAATCCAGCTTTATCAGTCATAAGCTACCTGCCTCAAAGCATTGTTGCAAAGATTAATGTTGGTTGGCTATGGTTGTTCTTGTTATTGTTATTACTGTAGAACCCTGGAAGGCTCCCCACCTACCCCAATCCTATTGTACTTTCTGCCATTGTAGATACATTCCTCTCCTTTGAGAGCCTTATATTAAAGTGCAAACACACCTGTGAAAGGGAATATTGGAAGGTTTCAACCAGCTGTCACTTTAGGGCTAGAGAGAATTAACTAAGAACTTGTTTGCTGAGAGTGAAATAGATACCCTAGGAGAGGAACATAAAAGAAGGAGGAGAGGATGTGCAGGGAGAGGCCCAAGAGCCCCAAAGGCAAACTGGTACTTCCACCCTTTAATTAAAGTACTTAGGCCTCTGTATTCTCAATTGTAAGATGGGAGAAACCTCCACGCATAAAGTAAGAAAAACGTCCATGCGTCATTTTAGGTGTTCAGAGCTGCAACACACTGACTGGACCCTATGGAGGTGAAAGAGGTAAGGTCAAAGCAAATGCCTCCAAACTCTATCCCTCTAAGGGTTCAGAATATGCATCTGATAAATAAACAGAGGCAGAAGCCGAGGTAGAAGCAGATGATAGTCTTTTAATAAGTTCAAATTCACACAGGGTAAATTGAGTATGCCTGGCCCAGAGTACAGTGTTAGTTGATGGACGGATTGAATGCTCAAGATCAAAGGAAACATAGTAGAATGTCAAAGTGGGAAAAGACCAACAGCCCAAGGTTTCTCTGTGCTGTTTTCTGCCATTGAATGTCAACTTCATGAAAGCAACAACCTCTCTATCTTGTATTTTTCCAGCAAAAAGGAAAAATACCATAAATATGTGTGGATTGCACAAGTGTATAGATGAGTGGATGATATAAATAATGGAAATTATTTATACCATGATTTGGGATTTAGGCATATCTTAAATATTTCTCAAAATAATTTAAAAATATTGGTAACCACTTTCCTTGAAAGAATAGGCAGTAGAAAAGAGAACTGGCCTTATATGAAGGAAATAGTCAAGAAAAAAATAACCTATCTGTGGGAGTAGAATTAATAGCTCACCATACCAAATATCTATCATATGGAGCTCCAGGCTTTCTGAACCACATATGTCTATACTTATTCAAGTACATATTTCTTTGAACACTTAGAGAATTCCAGAGTCAGCTCCACACAATGCACACAGGATTGAGTGGGATCAGAATTTTTACTAGGGACTTGGAGGGGTTTTTTAGGCCTCTAGGCCTCCCTGCAGGACATTATATATTGAAGAAGATAGATTGACACATGATAGCAGCCCAGGTCAGATATTAGAACAACCCAGATTTATGGAATGGCTGAACACGTGAAACAGAATAGCCTAAATTTTCTGCTGGGGTAGTTGTTTACTTTAGAGAAGATAGTTTATAGTTTGAATGACAGAAAAGCACATGGGCACTGGACATTGATTCAGATCTTTAAAAAGAAGAATCTGTGTGTATTCACAAAGATACATGGCAAGCATCACTCCCTCCCCCACCCTGAAATCTACTAAGTGAAAAGCTAACTTACATTTCCCCTCCAAAACCAACTGAACTGAAAACTTATTGATCCATCTCCTCTCAAGTAGGTAACACTATCAAACTCTAGACCAGAAAACTCATATTAAACACCTTCACCCAGTGCTCTGACAATCATGTTTGCATTGCAGTATGTTAATTATTGATTGCTTTGGCATCTTCTCCTGGTTTTTTGTTTTTGTTTTATAAATTTTTTTTTGGTTGTATATGGAGTCAATGCCTTTATTTGTTTTTATGTGGTGCTAGGATCGAACCCAGTGCCTCTCACTTGCGAGGCAAGTGCTCTACCACTGAGCTACAACTCCAGCCCCATCTTCACCTTGTTGGCTCTCCCATTTTTCAGCTTCGCTTTTGGACTCTGGGCCCCAATCTATACACACTGTGTAATGTGTGGTTTGCTGAGTCAAGAGGACAGCAGAACTATCACAGCCCTTGTTCCAGATACTATACTTCCATTGCAATAACCCAAGACCACACTATATCTTTGAGAATCACATCTTACTCCTGATTCATGTTGAATTATTATTAACCAACATGTCTAAGCCATTTTCTGAATGCTTTATTTTATCTTCTCCATTCTATAGCCAAAGTTTGTGCTCTGTTCTCAAGGATTTCAGCATTCTAAAACACATGTAGGATTTGTCCTAACATTTTTACCAAATTGAGATTCATTAGGATATCATGATTGTATGATCTAATATATGAATTCCTCCTCTGACTTTCCTGTCTTCTATTACCTTCCTATTATTAAAACATCCCATCAATAAGGTTAGTTACATGATCCAAAAGTCAAAGAAGTCTTTTCAAACTACTCTATTTAAAAATGACACCCTCCTCTGATATACTACATATACTCTTTACTATACTCTTTTACTGCCCTTGTTCCCCATAGCACATATAATCACCTTAAGATACCATATTTACTTTATTGCCTTTTTCCTCCTTTAGCTTGTAAGCTCTATTAGTGCAAAATTTTTTTGTCAGTTCTAGTCCCTGCTGGATTCCACATTTGTTGTATGGATGCAGTTGAATATGTCAGCATCCTCATTCAGGTCAGTTAAAAATGTTGAATGGAACAGGACCAAGGCTAGAAACCAGTGCATCACATCAAAGGTTGATCCCCTCACAGGTTGCTACTGAGCTTTGGGCCACTTACAAATTCACTCTAATGGTCTTAGTATTCAGTGCAACTTGTCTTTACTTTATCTACCAGGCTGTCAAAAGAGTTTGTCACTTTTTTTCCCCAAAATCAGATATTTTATGTTGATGACAGCCCTCTGATCTAGAAGTTCTGTCCCAAAAAAAGGAAGTGGGATTCATCTGACATTATTTATCACTTCCTCTTTCTGACTGCACACAAATCATCCTTTTGATGACTTATTTTAAATACTGCTCCCAAAAAGAATGGAGCATTAATCAGTGACCTGTTCAAACCCTTTGATTGCCTGCAGAAGGGTCCTCACAGGTGTGAGATTCCCTTGGCTGGGACTTAGGACTTGTTCTTAGGATGGGCATTAGACTACCAGAGGTGGCACCAAAGAGTTGGAAGGCTTAGGTGCAGGGGCTATTATTTCATCAAGCATTGGAATGTCACATTATTGATTGCTATTTATGTATACCCTTTTGGTTTCATGTTTGGTTGCTACATTTAGACAATAGCAATCTGAGATTTGGGGTATGTTTAGCTTCTTTCATTCCTATTTGATCTTGTTCCTTTTCCCCATTCTTTCTGACACAATTGTGGTTTAGGCCACATCTCATAATTTATTCTCATCACTGAATTACTGTAGTATCTTTCTAATTGGCTCTATACCTCCCATCTCTTGTTTTTCTTAGATTCTTCAATCAGGCTACTTATAATGTGATCTTGGGACCACAGCATCAGCATCTCTTGGGATCTTGTTGGAAGTGCAGATTCTCAGGTCCTGTTCAAAATCTACTGAATCAGAATCTGCAGGTCAGCAGGACCTGCTGGTGATTCACACCCATATTGAAGTTTGAAAAGCACTATCCTTTCTTCTGCCATGCCGTTCCCCTGTGAAAGGGCATCCTTAAACTTCATGTGAACCTCAACCTCAGTCAGAAAATGATCCATCTTAATTTTTAGATGTCATGTTTTTAACATGAAAGTGTAATTGCCCACCTATACTCATTGGTTATGAAAATGGTTTGCAAGTTTGTGAATAATTTTAGAGCAGCTACTAAAAATTATTGAGATTCAACTAGAGACTTCCTTATTGAAAAGCAAAGTATTTGGGGTTTTGGTGAGCTTGGAAATGCTCCTGTTGTTTATTATGCATTTACTAGTGTTTGACAAGTATTTTATGTACTTAATTTAATCTTCATGATAATCTCATTTAATGCTTTTATCCCCATTTGACAAATGTGGAAACTGAGATTCAAAAAGTTTAAGTTGTCCAGCATCACAGTATTGGTTAGAGTTCAGTCTATACTATATCACAAAGACAGCTGAAATACAGTGATTGAAACAAGTAGCTCTGTCCTGAGGGGACAAGTGACCCAGCTAGAAGGTATTGATGCTATCTGAAGTCACCAAGCTTTCTCCTCCCATGTTGCTTCATAATGACCAGGAAGTTGTCCTGTCTATGTGGTTGGAACTGGTTCCTGCCCTTGGGAAGGGGAAAAGAGAAAATGAAGGGCATGCAATTTTCTTATGAAAACAGAATCTGGAAGTTCTACCTGGCATTTGTACTCAGTCTGTTAATCACATGGCCACACACCTTGTTGCAAAAGAGGCAGAGAAATGTGGGAACTTGGGCAGTTATTTACTAAAAAGAAGAAGGGGAGTGGCTAATAGGGAATATGTGCAGGCTCTGCTGAGGATTAGCCAACTAGTAGAAGAGCTAGATTCAAACCCCATGACTAAAACCTGTGATCTCCTTACCCCGTTATTCTACCACTTCTCATAATTGACAGACAATAAATGTTTGTTGAATTGAGATATGTGTAAGCCTTTTGGTTGTTTGCAATTATTTCTTCCTTCTTCCTTGCTTTCCTGATTACCTAAGTGGTTCCGTGACCCAATGTAACTTTTTTTTTTTTCCTCAGCACTAGGCATTGACCAAGGGCCTATGCACATATACAGACATGCAACATTGCACCTGGCTTATCACTATTTTTTAACATACATTTTTTATAACTATTTTATTTATTTATTTTTTGTGTGGTTCTGAGATCAAACCCAGTGCCTCAACTATGCTAGGCAAGCACTGAGCTATAGCCCCAGTCCCTTGTCACTATTTTTGATGATATTATTTTGATTTGAAAAACAGGAAACTGATATTCATATTTCTTCAATAAAATATCATAAAAATCTACCAATCCTTAGAGTTTCTGTAGAGCTTCATGAAGTGTGACAATGAGTTAATGATACTGATTTTTTGGGGGGGTGGGGTGGGTACCAGGGATTGAACTCAGGGGCTTTCAAACACTGAGCCACATCCCCAGCCCTATTTGTATTTTATTTAGAGACGGGGTCACACTGAGTTGCTTAGGGGCTCACTAAATTGCTGAGGCTGGCTTTGAATTCGTGGTCCTCCCTGTCTCAGCCTCTCGAGCCACTGGGATTACAGGCGTGTGCTACCATGTCCAACAAAGATACTGATTTTTTAAATAACCGAATGATCATCTCCTTTTAAATAGGTATTTGTTGTAGAAGAATGCCATTGCCAAAAGTGCTTTTGGTATTTTGTTCTGGCTGGTGTTATCAGTCACCTCTTGCTACAATAATGCTTCATGACACCACCACCAGAAGTTGAGAGGTATATAGCAATATTTAACTTATATGTGTATAGGCCCCCCGAGTTCAGCTGTTTAGATGGTCCTGGCTGGCCAGCTCTTTTCAGGCGTCTCTTACCCTTCTGAGATAGCAGCCTAGCTTGGACATTTTTTTTTTTCCTGGCATTGGCAGAAGCATAAGAGAACAAATAGAAATACTTGAGACTTCTTGAGGCAAATCTGGGAACTGGCACAAAACAACTAGCCAAAACAAGTCATGTGGACAACCCCACAGTCAAGGGCATGGAAAATGCGCTACACCTTAAGAGAAAATATAGTCACAAGATAAAGGGTGTAAATACAGACAAGGTGAGGGATTGGGTCCAAGAAAGCAATTTACCATTGCTTTGTCTTTGGCAAGTTAATTTGAATAGTTGCAGTAATGGTAAATATTTTAAGGATCACTTTGAATTTTTTTAACTAACTGTTTATTCATAAAATTAAAGAATGGAGCTAGGTTTATCTTTGAGCAGAAAAGTAGCTGTGACATAAAAAATAATGTGTCTTATTTCTGGAAGAATTGGTTGAAGAATATGGCACTTGGTGGCAGAATATTTGGATAAACACCATATCCTTCTAAAGTGATGATTTTGAAAGGATATCATTCATTTGAACATTTGGTTCTAAAAGATTTTTTTTTAAATAATAAACCTTATGACTTATAGTCATGTGATACCACTCTATGTCAAAGTTAGAAGAGTAGTAAATAGAGACTCATACCTGATTCTTTGTCTGACTCTGGAAAAATGTGATTTATTTGCAGATTCTCATTGCCAAATCCCCTCTGGCTCCCTTCACCTCATTTATTTACACCATCAAGGAGGAAGGCCTGGTTCTTCAAGGTAAGATCCTTAGGTTAAGCCATTTCTTCAAGCTGACTATGCTCAATGCTGCTCACTATTAGAGGTAATATTGCTGTGGTCCAAAAGAATCTATTTTAGGACAGAATCAAAGGCCAACGTGAATTGGCCAGTGATATTTCCCTGACAAGATCAAGAGATTGGCAGTTGTGGCAAGAATTTGACAAAAGGTTGAGGTGTGGATGAGGGAGGACTATATTGTTAATAACAGATTGGGAGAACCAAAAAGTGAAAGCAAGAAATATAGGAATTGCCACCATCAGTCTTCTACAGAGATCCTATGGTGTGAACTGGATGGTGTGGAGGAGCCCTCTCACTTCACAGGCTGTGGCAGCATCTGGACTGGCAGCCTGTGTCCGGACTCCATGAGCTCCATTTCCTGCCTCCTTATGGTTACTATGTTTCCCTTTCTGGTGTTTGAGTCCCAGCAGGCCCTTCTGCTAGAGACCAGGCCTTGCCTACCTACACCTTATAAGATAGGCTTGGGACTTGGAAGAACTCAAATTCTTGCTCAAAGTGGAACACTCCCAGGCCACAAGCTGTAATTCAGATGCCAGAACTGTTCTGCAGATGCCAGATACTCTGGAGGTTAGGAAAGGCACCCAGTGGCAAATCTTTCCAGAGAATAGAATAATTAACATAAAGGCATAAATTCAAACACCATTAAACTTAGAAAAATCAGTCTCTTAGAAGGGTCAGATGTCTAAAACTCCTTTGCGAATAAAGAAATGCCCACAATATTCCTCTGTCCCCCACTATTAAGCAGCAGGTCCACCCACAGAGATACATAGGTGAACCTCAGGCCTGAGAAGCTTATTGCCAAGGCTATTCATGGAAGGAATGTCTGCCTGGTAAGATTTTGTAAGTTGAGGTTTTTCCACAATTTTGGAAAGAGGGTAGTCCCAGTAATATTCCCATGGAGACACATTGCTTTACAAATATCTAGCAGGAATTCTGTGGGGCAGGCTGGGGAGTTCACCCTTCTGACTGAGGAATAGACTGCAGCCCTCCCTTTCCTTCCCCTTTTAAAATGTCTGCTTCTTAATGGACTCAAAAGCTGCATGTTTGTTTGATGCAATTGAGCTTCACAGCAGGGACCCTCAGGTTCACAAAAATTTGGGATAAGAACTACTGACCTTTAGCTCTTAGCCTTTGACTTATGCTATCCAAGTTCCTTGGTAAATATTTTTTTTTACAATTGCAAATATTGTTTTCTGACAAAGAAGCAGAGATTTTAAGACCAGATTAAGCAAAGCAAACAGCAGGCCCCTTTGTTACATACTCTCTAAGGGTGTATAACTAATAAGCAATCAGAAAGCTCGGTTTTTATTTACCCAGTGCACAGTGTGGCTTTGAGCTCTTCATTTTTAGAGGCTGTTTTAAAAGATAAGAAGTCTAGTAAATAGCAAATATAGAGGGACATTTCAAGAAATCCTATGGAAGATTATAAGACAAATCCAGGATGAAAAGAATCAGTTCTGCCCTAAGGACTTGTAGTAAAATCTTGCTGTGATGTTTATACCTTGATAAATGACATTCCTAAGTTTGGTGTAATGTGGATAACATCAGGGACATTTGTGGAACTAAGATCTACTGGATTGCTTCCCTGATCCTCATTGTTAAGACCGTGATTTTGACAGGGAAAAGAAAACTGGTTAGAGAAAAGAGAAACTAGAGATATAATGAACTGGTAAAGGTCAAAGAACCACAAGGAATGACTGTTAGAAAAAACTGGAAAATTGGAGAAAATGGATTACTAAAGGAAACTGACCTAGATCAGTGTGTCCAGGAAAGAAGAAATTCAGAGAGATGGCTTATAATGTAAGATCCCCAACCAATATATAAAATGCCTGGGTGGCCTCAGAACTTCCACCTGGCTGCTTGCTAAGGGTTTTCTCCAGTCCAACTCTCAGCTGTGCTTCCCTCCCAGAGATCTTGGAGGCGGTAGAGCCCTTCTGCTTCTGTCGGCAGTGCCACTGAATACACTTCCTGCACTCCCTGCCCTCTTGGCTCTGTGCTCCAAAGACTTTTAGGGGGAAAAGGGTGCTCTCAGAAAAATGAGGGTCCCTCTTTGATTGTAAAGAACTCTTGGGGTTCATTTCAGCTCTGATATGATCTTGAGAAAATCTCTGAGCCCTAATTTTGTCCTCTTGAAAATGAAAATGTTGATTCAAGGCTTTGCAAACTTTGCTGTAACCAATTAGTGGGTCATGATATGAAATTGATGAATCAAGATCAGCATTTAGGAAAAAAGAAGGGAGAATAGAAAATATCAGATTATATCACATATATTGTATTGTTTAATGAAATATCTATTACGTGTGTGCTTGTGTGTGCACTTGTGCATGTCATGAATTCATATGTAGGAATTGCAGGGTGACACTTTTTTTTTTCTTTTCCTTTTTTTTTTTTTTTTTAACTTTGAATGCAGTAACCAGCCCTGGTAATCTCTAAAGGCCTTCTTGTAAGGTCCTTGCTTAGCATCTGAATGGCCATCTTAAGTGGCAGCCATTTTAAGAAAAATTTCACTTTCCGCCCAAGGGCATTTCTGAGAAAGGCTCACCACTCCCTCCTACCAACCCCACCCTTAACCGCCCCCATTAGGACCCATGGGGCTCTAATCTCTGAGCCTGCCCCATAAAAGTCCCAAACCCCAAGCCTGTTTTGCCTCTCTCCATCAATGGAGAGATGTGCCTTTATTTGTCAGCTCTGACAAATAAAACTCTCATGTGTATCTTTGCCTGGTCTCCGTCTTTCATTTCTCACTCTCCTGTTCCCCCGTTCCTTGCTTTCTTTTCACTTTTCACTTCAGCTTTATCTGATCCTCCTGGGGGGTGATGTACTTATCATTCATTTAGCCTGATACCTTTAGTTGTTCTCTTGAGATCTTCATACACTGGAACATAAAGGCTTATTTTCCCCTTTCTTACCAGATGACTGAGCTAAAAAAGACACCTGCACAATTCCCCAGGCTTAAAGCAAAGAAACCCTTTTCTCCCTGGGTGGTAAACTTGGAAAGGTACCCACAAGTCAAGGCTGAAAGCTTTCCTGGTGTGCAAGGTTGCTCTGGCGTGGTAGCACCTGGAGCTCTGAGTGGGGTCTGCAGTCCATTTCAGAGGGGCACAGAGATAGAGGGGAAGGGCTGGGAGGGTGAGACAGGTCTGTGCCTTGACACCAGGCTCCATAATAGAGTGAGCAGGAGCAGTGAGAAGAAAAATCCATGCAGGCTACCCTGGGGGTGGGGGCTGCTAGTGAACTTGGGAATGGTCCCTCAGTGCCTTTCATCTCTTAGCAAGGCCAAGATTCCTTCCAGCCCCTGCCCAGGAGGTTAGCTAATACCTGAAGCTCTGCACAAGCAGTGGAAGGAGTAAAAAGTGAGAGCAGAATAGGATCAAGCAACTCTGCAGGCCATTCCCCTCCCGTTCCCAAGGATTAGGATGTGAGAACAGGCAGCAACTGGGGGCCTGACACCCTTCCCACCCCTTTGTTCACTGGGGTGGGAGGGACAATGAAGCGGCAGGCCAGAGAGACCCAGGGGCTGGTTAGAGATTTCTTAGGCGCTTTTTGAAACACTTGAAGGAGCCGGTCTGTGCTATTGTTGAAGTAAAATAGAAAGCGGAACTATTCTCCTTTGGCAAAAAAAAGAAAAAGTAAGAGAAAGAAAACCCACCCTCCCTGCATCTTCAGGAGGCCTCAGACTCAGGCCATTAACATGGTAATACTATCCCGTTTGCATCTTCTTTGTCTGCCCACGGTTCTTCTGGTATCCTGGCCTCTCCTGGCCTGGCCCTGGACCCTGGAAATATTTGGGCTCCAAAGGAGAGGGAGCTGACTGCAGCCAGCAGCTTCTTGATGGTTCAGCTCTGAGAGAGGCCAGGTTGGGGCAAAGGAAGAGTTCAGCCCTTTGTGCAACTGGAGTGGGAAAGGTGGGGGTGGAGGAGGAGCCCTGAATCCAGTTTTCCTTTTGTCCCCTATGGAAGGTCCAGTGCCCATCAAGTGGAAAAGTTTAGAGGAGCTGGCCTAGGCTGGAATGAGACTGAAGGATGCTGGGATCTGGTGGCAAGAGAAAAGCAGAGGTTGACTTTGGGCACCAGCTTTAATGGGGTGGGCCTCAAAGCACTTGGGTGCAGAAGGGAAGAAGAATTCTCAGTGAACTCCACCACTACCCACATCAGCTCTGGTAAGAGTAAGCACCAAATGTACCACTCAGAGCACAGCAGAGACTCTAATTGAAAGCAGCCAGGCTATGTTGCTGATGCTGCAGGGTGCATATAAGAAGCCAGGGTCAGACCCTTCTGGAACCATCCCCCAGTTTTGGGAGGCCCATGGATGAGGTGAAGCAGCTTCTGAAGCAGGGCTGGCCCTAAGAATGGAGAGGCTGGACTGGCAGGGTACATTGTTCACTCCTTTACCTATTCTCTCTTCCTTGGGAATTTAGGGAGTGGTTGGAAATACAGAAAGCCAAAGTTGTTTTGAGCAGGACTGAAGGTAGCAACTATTTCTCAGTGAGATAGAAACATGTTTTTAAACAGTTTTTACAAAATCAGGATCAGATACAACTGGTTGAATTTGGATTCCGACACTGTCCTATACTAGTTTGGGTTTGAATGAATAGTATAAATTTTAGGATAACTGGAGAACTTCAGAGGAGACCAGGGCACCCTGACACAGGTCCAGAGAAGGTACTGGACACCAAGCTAGCTTCAGTCACTTAGTCACTTTTTCAGAAGAAACCAAGAAAGAAAGAAAAAATAAAGAAACAATGGTCTTTTTTATGGAAAGCTAAGTGCTTCATCTTTCTGCTTTTACAATCAAGAAGGGTTTGTTTGATCACCTTTTGAAGCATATCAGGAAAGGCATTAATCTCCTCTATTTGTTCCCTTGTCACAAAGTTGGGTTAAATTCTTCCACTCCTTTTTCATAGTTACTGAGCCAACTGGATGATTTATTGAAAAATTCTTTTCCCCCCAATACTACCACTTGAGCTTATCAGACTTCAATTTGAATCAGTAGCTCATCTAAATATTGTCTGCCTGGTAGACTCAAAATGACCCAGAAGATTCTTAGTCTGGCTAGTACCACTCACACACCTGGCACAGCCTGGAGCTTGGGCAGAGAGCCCTGAGATTCAGTGGCTCAGAGAGCACAAACTCCTCCTGGAAATCATGAAGAGGAAGGCAGAGCCAGCCTGTCACATTGTCCTTGTCCTGACAGGTGCCACTGCAGCCTCAGAAAGTTTATTCAGGCCTCTTTGTTATGGGACTTCCTAGGGGAAAGAGGAAGGACCACCATGTACCCAGGGTCTTCTCCTCTCTGCATTTATTTCACATCTCCTTCTTCCAGGACCTCCCACACTGGCCTTCTGCCTTATTCACATCTTTTCTTCTGGCTGTCAGCCTCAGAGAGAGACTGTTATCAATGTAGATTTTGGGGGTGAGTAGGTGCTGGGGTTCAAACTCAGGGCCTAGCTCATTCTATGTAAGCCCTCTACTACTAAACTACACCCCAGCCTGAAAAATATTTTTAATACAGAATAGTACAGAAAATCAAAAACCATGAATTTTATATGAATATAACACCCAGAATTAACAACTGTTAAAATTTTTATCCTAGTAGTTTCAGATTTTTTTTTTTTTTTCAATTCTAGGACAAAAATTTGACAGAATTCAAAACTCCTTTGTACCTATCACTACTCCAGGCCCTCCCCACCCGACTCTCCTCCAAAGAAGAAAAGTTCTCCACCATTTGGCATATATCCTTCTCTTTCATTCTTAAAACTTTTCTACCTACCTGTGAATCTATGTATAATATAATGATTTGTTTTTTAATGCATTTTAAAATTTCTATAAATGATTTATCATATACATTATTTTATAACTTTGTTTTGTCATTTAACATAATGTTTTTATGTATGTCCACATTCATACACATAGATTCCTTTGATTTATTTCAGGTATCCACACCATTATCTACTCCCTTATTTATAGATATTTTGATTATTTAGAACAAGGCTTGAGGGTTTCTCTAGGTATAGATAAGGCATCTTTTATATATATTCCCAAATTTTTCTCAAAATAAGTTAACCAATTTAGACTCTCTGTGGAAGTAGTGGACCAATCTCTGTGCAGCCATGTATAATTATTGATGTGTTGTCATATTTCCATGGCTGATCTTCTTATGTGTTCTTTATGGATGCCTCTTTTGTCTCTTGCCTTAGGAATGTAAGCTTGCCATATGCTCCAGAGAGATTTTCTGCACAGTGTGTGTGTGTGTGCTTTATACCTGTACTTAGATGATCACTGATAAAAATTTACTCATTCTCCGAAAGCTAACTGTATCTACACTTCCTCAAACAAGGGCTTTTAGTTCACCCATCACCTTGATTTTCTTGAGGAAACAATTCCAAGAAGGTAAAGCTAAGTTCACTGCCTCAAAGTTGGGTTTTTTAACTCCTTTTCAAGTATTCAGCCTGGGCCTAAGATTTTAGAAAATCAAAAGGATTTTGGGTTGTTCCTCTTCCATCATGGCAACCCCTTAGCTGCTTATCTCTCGGGCCTCATAGGCCTCTGTTGACGTAGTTTAGCCCCATCTTAAATGTTGAATCTTGAAAATCTAAGCTAAAATGTATCAGTCACACTGATATAATGATCCTCCAAGAAATTCCCTGAGGGCAGTTGGGTTATAAGTTTGGCTGGGTATAGCCACTACCTAAACTAACAGTAGTGTAAAAGAGAGGCTTACTCCCTTCTCATAGAGCACCGCAGAGGAATGTGGTCCTGAGCTGGTATGGCAGCTTGGCTCCCCAGGTTCGTCCAGGGACACAATCTGTTGGCTTGTAGCTCCATCACACCTAGGATATTACTGTTGTTGTCATGACCCAATATGACTCAGCATCATTGCTCCATTCAGGTAGCAGGATTTGTGTGGGACAGAGATGGTGGTGGGAGGGAAAGCATCCCCCTTTCTTTGAGGAAGCTAACCAGAAGTTACACACTTTATTTCTACTTATATCATATTGGCCATCTGTGAGTATATGGCAAGAAATGATGAAAATGTAGTTATTAATCTGAATGGCCATGTACCCACAAAAATTGTGCATTGTGGGAGCTCTGTTAGCACAAGAGAAAGAGGAAGATGAATATTTAGTGACACAAACCTTTCAGAGATTAATTCCCACGTTGCAATAGTGCAGATCCTTGGCCAGGCTTGCTGCATAATAGAGTTATACTCTTGAAATGCCACATAAATAGTGTGCATAGGGGCTGGGATTGTAGCTCAGTGGTAGAACGCTTGCCTAGCATGTGTTCGTATTGTAATTGGTAGTTTCCTTTGTAGGTACTGGATTTAATTGTTAGCACCACATATAAATAAATAAATAATAATAAAGATCCATCAAAAACTAAAAAAAATTAAAAAAATATATATATAGTGTGTTAAAAATGCTATTGGGGCCCTGTTTGTTTCCAGAGCCTAGAGAAAAGAGGAGTAGCATTATCATTCTGTTCTTCTACCAAGGACCAGTGCCCCAGAATCTTGGCAACCCACCCTATCCTACCTAAACAGAATCTCCCTCAGGCAGTAATTTTAGTATGTGTTTGCCGTTATGCAGCATTTGAGAAAGAAACTTGAATGGGAGCTACTAGTGCTTATAGCACAGAATAGGGTAGGAGATCCAAAGTTATAAACATTTTTTTTTTTCCAAAATGTTTTTTCCTGCCTCTACTTTTTTTTTTTAACATGAAACAAAATGCAGTTGAAATAAAGTTATAGAGAAAAATTTCATTCCAAGACTTGGACCATAGTTTACCCTGGGTCCACACTCCACTTTTAGAACCTAGAAGCCATAGGCAGAACTAACAATTTGCATTTGTGAAAATGCCCAGGTAATAATACCAAAAGATGTTAAATCAATTCAGTTTTTTTATTTTCTCTGAAAATCTCTTCCAAAAGGACTTGTATTCTTTATGGAATATCATTTAAGCTTCATTCAGTTCAGCAAGTATTTGTTGAGCTTCTATTGTTTGCAGAACATGCTGCTCAGGACTCAGGGGATACAAGATTGAGAGAGGGGAAAAAAAAGTTCCCTTCCCTTATGTAGCTCACAGTCTAGTTCGGGAAGATGTAATTATGTAGATCTAATCATCAGCAAACTGTGACAGCTATTTCAAGTTTCAAGGATATGGAAGGATGGAAGGAAATAGGGTTGTCCCAACTAGGATGGCTGAGGAAAGCTCCTAAGAGTATGTGAGGCTTGAACGGGGACTTCAGCTTCTGAATACCAACAAAACCACATTCAATTGTCTCTTGACAGAGGCCAATTTCTTTTGCTATTTGAGGATAGCTTTGGGGACACTGGGGAATGCTGATTAGTTCCATCACTAGTGCTGATTAGTGACGAATGTTGAATCATGCTGACTAATGTGTTCTAAATGGATTGACTCAACAATAAAGGGAACATTAAGAGTCAAGAGTTCAGGTCCTACATCTCACTGTGTGAAGTATAAATCACTTAGCTTCTTAGTGCTTTTTTTTTTTTTGTCAGTTAAAATGTGCTCATCCTGAGAATCCAGTAAGTCACCTTGCCTTTAAAAACCTCAAAGATAACAGAAATGTTTAACAACAACTAGCAGGACAGGCTTATGCAACCTTAGGTTATTCATACACATACAGAATCAGAACAGACATCACATGCTGCTTGCTAACCATGCGAAACTTCCATTTCCTCACACAGGCCATGAGAACTGACAAACAGGAGCCACAGTCACAAAAACCGTCAAATAGAGAAGCTTTTGAAAAATCTTCCTTTCTACCTACTGGGGTGTCTGTGTCTTTCTGGACAACAAATGTCGCCACAGAACTAAGAGCTTACGTTGCACACACAGCTCTTTCTCTTTTGACATCTCCCCAGCTAGACTGCTTGAGAATCTGGCCTTCCCCGTCCAGATGTTTACTGAATTCTGAAGGCCCCCCAAAGGGCCCAAGTTCTTTTGTTGCTCTCCAAATCATTTCCCACAGAGACTGACCGATGTCCTGAAGGAGCCCTTCAATAGGGAGGATAAATGAAGGCAGATGAAGACATGACCCCCTGAGGCTTGCCCACATCCACTCTAACAAAGGGTCTGAGGCACGACCTTGTAAGGAGTGTTTTGGTCCCTATAAGAGGCCAAGTCTCCCCCACAGGGCTGTTTTCAATGGCTACCATCATAGTGGAAGCACTAGGCATTTGTTAAGGGCTGTGGTGTGCTAGGTGTAGCACAAAACATCTAAATCATGGTCCCCAGCCTTTGTGAGGGCTTCCTGGCTACAGATGGCAGCTGGCTTTCTCAGGGGAAACTTGGGGGTAGTAGAGAAAGCTGAAGAGGGGCCCGACATCTTTGGATGACCTTTTCCCACCCAGTGCAGATAGAGTCCCCCTTTTGTAGGTCAAGCTAGAGCCATGGGACCTTAATCCCACCAGTACTGTTTCTGGGTATCTGGTGTGCCAGGTGTGGTTCCGTGGGGAAGGAGAAGGGGACGGCTACTATAAGGAAAGTTTTATTTCCATGAAGGGTGGGAAGTTAGAGCATTTCATGACAACATTGTTTTTTTTCAAGCTCTCTCTATTTCTTTTTTCTTTCAGGCTAACAGGCCATAGGGATACTGTGACCTTTGTCTAGAGCTGATGGGGGTGTGATTTGTGAAATGAAACAGGACCATGCTGCTTGGAAGAAGGAAACGGAAGCCAACATAATGGGGATTAATTAGTTGATTGCTGTTGAGATGGTAACAGATTTGCTCCTAGACCATTGAACCAGCGATTTCAGACCTAGCAGGGAAGGTGAAGATGAAGAAGCCTTTGTTCAGGTCTCTAGATGTGTAGGGCTGAGGGCTTTGCCACCATGGGATGTCAACAGACATAATAATAATAATTTGCACTTATATAGCACCTTTCAACCAGGCACCTCAAAGCGGTTTAGCCACATTAATTAATTAAAGCCCACAATTCCCCTGGGGAGAGAAGGAGGATGACTAACAAGATTTGTAATTACAGGAGGGAACATTTCCGAATAAAGTATTGTCCACCAAATAAAAAGAGTAGGTGTAAAGGAATCGAGGTCTCCAAAGAGTAACTGATTCAGAAATGAAATCATGGAATGATGGGGGAGGCTGGGGGTGGGCATGGGGGTCTGTTCTTATGTTAGAGGGAGGTCAATGGCCTCAGAATTCATTGACAGGTTCAGATCCCAACCGAGAAGCAGAACATGTGTGGTATTAGTGGCATTTGGAAGGTCATTAGTGGCATGACTATTGTAGTGTAAATTCAAGTTTCACTGGTATATTGTGTATAGCCTTGCAAAACAAAGAGTGAGATTCATGCAGTATCTAATAAAGGATGAAATGATTTCTTTAGATTTAAAGCCCAAAGCTGGGCCACTCAATTAGCAAATAAATAAGTTGGTGACCCATGGGATAATTTAGGCATTTCCGGGAGAATAACGGGCCTACCCATTCCTATTGCCCTGAGGCTTCTGACCAAAACATCAGGCTGGGATCAGTATAAAGGTCTGGGAGCTTCAGCCCCTTCAAAGTCAGGCATTAAGTACTCCCAGCCTTTTTCAAGCTCTTACCCAAGACGTTAGTGACCCAACCTGTCCTCTGTACAACCATTTTTACCTGCTCCCCTTGAGAAATTTAAGTGCCTTAGGGGCTAAAATCAAGTCATACCCTATTTCCTGTCTCCTGTCAACACCCAACAGAGCTGTGTACCAAGTCGACAGTGAGTGATGAAGAATGGATCAAAGACCAAGTCTCGTAACAACTTCATATTTGTTAAACACAGACCAAGTGCTCAGGCAGAGCTTGAAAGCAATAGGATATATGCTTTGTCCTCAAGAACTGTATTACAAAAAGACCCCAAAACAATAACTATAACATAAAGCAGAATAAAATAAAATGATATGATAGATGCACGTCCAAGCTCCATTGCAAGGGCCAAAGAAGGAGCATCTCACCTGCCTGGAGTGAACCAGGTAAGGTATTCCTGGGCAACAAGCAGGCGTGCTGGGCATCAGAAGGAGATTTGGGTAAGCCTGCAAGAAATGAGGAAGGAAATGTTCCAGGCCAAGGCCATGCATCTCCCTCTGTGCAAAGTACATTTGGAGAACTTGTGATCTTCCATAGAATGTTTGTGAAAACCAAGCTGAGTTTTGCAACTGATTAAATGCACATTTTCCATGAATTCTTATAAGCTGACCTGGCCAATTTCAAATATAAAGAAGTATTTGAGAAGTTGGTGGTAGGGTTCAGGGCACGCTACCCCTAAAACATGAGAAAACAGCAGAACAGGACAGTGACTGTCTCCTTCCCCCTCCCTTCTCCTCACTCCCCTGAAGCAGGTCATAAAACCTAGCTGTCTTTCCCCAGAAGCAGGTCATAAAACCTTCTTTCCAGATGTGCCCTCCCTATACCCTGAGGAAAGGAATGTCCTTATCTCTGAAGACACAGGGAGGCAGAGAAGAATATGAACAAATGGGCCTCACTAAGTACTACCCCCTGCCCCCGGTTTATTACCATTAGATCATATACCTTTCCCCTCTAGTTATACTTATGCAGGCCTGTTCACTCTTCATCAAAGCATAAAAATGCACAGGCTTCCCTATTTCTTGAGGTTTTCATTTCTGAAGGGTCCCATGTCATTAAAAATGTACAGTAAATAAGTTTGTCAGCTTTTCTCTTTGATCTCTTGTTGTAGGGGCCTCAGCCATGATCCTTGCAAAGGACAAAGACAAAATAACACTTTTTCTTCCCTACATTTCTTGGTGCCCCATGTGGGTGGCTGAGCCACCCCTCTTGCTCTGCAACCTACAGATGAGATCCTGGGACAATTGGCAAAAAGTTGGTGAAATAAGAATTCTCACTAAGAAGAGCTCTCTAGGATCTCTGTAGTTCTAGGTAGAGAGAAGAAGGTAAAAAGTTCTTCTTGTCTGCTCCTTTCCAAGTTCAGATTAGCAGAGAAAAGTACTTCTTGGACTGGGACTCTGGCTAAATTTGGTTTTAGGGTACCTATTCATTATTGATTTTTTTCCCTCTGTGAACAGCCATCTTTTTCCTAGTCTTGTTTTGTGTGCTGAGAACTTGCCTTAACCTTCTACCAATCAGGGCACACAGCTTATCAGTCTTGCTTAACTTCAGGCTGTGTGTGTGTGGGGGGGGGGGGCCCCAAGAATATG
>NW_025999900.1:7401146-7495515 GCF_001458135.2 Marmota marmota marmota
GGGGGGGGGGGTCCCAAGAATATGACCAGAGAGAAATTAGATTATACCCCATTTGTGGTTAATGTGCTTGGTGCTGTCAGTTCTTGAGGGGCATATGTGTCTATCTTATGGCCATCCTTGGGAGTGGATCTGGATCTTGGAAGGACTGCATCTTTCTGTCTTTCTTTTGAGGACATCTGTTTCATCCAAGTTGTTTAAGTTATAAACAACTTACTTCTTTGAGTTCTGAGTCACTGAATAGAACCTTTAGTTTTGAACCTTTAGTTCAAAAGAAGAAAAAGGTTAATAAATTTACATGCTTTTCTCTTGTAAGCCTGTGTCTTGTTATAGGGGCACCGTGTTAGCTTTTTGTCACTGTGACCAAAAGACCTAACAAGAACAACTTAAGAAGAAAAGTTTAATTTGGCTCACAGCTTCAGAGGTTCAGTCCCTGGTCAGCCGTCTCTGTAGATCTGGGCCTTGAGGTAAGGCCTTGAGGTGAGCATCATAGCAGAATGGTGTAGAGGAGCAAAGCAGCAAGAGGACATGGCAACGAGGGAGCAGAGAAAGAGAGCTTTGCTCACCAGGGACAAAATATAAACCTCAAAGACATACCCCCAGAGATTGACTTCCTCTAGCAACACTCTACCTGCCTACAGTTACCCCAGTTAACCCATATCAGTAGATTAATATTCTGTTTAGGTTAAAGCTCTCATAATCTAATCATTTCACCTCTAAATATTCTCATACATGGACTTTTGGGGAACACCTTATATCTAAACTTTTATAGACATCAAGCATGAACCTTGCCATCGATGAGGAAAATATTACTTTGTCCTCCCTACTTTGGGAAAGCTACCATTTATTCTCTATAACTGTTCATGTGATCTCTTTCCCATTTCATTGTCCACCAAGAAAGAAAAACTACCATTATGTACCAAAATGGGTTATTCAAAAGTATTGGACAAGGTAAAAAGAAGAATTAGCTTCATCCTAAATGTCAAAGATTTAATGATTTCTTCCTTGAGACTTTTTTTTTTTTTTTGATTCCAAGAAACTCATAAGACAGTGCAGGACTCCAAGACTCGTAAGCATGGCTTCTGCACACCAAACTCTCCTGATGCTGAGCTGCTACATATAGACACACCCACTACTGATCCTTCTAGCAGTCTCGTGAAGCATCCTTATTGTATCCCTTCTTTCCTAGTAAGGAACCAAGACAGGATGGTTTGGTCTCCTGCTGGGAAGGATGGAATGGGAATTTGGACCCAGGCTGTCTTTCCTCCTTCCCACCCCTCGCCCATGTAGTATTTCTGCTCACCGCTTTGCAAACTGTCTTGTTCATGTTCAATTCACCAAAGTTCTCAGCACAATGCCATACATACAATTCTTCAGTAACTCAGTGAATATTTTTCAAATAAAGAGCAATGCTATTGTTTGGATTATCCGCTTTGAGAAGCACCTTCCCCAACACTGGAGCTGAGAAGACAGCAGAGGCTCACCACAGCCATCTTTACTTTTCATCATTGTTAAAATAGGAAACACTAACAGGAAGATTGCCCCAGGGAAGGTACACAGGAAAAAAGACTCAAGAGGTCGTCTTCCCCAGGAGCTGAAAACTTGCCAGGCTAGTACCACCCAGGACTTATTAGTGAGGCATCTTGTATCATCAAATATTTATATTGAAAGGAGTTAATGATGTAATTCAGAAGTTTTTTGAGATCTTTCTCTCCATAGATACGTGTGTGTGTGTGTGTGTGTGTGTGTGTGTGTGTGTATGAAAGTCCAACTCTGTCACTCTGATTGCACTGGGCTCCTAACCATTTTCTTGAGGTATTGCAGTGCTAGAAAGATTCAGAAATATTTCTGGATTGACCTAGAGATGCCAGGCTTTTTTCATACTGTCTTTACGTCATGTGTTATGAATAAAGCAAAGTTTCTGCTCAGAGACAGGATTTAAAAAGCTTGTCCAACAAAACCAGAGTTGCCAAAAAACGAAAGGGAAGGTGCAGATTTGATACAAAATATTCTATTCTGCCCTAAAAACCCATCTTAGAACTATTTTGAAGTGTCATTTTTTTCTGAGCTTTCGTTTCAATATTACCATGCTTTCATCCTATGCTGTGGAAGGATATTTTTATTCCACTACAGAATACAGAGCCCTCCTTTGCTCAGATGGAAGAAAGGACTCCATCATACTTTTCAGCTGAATATCCTAAGTGTGAGAAAAAATGAATTACCCACTTCTCTGAATTTTGGTGAGAATAGGGCTTGGATAATGCACAAATTTTCCAGAACTCTAATAGGTCTGGGAGGAGAGAAAAAAAAATCATTGGGTATAAATCAAGAGACACTTGATTTTTCTGCCTAACAACCACCCCCTGCTCCCCTACCCTGCCCCAAATCTCAGTGACTTAAAATCTGTGCAAGTCAGAGATTTCAGGCACTTCTCCTCCATGTGGGGACTCATGAGTTGCACTTCAATGTCAAATGCACTTCCACAGTTGCCACTTTAGAGAAAGAGAGGGGTTGGGGAGAGGAGCAGGAGAGAGATTAGAAAGACAGAACCAGATGGAGTACTAGCAATGAAGAAATGACACACATCACTTCTACTCTCTACAGTCATGCAGCCCTGCCTAACTTGAAGGAGATGTGAAGGTAAGACTTGCCCTGTATTCAAAAGAGAAGAACTGGATACTAGCAAATGCCTGTAATGTCTGCCACATGCTGCTATTCCCAGCCTGCTGGCAATTGTTTCCTTCTTCCCGGCTCACTCCTTCTATGTACTTTTCCTTTGGATTACCTGGCATATATCAAAGATCTAAAGGGTAGTGTGAAGGAAGGAAGGTGACATATTCTACAGTCCATTTTTGTTTACAGGACCTTTTTGAAAATGAGGAGTATCCAAAAAGGACCAGTTAACTCTGTGTTCTTTTTCCTTAATACTATATTAGGCACTAATAGCTCTGGGAAAAGATAGTGTGTTAAAGGGAGCCATGGCCTGGTTTCAGTAATATACTTAAGATGAAACGACTCGCTTTGAGTTGCCCAGGACCAGCGTGCTTCGTGTGAAAGGCCTCTGGCTCCCACTCCCATTCCTCCTCCTCTTACCAAACATGATTCAAATTCCCTCTAAGCTTTGTGACTTTTCCAGAAAGCAGTTCTCCCTACAGCAGAGAGAAAGAGAGAGGGAAAAAAGTAAAAACTTTCCCTTATTATTCTTCCAATAATGAGTTCCTGCTCTGAGTACACTGCCTCCATGTGTTTTCAGTCAAGTGCTGATGGCAGCTTTGCTGGGGGACATTTCCAAGAGGTTGTGGACTTAATAGATGAGGTCTTGTATTGACAAGAACTGCTCTTGGTTTTCCTTCCAGTTTACCCCTCCTGAGCCCTGAAATCAGAGATGAGAAATGATTCATGAGGTCATGTTGGTCAATCAGTGTGCCTCTCATACCTCTTTTCTCCCTTTAGTTAAAAAAAAAAAATTGTTTAAAAGCCTTTCTTTAGAGAGATTTGTGAATCTAGATTTTAGTAACCTGAATGGGACTCTCTAAGATCAAACCCATTTTTTTGTAAATGCCAAGAGTTCCTTTCTTCAGGACCTAAGCATAGTCTTGGCCTACTATGACATCCTAAGAACAAAGAGAGAAATTAGGTCACACCATTTCCTGCCTAAACTCTAATCTTAAGTACACACGCAGTTTCCAGGTTAGCTTTGGTGGTCTGCCATGTTTGCCAAGAGAGCCTACTCATTCTCTCCAAAGCAACCTGCCTACATGAAGCTTGTATGATGTTTCCTTTTCATTAGGAAAAAAGGAGTCTCAATTACCTCAGGTAAAAGGGGACATGTGTTTTTAAGGATATAAATGGAGCCAGCCCTAGGGGATTTATTATCCTGGTTTTTCTGCTTTTCTCTGCATGTCTACCTGAGGCCACCTTCCCTTCCGACAAACTTGTCCTGCATAGTGTAGTTCTGGTTACTGAAAATGTCATGTATGGAAAAAAAAAAAGTAATATATGGCTCATACTGGTGTCCCTAGCTCCTTAGACTACACCTCAGCCTTTTAGCTCAGCCTCCATTGTCTTTTTATCTTGGTTAAAATTTCTAAGAGAGACCTGATTGGTTCAGGTTTGTCCTATTGTTTTGATGCACACAGCATCATTGGTCACTAGCCAGTCATTCAGTTGTTCAGTCATTCCGTTGACTACGGACATCATTGAAAACATAGGTGCCTAAGCAGCGTGTGTAGGGAAGGCTGCTTCCATGGAGGGGCTAGGAGAAGGCGGGATGATGATGGGCCCTCATGCACTCTGTGTCCTCTGATCAGATTGCTGCAAGGATCCTTATTGTCTTGCCTGCTTCCTCCCCATCCCATCTATTATTGTAGACCTGGCCTTCCCACATCCTGTCACAGCCTGGGCATCTCCCATCACTTCTCCCTCCCCCAAGCCCTGATGCCAGTATTCTACTCCTTCCCTGTGGAAGTGCCCAGTCTCACAAGTATAGGACTGCTGAGTGGGCAGGAAGAACTCCTGAGATCTATTTAGGCATATGAGGAAGATTGGGGAAGGTATTGAATGGAAGGAGAAATGGAAACAAACCCCTTTCAGCTAAGGAAAATCCAGTTCCCACCAGGAGACTCTGTGCTTTTCCTCCTCCTTCTCCTTCTCCTCCTCCTGATCCTTGGAACAATTTTGTTTTCCCTGAAACTATACATCAGCAGAAAACAAACTTCCATCGAAGAACCCTGACTGAGCACTATAGAAGATGTTCTGTCTTCACTCATCTTCCAACCTCCTCTTGCCCCAGATTCTTAACGAGTCCTAAACAATTCACTTTCAAATTAAGGTTCAGAACACAAGAGAAGGAGTAAGTTTGGATAAAGTTTTGCAAACTGTGCTCTCCCAACATGCCCAAAGCTCTTCATTTGAAGTTTTTCTCAGATCTTCATATTTTTGGAAGACCAATCACATGTGATGTTGCCCTATTCCAACTGAGTTAGAGAAATTATGCCCCACGTGAATCCAGACTTCAATCAGAAGCCTCGGGAAAAACTGAACTGTGATACCAAGCTTTACTCAGTAAATGCCATTACCTTTGTACCTCACCAGATAGGTAAAAACCCAACCCAAACCACCTGCTTTCAAGTTTCAGTATTTTCATATTTCATTTAGTGGTCATGAGGCTCTGAGTGAAATACAGACAAGTCTAAACAAGTCTGTTCCCCTGCCCTTTCCTGAGTTCTGAGTATGTCAGTGTTGATTAAATCACCGGTCAAACTTCTTCTGTGACTGACACTTTTATCTACTGACTAAAATTGCAGTATTCCCCTTGGAGACTGTGATGGCAGAGAAGGTAAGTTGGGCGGTGTTTCTAAACCTGCTGCTGTGGGATTCTAGAGCCAGCTCTTCTGGATCACTTCCAGATCCCTGCTCATTCTATTTAGAGTCTGAGGTTGATGTCTATTGCCATTGGCTGTCCTCTGGGACCCAAGAACCCATCTGGGGTTTGTCTAGCCTCTCATGCCAACACCATCTTCCAAACTCCACAGTCATTTCCAATCTAACAGCTTGGAAGTTGATGCAGAGATGAAGCAGAAGCCAGTTTGGCTTTCTCCCAGTTCTCTAAGCCCCTCTGGGGTTAATCAGCAACCACCTATCTTTGTGTCAATAGCATAAGCTTCTCTAAACTAGAGCACCTGGTGGAAATCCACAGGAAGGCTTAAGATGAAGCAAATTTTGCAGCAGTTACTTTGACCATCACTCTGTTAAACTGAACTCAGACTCTCCCTATAAAAACAGCTTGCTAAACCCAACTGACTAGCCAAATAGACCTATTATGCTAATATTTTCCATGCCCACATCTCAGCTACAAAATCTCCTTATGCTGTGAATGTAAGCAGCATCTCCTCACCCTGTTGAGCAAAATGGTCTGAGTCGATCTTGCTGGTAGAATTCTTTAGTGGCATCTTCTTAGCTCTTCCCCCACCTTCACAGCCCATTCTGATGGTGGTATACACACTGCTGGAGAAATCAGACCTTTTTAACTGATGTTACTGAAAACTTTCCTTGGTAGCTAAACCAAATGGCATTTGGTGTTATATGTGGTTGCAGGGTAAAGTGTGGGGTGAAGGGCTGTTGAGAGAGGTAAAATAGGTGGACAGAGGTCATATGAAAGTCACTTCCTTACTATATAGTCTCCTTGAGATGCCATAACAGAATACCACAGACTGTATGTCTTAAGCAACAGAAATTTATTTTCTCATAGCCTTGGCAACTGGAAGTCCAAGATCCAGGTGCCAGGAGGTTTAGTGTTTACGGACTCTTTCCTCAGATAGATGCCTCCTCTCCATGTCTTCACCTGGCTTTTCCTCTGTGCATGAAATCCTGGTGTCTCTGCCTCTCCTGATAAAGATAACCAGTCCTGTTAGGTTTGGCCCTCCTCGGCCAGGTATGGTAATAAGGAGTAGTGTAGACTGACACATTGGAGAAAACATGTCCTATAAATAGGAAGCAGTTGCTGATTAAGACTCCCTGTTTGACCAAACCTGAGTCAGGCTCCTCTGAGTCTTTTTCCAACTAGGTCTCAACCTTGGGCTCTGTCCTTGGCCAACTTAATCCAGTTTTAGCAAGAATCTTGCTGAATCCATTTATTGAAATTCCTCATCCTTGGTATTTGATTACCCTCAGTGTCTGGTCAAATTCCTCATACCCCACCCTCAACCTCTTACCACATTCACCTGCCTTCAGTAAGAATCCTTTCAAGCCCATGGAGGGAAGATCTCCTCCTAGCCTGGATTTTTCCTCTCAGTAATTTTTCATCTACTAACCCCCACCTGCTCCTTGGCTATAAATTCCTACTCTTCCTTTTGTATTCAGAGTTGAGCCCAGTCTCTCTTCGACATTGCAAAACCCCATCACAGTATCCCTTCCTAAATAAAGTCTTACTTAACATCTTAATAGGTGTCATGAAAAATATTTCTTTAACAGCACTCAGCTCCCCACCAGTTGAGTGAATGCTGGTCCAAAGTTTTCAGAATTTCTGAATTTTCAAGGGAAGCCAGAAATCTGGATTTTTTTAGATGAAATCTTTCTTTAAATAAATCTTGAAATTCAAAAGTTATAAAATAACATGCCAGCCAAAAATCACACTTAATAGTCTGAATGCACCCTGGAGGCTTCTATGTTTCCTTTTGGGGGATACTAGCAAAACGTGTCATGTCATCACATGAGGATGTAGGTATTTGAGTTTAGGCTCATGAGTAGGCCGCCTGGTTCATATTCCAGTCCAGCACTGACTACTGTTGTAACTATGGGCATGTAACTCAGAGTTAAGAATGAAATTAGTTAACACAGAACAATGCCTGCTGCCTGGTGAGAAAGCACTAACTGTGAACTAGAGGTTTTAGCTAGTATCACTAACCTCTAGGCTTCCTCATTTGTAACATGGGGGGTCAGTGCTTACCTTTCCTGTCCCCCAAGGAATTGTTGGAAAGGCAAAAGAAGAAAATGTGTGAATGAGCTTGGAAAAAGTGTGCACGTTGCTAAGAAATATACCCAGTCATTACTTTGGTTTCTCTTCCTATAAGTGAGGAATAGCCTTCTCCAATGCAGGAATGAGAATCCCTAATTAGAATAAATTATGCTCCATGTATATATAGTATGTCTAAACATACTCTGCTGTCATGTATATCTCAAAAGAACAAATAAAAAATCAATAAATAATGACTAAGGAGGGAGGGAAGGAGAGAGAGAGAGAGAGAATGAGAATGAATGAATGAATATCATCCCTGGGAAGAGGAAGACAGTAGGGAGTAGGATTGGTCCTTTTTTCTTCCTAGGGTCATGTGCAAAATTTGCTATTCTTAGAATTTGGGGAGGATTTTTTTTTTGTTTTTGTTTGTTTTGTTTTGTTTGGTACCAGGGATTGAAGCCAGGGGCGCTTAACCACTGAGCAACATCCTCAGCCCTTTTTTGTATTTTATTTAGACACAGGGTCTTGCTGAGTTGCTAGGGCCTCAATGAGTTGCTGAGGTGGCTTTGAACTTGCAATCTTCCTGTCTCAGCCTCCTGAGTCGCTGGGATCTTAGGCATGTGCCACCACTCTCAGCTTTTGTTTTTTAATGAAAAATTTAAACATTCAGAAAAGTAGAGAAAAATACTATAATAAACATTAAAATACCCTTATCTGGATTTAATAATTACATATTTGCTATATATGCTTCATCTGGTGAATTTTTCTGGCCGATATGTGGGGTGGCAAGTGGCAGAGATGTGGTAAGGAAGTGAGGTGAGTGGGCCATAATGATGTCGAAGGGAAACCTGGGAGCTTTAAATATCTCAGCTTTAAATACTGCTTATTTTTTAGAGGAGATAGCCAGTCAGGTGTGGATGGGTTATTTTGTTTTAGTTTGAAGGATAGCCCTGAGGAGTAAGGTTTTATTGCAGGAGTTTGTTATAGATAATACATTGTTACCACCTTAAAGAAAATGGCATAAGTGATTTTATTATTTTAAATTTTTAATTTAGTGCTATTTTAAGGTTTTAATTGTTTTAAAGAGAATGTATTCATGTATTGCTCATGTGATGAAAATTGAAAATTGCCAGAGAGACTTTGGATATGGAAATGTCTGTTATAAAGAACTCTACTTGAAACTGTACTGGACCTGTGACAAGCTGGTGAAATCACAGTGATTAAAAAGACAGGAAAATGAAGTTTCAGGAGCAAAAATTGTCTGATTCAAAGAAACTGTATGCTGATTCCAAAGGGTTCCCTGCTTGTAAACTTTTTAAAAAAGATTCTCTAAACCTATTTCCTCATTTTTCATTATCAACAATTACTGGATTTAAATGCTAACACTTCTCTCTGGAAAGGATGTCTTACAAGGGTGAAAGCAACTCAACTTGGCTCTAAAATTCTATTATTCAGAACTCCTCATTAATTTAAACTGACATTCCTTCTCAATTGGAGCAAATCATCAAAGCTGTATTGTATTGAGAACATTGAATTCAGCAATAAAGAGTGGGGGATATGGAGGAAAAGGGTGGAGTGGGGGGCCAAGCTCCCAAGACCCAAATAGGCAGGGGGTGGGGAGGACAGCAGGGGCAGGCCTAGGGAGAGTGTGGCATGGAAAGGTAACTGGGAGTGGGGAGGAGTAAGGAAGGGGCAGAGGTGAGCTGCAGGGAGGGCTCAGAGGGGCCTAATGCTGTAAAACTGCATCAACATGGTGGAGGCAGAACCGGACTCTGTGTTTCCCCCAGAGTGAGTATAACTAATGAGTTATGGAATTGGGAGGGGCCACATTCTCTTTCTTCCTTCAGGTGCCCCATGAACTTCTTGATCCATGTCACCCTGCCCAGTGCCTAGTGCCTGCTGGGAAGCCCATCCCACAGACCCGTTAGCCTGGATCCCCAGCCCTGGTTACCAGTTGGTGTCTGGCCAAGGTGTGCCTCCACCAAGGCCCCCACAAGGTGCTCTGTCTTCCTTTCTGGGGTGACTCTCTGTGGAGTACATGATGTGGAATAAACTAGGTGAGATATATTTGGTTCATTGTTGAGACTTAAAGCAAGGAAGGATCTTTTGAAATGTGAAGACATCATCCACGAACTTCCACTGACATCCATGATTTATAACTGGAATATAATAAGATTTATAAGGTGATTTTTAAAGCCTAAGGGAAAACTGGATTTTCTCAACGTGTACCTTTAATAAATAAAATACAATTTTCAAAAACCAGAGTATTCCCAGAAGGTCTTTTCTCTGCACCAAATAATCCTCAAGGACACAAGAAACTCACATGGATACTGCTTAGCTGACAGTCCTATTGTCCAGCAACTCATCCAACACTAAGTCCAAGGGCTTCAAGACTTCAATTCCCAACCCAGCACCTTCCAGGCTTGAACCCTCAAAGTGTACTTGTAGCCTCTCTGGGTAACAATTTGCCAATATGTAAAATGAGAACGGAAATCATCCTCCTGCTCTTCACGCCCAAGACCCATGAGGATGCCAGAGTAAAGGAATCAGTGGTTTCCCAACCTTCCCCAAAGGTCTGAGCCTGGATCCAGCAGTGACCCAGGCCTCAGTTTTAAAACATTAATCAGATCCTGCCATTCCTCTGCATCAAACTCTAAAGTGACAGCCTTTTCACTCAGACTGAAAGCAAAGTCTACACATCCCCAGGGTTCTAGTGTCCCTGATTCCCCAACTTTGTACCCCCTGCTCACCTTCTGCAACCTCGCCATGTCTTTGCTCTTCCTTTACCACCAGGCTCACCTCAGGCTTCCCTAAGCCTAGAGTCTCATGGCCAACTCCTTTCCCCAGATATTGGCATGACTCTCTCACCTCTAAGTGTCTGCTAAAGTGTCACCTTCTCCATGAGACCTACCATCTTTAAAATTGCAGTCCACTTCCCTACCCCATCCTGCTCTACATTGATGTTCCTGAAGCACCTATCACCATACAGTGTAATAAAGGGCACTGTTTACCAGTCACATGTGTCTTCTCTGCTGTCATGAGAGTTCTGGAGAATGGGCATCTTTGATTTGTTTGCTGATTCTTCTAGGCACATTAACCATGCTTAATAAATAATTTGGATCTGTCTTAGAGGTTCAGGATATAAAACTGACAGAAGAAGGACTATTCTGTTAAAGAAAGATATGAACTCAAAATCTCTCCCACCATCCCTGCAGGCTGATTCTGGAAGAAGTGGCTTCATTGGGCAAGTGTGAAAACTGCTGACATTTGTTCTCATGTGCAAAGTCAGCTTTGAAGCTCTAAAGTGCTGTGTATGTCAGGTCCAAGGGTCTTACACAGTGGGTTGCACACAGCAGGTGCCTAGTTGGCACAGATAATAAGGGGAAGGAAACTAATATTTGTTGAGCAACTACTATATATATGCTAGGTAGTGTGTGTTTCCAGTATACTACATGAGTGATCTCACGAAACTGTCATTGTCTGATGTGACAGGGATTAGAATGAAGCCAGGCACATATTAGACGCTTAATCAACATTCACATATTTCATCAACAACTCTCTGAGGCAGCTACTATTATTCTGATATTAGAAGACCCAAGGTTCAGGGTTAAGTAGCTTGCTTAATCTCATACAACTCTGGGATGGCAGAATAAGGATTTAAGTAATCAGACAAGTCCAGTCACTGTGGTTCTGAGTGAGAATATAGGTTAGACCATCCTTGGAGCTTCCCTCAAGCAAACCTGTCTCCTGGCCACACCAGGACATGAGGGGAGGAGTATTTTTCCTCCTCCTGGGCTCACTTCCTCCCTTTGTGCAGTTGGCTCACCTGGAGGGTTTTCTGGACACCTTTTGATGAATGGATCTTCCTTTCCTACCCCCACCCTGTTGAATAACCCTGGTGTTAGCAGCAGTTCATCTTGAATCATAAATCAAGTGCTAAAAGACATTGCAGCTTTGTGCTCAAAATCTCCCTAGAAATCAAATTCTTTGTGAAGGTCATTTGTTTATACATATAACGATGAGTTCATCAAGTCCCTCCCTTTAAGAAAAATCTGGATGGTATTTGCTGGCTTTGGCCTCCCCACTCCAAAAAGCACAGTCCTCACAAGTCCATTTAACATTGCTAGAATTCCCTCCAAGGACCTCACATTTAGGTTGTACTCTGGCCATACTAAGGAAAAGTCCGAATCTGGTTTCCATACTGCATAGACTGAAATAGTTTATAACAAGCATGTTCACTGTGCTTTCCGTATACCCACTGTTAGCTGGGATTTTATTTTCTAGTTATTGCTGAAGTGTAATAGGCCATTGATATATCTCTATGGGGACAAAATAACTCAGTTCAGGCCCTCTATTCATGGAAACTGAGAGGCAGCCTGTGCAGCTCTTGTTCCCAGAACTCCAACCCTGGGCCAAAGCATCCTTATATGTCTCCTGATGCTTTATGTCAGATTCAGTGGTCTCTTGGGTACTTTGGTGCTTGTCTCAGGGTTGCCTTTAGAGGCAATGGTGGACTGGAGATGTCTGGCCTTTCTAGATGCTTTTTGTTCATCTAAAACCAACAGTGACCTTTTCAATCAGATTCTCCATCTCAGAGATTCCTTTCGGGGGTTTCACGTCCAAAGATTCCAGGTTGGAGAAGCTTGGGTTTCTGTTGAATACCAGAAACAGCCAATCCCATCAGTATTTCTCTATTAGCAAAAGGCTGGGGTGGTTCTTTGATTGGATGGAACTGGCCTGTGCACTGGAGGACATTCATCCTTATAGACTCATCCAGAAAATGCCTGGTGCATCCCGATCGCTGTAATGTCAGAAGTGCCTGTGTGCAGTATCCCAGTACCCCTGGTCAATACTAAGGAAAACTATTGTGAACTGGAGGCAGGTGTCATTCAGTTTCACCATCAGCAAGGGACCCCCAGAGGCACATCTCCTTCCAGTGTGAGCTGCTTCCTAACTTTGTTGCCTTCAATGACCTTTCTTAAGGAATATTTATTTTCATCTCCAATATCTCCCACAGAAAATGGGGTCAGTAAAAGAGAGGAAGGAATATTGAAGTTTTCCCTGGGCCTATATTCTCCTGAGAAGGGTCCTATTCTCTAGAATGATTAACTCTTTTTTCAAGTTAAGATTATGTAACTCTATGATTTTTATTCTCTTTTATTGCTGAGTGAAATCATGGCATTTGCAGGTAAATGGATGGAGTTAGAGAAGATAATGCTAAATGAAGTTAGCCAATCCCAAAAAACCAAATGCCAATGTTTTCTTTGATATAAGGAGGCTGATTCATAGTGGGACAGGGAGAGGGAGCATGGGAGGAATAGATGAACTCTATATAGGGCAGAGGGGTTGGAGGGAAGGGAGGGGGCATGGGGTAATTAATGATGGTGGAATGTGATGATCATTATTATCTAAAGTACAGGTATGAAGACATGAAAAAAATAAATAAAATTTAAAAAGTGAAGCTAATTACCAGAGGGTGGGGGAAGATTATGTAACTCCTCAGACCCTGGAAAAGCATGACTATCATGACCCACCCAAGGGGCAGCTGAATTAATCCCTGAGCCTCTCTTCTTGCCCTGCTTGTTTCTGTTGGGCATCATTGCCACACATGCTGGTTTGCCGGGCTCTTAGGCCCTCTATTCTGGGCCTGCATCCTGCCTGCCCCTCTGGCTGGGAGTGCTCGCTGCAGTTCTCAGTGCATCCTGTTTGTTCAGACCCCTTTGTCTTCCACTGGAGCAATGGGGAGAGAGGATTCCTCTGAGTTCCTCTGCTTTTGGCTTTGAAATCAGATCCTGGCCCACCTGATTATACTCAATAGCTGGAAATGGTAAGGATGTCCGATGGCAGAGGGCTCTTGTTTTAAGGTCTGCATGCCAGGAAGGCAGGGGGCTGGGTCTCCTCCTCCAGGCTGCGCTGGAGGGGACAGGATGCTGTGGCAGAAAAGCAAACAGTGGAACTTGAAGGGAAGTTCACTTGAAAAAGCACGGTCCCTCAAAGGGCACAGAGGCCATCCCTGCCGACCCAAGTGGGGCGTAGACTCTCTGCTCTCTCCTGGCACATCCCAAGATGGGAAACAGTCAGTTCCAGCAACCCTCTGCCCAGGGGACCAGGAGGGACAAACCTGTTAGTCCTGCTTTTGCAGCAGAAGTTGCCTCTGAGGCCTTGTGAAGTGGAGTGAATTGCAACCTGGTTTCACCACAATGGTAAACTCAGCAGTTCTTGAGCGTTAAAGGGCTCAACTCACTGCCACCCATCCGACAGAGAGGCCACCCTGTGCACTAGTGCAACGGCTTAGGGTCACCAGGAACATTTCCACAGAGAGGCATGAAGAGCGGCCCTGTACCCATCCTGGCTTGAGAAATGAAATATTCTCCCTGCAGCTAAAGTTTCCTGTGTCTTCTTGCCACCCACCCCTCCATCCAAGCTTCCTCCAGGGAGCCGCTCAGTCGCTCCCAGGCTTGTCCTGATACGCATGTTCCAGTGATGTGCCCCTTTATGATAGCTGGTTAACCTTTTTGAACCTCACTGTCTTCATCTATATAAAAGGGGCTATCAACGGGCTGGGGTGTAGCTCAGTGGTAAAGCGCTTGCCCAGCATGTATGAGGCACTAGGTTCAATGCTCAGAACCACATAAAAATAAATAAAGGCATTGTGTGTATATACAACTCGAGATACACACTCACACACACACACACACACACACATATACGGGTTATCAAAAGGATTAAGGGAAATGATTTATGGTCAATATTTGGCTGTCATTCTTATGAAGAGGAAAAAGACAGCAGAAAGAATTGAGTCAAATGTGAGACTCTTCCCATAATGGCCCTGACTTTCAGGGACAAGCCTGTTCTCCTATGGGCAGCACTATTTCCGTGCCTCTGGGCCAATGGGGTCGCTAGCCTCACCCTCTGCCTTGCTCATTCCCTGCATCCATCTCCCTTCAACCCTGGGTTCAAATGGCTCCAACTCTAGCCCTTTCCCGGTGCCCCAGGCATTGCATTATGGCCAGGATTCTTCTGCTGTGCAGGCCCAGCTTTCCTGAGCCTCCTAGGGAGCAAGGGCAGGGACTGGGTCTTCTCCAGCCAGTGGCTGAGCCACTGCCTGCTGCCCGCAGGCACCTGTCAGCCACATCCAGTGAAAACAGGACAGTTTAGCCAGCAGACAGGCTACCACATTCAGCCCCAGGTAACATGGGGCATCCCCGGGTCCTCCTTTCTCCTTCTAGGTATTTTCTCTTTGAAATCCTAAATCTCGGCTCCGGCTCCGGAAACGCAAACTTCTCAAATGAGGTAGGAGCAAATTGCATGGTAGCAGGAACCTTCCTCCCCGCCATATTTCCTTATACTACAGTTTCCAAGAGGACTTGGGAGGCTCGTATGCGGGCCTGGAACACCTTTTTCTAGGTATCTTGCCACTATGTTTTTTCTTCTTGCAGCCCATAGGAATTCTAAAAGACAAGAAATGTGCAAACCTGTTCCTCTTGCCGAGAAAATCCGCTTTACTGCTGCAAAAACAAAATATTGGGAAACAAAAGTCTGGCTCTTCAGGTGTTCTTACCCACACCCATTGTTCTCGTGGAGGACGGTTACTAGCTATTGTGTAGACTCAGCTTTAGTCATGGGATTTCAGGGGATGTGTCTCAGAAAGGGATCAAGAAAAAGCAGGACAGTGATCTGCACCATAAGCTGATTTGTTACATGGCACTGAAAATGGGCACACAGGTCTGTCCAGGAAGAAAATGTGAGCTTGGAACAAGAGTAGGAGCTGGGTGTGTACCTGGAACACAGGGCGAATTTTTAAATTATTATTATTCTCTCTCTATTTTATTTTATTTTTTTCTTAATTAAAAATTTTAATTTTTAATTAAAAATTAAACATTTTTAATTTTTGTTAATCTGAAATTCACACGGTATGAATTAACCTTTAAAAAAATTTTTTTTGTAGTTGTAGATGGACAGAGTGCCTTTGTTTTATTTGTTTATTTTTATGTGGTACTAAGAATTTAACCCAGGCCTCACACATACTAGGCAAGTGCTCTGCCACTGAACTACAGCCCCAGCCCATGACTTAACCTTTTAAAGTGAACAGTTCACTGGCGATTAAAATTTTCACAATATTGTACAGCCACCTCTTTTATCCAAAATGTTTTCTATCGCCCGAAAAGAAAACCCCATAACCATCAGGTTTTTGCTCCCATTTCTCCTCCTTTCAGCTCCTTAAAGCCACCAGTTTTCTTTGTTGCTATGGATTACCTATTTTGGATACTTCATCTAAGTGGAACCATAAGCTATGTGACATTTTGTATGGCTTCTATCACTAACAAGTTTCATCCACATTGTATCAGGATTCCATTCCTTTTTATGACTGAGTAATATTCCATTGTAAGGGTAAACTGTGCTGTATTTGTTTATCCATCCATCCATCAATGGACATTTGGCAACTGTGTTTACCTTTGGCCATTGTGAACAATGCTCCTGAACATGTGTGTATGTGTATTTGAGTACCTGGTTTCATTTCTTTTGAGTTCATAGCTAGAAGTAGATCTGCTAAGTCATGTGGTGCTTCTACACTTTTTTTTTCACTTTCTGAGGAGCCATCAGACTATCTTCCATATTGGTCCAGCCATTTTATATTCCCACCAGCAAAGTCTGAGCACAGGAGTCACTTTCTAAAGTAGCACAAGACCCTTCTAAAGGTCTGGTCTCCACACACACAGAACCCACTGTCTACATGTGAAGATATAAATTTCATTCCAATACATGCACAGAGAAAGGAGAGAAAGGAGAGCCTCCCTCAAGTTGAGGGATGATTCAGAGAAGTAATGGGCTTCACCAGGTTGAGAAGTCTTATTGTGCCTTATTTTCACTTTTTTCTAATTAGTCTCCTCTACTACCCCATTCTCAGGACTGCAGGGTCACAGTGACTTCCCACACCCTTAGCCAGGTTCCAGTAAACATGGGGCACTCTGTTCCATACAGCCCAGTGTCCTGAGCTGCCAAATGTGTGAGGACGGCACACTACACATGTGACTTGTCAACATCTGTGAGCCAGAAATAGGAGAAACACCTTTAAAAAGAGCACAGACACAAAGTTATTAACAGGAGCTATTGAGGAGAAAAGCAAGACCACCTCTAGAGCCCACTGAATGAGCCTCATCAGAGGGGAAGGGCAGAGAGCCGGCTTCTTTCTTGAAACCAACTGGAAGGAGCTGAGATCCTTGTTAAATTTATACATAGATATTATTTGAATGGAAGAATGAGAGTACTGTCTATTACCATCTCCCCTCCCTCACCGCCTGGTAGCTGAAGGGTCAGGAGTTGGGGGAGGCCTTGGGAGGATGACAAGGATAGAGAAGGTGGCACTGGGAGAATCAGAGCTTCCTGTGGGGCTTGGCAAGGAGGAGCCTCGCCACACTGCGAGTCTTCCTGGTCACTCCCAGCCCAAGGGCAAAGCAGGGCTGGAAATCTCAGTGAATCTGGCTAAGAACAGGAGACCCGGATCTGCAAGGATTGAAGCCCACCATTAGATACCAGCATGCTGCTCTTCACAGCCTGGGGAGGACCTGACCTCACTTCCTGCCAATAAATAAGGAATGACAAGCCAGAGTCTTCCCTGAAGGCTGGGAAGCAAGGCCCCTTCTTGGGGCCAAATGGAGAACCAGTGATGTCATGGAGAGGAGTGACCCTCCTCTCCAGCTGCAGGTGAGGGTTAGTGATGGAATAGGTTGAAGAGTGACCTCCTAAAAGATGTCCACATCCCAGCCCCTGGAATTTGTAAATGACCCTATTTGTATGAGGGTCTTTTTTAGAATCTTGAGGCGATATCGTTCTAGATAGGGCCCACTTGTCTCTTAGAAGGATAAATGTCCTCATATGAGACACACAGAGGAGGCAGCAATGTGTCCATGGAGGAGAGATGGGAGTAATGCAGCCCAAAGCTGGAAGAGATGGGAAGGCTTCTCCCCAGAGCCTCCAGAGGGAGGAGGTCCTGCAGACGCCTTGATGTTGGACTTCTGGCCTCCAGAATTGTGAAAGAATAAATTCCCATTGTTTTAAACCATCCAGTGTGTGGCGATCTGTCACTGCGGCCCTAGGAGACAAATCCCATGGGATTGTGCTGGGAGATGATGTGACTCGAGGGACACCGCATCCAGTCTAGAAAACAGAGTTCCTACCTAAACTGGCTGCTGGTGTCTGAGGGGGACTTGCCTGGCCTTTGTGCTGTCGCATTGTTTTCCTCTTGTGTTCCTGTGCATTTGCTCCTCGGGGCAGAGAGCAGGGCTCATGATTCCCCTGAGGACACTGCCGCAGTCTGGCTGGGCACAATCAGGAGCCCCTTGTCAAAAGAAACTAACTTTATTTTTAGAACCACACACGCCAAACAAAACAGCCTCTCAGGAAAAACCCTCAGAGCCTCAACTGCCACCACCGGCTTTCCACAAGCCTCTCTCTCCCACACAAGCTTCTCTCCACCTCCCACAATCCTCCTGCTCTTGAGGCCGATTGGCTGGGTCACGTGCGCGGAGCCAAAAAAGTCCCCCAGTGAGCAGCTCCGTGGTCTGAAAGGGCAGGGAAACAGCCCAATGAGCATCACCGCAGAGGAGCCAATCAGCTAGATGTTGCTGGGGCCGCTGTGAGCCAATCATCAGCTGGCAGCTGGAAGTTTGCTGGCAGCTGGAAGTTTGCTGGGGCCCCTTCGGCTGTGGCTCTCAACAGACACCTCTCAGGACAGGGAGGTCAATCAGGCCCTTGCAGCTACTTGAACGTGTGGTGATGCTCTGGAGAATGTTTACATACACTATGTATGTCTCAGACACCATCTCTTAATCCTCAAAACAATCCCCTGAGGTTGGTATTCTCGTCCCCATCTTATGGATGAGGAAACTGTGGCTGTGAGAGGTCTGCAGCCTGTTCAGCGTCACTTGGTCAATGCTGATGAAGCCAGCCCTTGCACCCGGTCTGCCTGTGCTCAAGCCACAGCACTACAAAAGGCTCAAGGAGAGCTGGTCCATCCGCCCATGGCTCCCAGCTGCCTGATGAGAAAGCATTTATTTTCAGAACACTTAGCAGCACTGACATAGGAGACTTTCTTTGGCAGTGAGGGTCAGAGGGATGGATTGATGGAGATTAAGAATGCTGAGGTAGCCAGGCCTGGTGGCGCATGCCAGTAATCCCGGCGGCTTGGGAGGCTGAGGCAGGAGGATCACAAGTTCAAAGTGAGCCCCAGCAATCAACAAAACCCTGTCTCTAAAATCCAAAAAAGGGCTAGAGATATGGCTCAGTGGTTAAGCGTCCTTGAGTTCAGTCCCTGGTACAAAAAAAAAAAAAAAAAAGCATGCTGAGGTGACCTAGGTGAGCTAGGTAGGCTAATAGCAGATGGAGGCAAAACATCTGAATTCAGGAGAAACACAGAACTAGGACCAGTCACATTCCCCTTTGCCCCAAGACTCTGAGGTCATTTCTCCTCTCTCAGTAACTGGGAAGAGATGACACCCTTAACCAAGTGGTTCCTCTGGTGTGAGAATCTGAAACTCCCACTGCTGTGTCTGTCTCCTGCTTTTCCAAAAACAAAAGACATACCCTGATATACCTCAGTTTCCCAGCCAGAAGAGAAGGGAGGATACTGGTTGGTGAAAAAGTTCTCAGGTCCTGTCCTGGGCAAACTGACACTGTTTGGCTGGACTCATGGGGGCTCTAACTATCAGCAGTCCCTGTCCCTCTCAGAGAGCCCTGTGTTCAAAGTTTGGGGCGATCCAGGCTCATCTCCTTCTTGCTGGGGCCCAGGCTGGGGTGTGGCCAATATGGCAGCTTCTCCCTGTCCTCTCAGTGTTCCGTGTTGGAGTGAGTACGGTTTTGGGGAGACAACCCACAGGCCTGCCAGATTTCCTCCCATGCAGACCTCTGTGCAAGATAAAGTCAGGCAAGGCTCTGCCACAGGACAGCAGCATAATAAATCCCCCTCCGGCTCCTCCAGGGCTTATTGTTCTATTGCAGTTGTTTTGAGTATGATCAAAAGGAAGGAAGAGCACTGTGCTATCAGGCTGAGGAAGAAGGATGCTCTCCTGACCGCTCCTGTTGCCCTTGGCCACCCTCATTTTAAATGTGAGGAAACCAAAGGGCACTGTGCAGCCTAACCTTGTCCTCATCATGAGGAACAGCCAGCCACAGCTGAGGCCACACTGGACCGTCTGGTGAGGCAGCCATCTCTATCCAAATGGATGACAGCACCTTGGTGGTCCAGTGCTTGTCTTTTCATCTAGGCCGTGGGGGCTGGCAGGCCAGAACACAGGGTCAATGGCAGTTTAGGGCAGGAGCCGAAGTAGGCCCTGGAGTGGCCAAGTTAGCTGTTGTTTATCCCGAGGGCTGAGAACTGAGGCCATAAGGCCACCACTGTTGGAAATAATAGGCTAGAAAAGAAACCTCCCGAGTTTGGCTGGCCTAGTGCCTACTTTTCAAAATACGGAACAGTTCAAGTTCTTGGGAAATGTAGTCAACTTCAAAACTTCTGGTCTTTCCTACACTCAACCCAGGTTCAAGCAAGAGCTTGAGATGGATGGACTGCCACATCTGCCACCATGGCTGGATTCCTGCAAGGAACCAGAGCAGAAAGCGTGGCTCTCCTTAGGTTGCATACTTGAGGGGTAGGAAGGGTGGAACTGAGTGTTCCTCTTGACAAACTCCAGGCTCAGCCAGTCCTTCGCCTCTTGGGGCATCAGCCGTGCCCAACGCCCAGACTCTGATTTGCCAGGTGCCTGGCTGTTACAGCCCAGTCACCTTTGTCTGGCTGGAAGGCCACATATGAACCATCAAAGGAGACTCAATGGGAGAGGACGTCAATGTGCTTTCTCAACCAGAAAGGTGGTTTCAGTTTGGCCAGAGCAACCCAACCAAACAAGCAAAAGCCTGTCAATTGAAAGATGGGGCTGCTGGGAGATCACACAACAACAAAACGGGAACCATTATCAGACTCGTCCCAACCAGAAGGAGGCAGAGCCTTTGAAGCCACAGACAGGCTGAACAGAACTTTCCACCTGAGAGACGCTGGAGATGGGAGGTCAGGCTGTACTCAGCCCCCACAAAAACTGATCAAAGCCTGATGCAGAAGGGAGGGGGCACACAGCTGCAGCTCAGCTCCCCCCTCGGGGCCGCCCAGGGTCTTCTGAAGGCAAGGGGCGGCCTTTGCAGGGGCCTGTGGGAAAACCCAACACAGATGCACTGAGCAGCCAAACCCCCAGCACTGCTGGGAGGGAGAGAAAGTAAACCCCTCAGTGGTCCTGAAAAGAAAGGGAGGGAATCAAAGCACACAAAAAATGCAAAGACCACCCACCTGATGTGCGCCTACCTTTCGGAAACAAATAACTCCTGGCTTCCAAGGCACGCCTCTGAAAGAACAAACGGACTGAACACTCGGCCTCAAAGCTCCGTGCACCAGGGGATTTGTGGGAAGCTGAGGCCCCTTCTTAGCATCGGAAGCTTAATTTAAAGTGGTGCCTTTTCAAGGGCTTCCTTGCATCCGCTTTCCGCCCTGGGAACCTGAGAGACAAGAATCCCCATTTAGGGAGGGACAGAGTCCTGTGTGGATGCCTTTAGCCCGGTTCTCTCAGACCAGATGGTACTTCTGCCAGGGAACATTCTAGGCACACCGTTCTGGTCCTGGGAGATGGGGGCACCTGTGAGCAGACTCCACCCTGTAGGTACTCCCTGTCCTGCTCACCAGCCGCTCTGTGATAGCCTCAACCCACCGGGCCTGACCCGGCCCCTCCTGCTCCTGCCTGAAGCCGCCCTTGGAGCACTGATACTTCGTGGAGTCGCAGTCTGATCTTTTCTGAAGTGGGTACAACAAAGCAAAGCCACTTGCACTGCACTGTTTCCTTCTCAAAAGAATGGAAAAGCTCTTTTCTTCTCCTTCTTGGGAATAGGGTTGGTGGGAGGGGGAGGGGGATAATAATGTGGAGGCCTTGGAAGGTTTGGGTGGAGGAAGGAGGAGTATAGAGAGGAAATGAGTTGCCCAGGAGTGCTTGGGGAAACTGAGATGAGAAAGTTCCAGAATCGCTGGTTTAACCGACTGACATTCTTTCCTAAATGGATCCAAGCCTAGACAGAGGACCTCAGGGAGGAGCAATGGAAGGGAGGAAGAGGCATCTCCTGACTCCCTCCTCCAGAGGCCAGATTCTGAAGAACTGGGGAGACTGAGCTCGCATCCACCACCCACTAGATTTAGATCTTTGTGTTACTTGATGACTATGAGACAGACAGGATTATCTCCACTTTACAGGTGACAAAATAGATTCAGAGAGACAATCAAAGCTCTCTGGATATATACAGGACTGTTGAGTTGGCAGACTGGCTTCAAAGTTCATAACCTTTCCTACTCACTCCAGTCCAGCCTTGCCTCTCGGGGCTACAGAGATGTTAGTAGATGTTCCATAAATATTTATTAAATGGAACTGAACTGAGCAACCGAACACACGCAGGCCTCTTTCACCCTGACCAAGAGGAATCTTTTGAGGGTCCTGGTTATGGAAAGGAATTCTCTGAGGCACCAAACAAATCCTGCTCTAAAGTGCAAGGACTTTTTTTTTTAAAATGAATACCTAATAAAGTTTATGCAGACCCCCAAAAGGAAAGACAGAAGAGAACAGAACAAAATAAAACAAAAACAGAGTAGGTAGATAATAAAACTTCACAGCATTGTCCTTTATCCAGGAAGCACTAAGCATTCACTGCTTTAACTACATCTTCATTCCCACGGCCCCTTCTGAGTTCAATAGATGCACTTTCACAGTACCCCTTGTTTTAGGCATGAACATAATCTGGTACCAAAGTCTGTAGCAATTCTCCCCAAGTTGAGTACAGTACAGAGTTGGACCTGGAAGCATGACTTCATTCCCCAAAATGGGCTTTGGATGCTACCTCCAGCCATGTTTACTGACTCCGCAGAGGAAACCAAGGTCTTCCATGAGAAGTTTGGGAGGGCAGAGGGGACCAGAAGGCCTAGAAGAAGGTGGGTAGAACTGAGGAATTAGGCCTCCACACAATATAAATGCCCCTTTTGTTCAACCACATGAACATTCCTGACTTTGGGCATGTGTTCCTCAGTGGGTTTGCTCACCATCACATGGTTGCGGAGGCCCAGGCTGGGCCACTCGCTTTAGGTAATGCCACCCTAGACACTAAGTGCCTCTGTGTCAGTGTCTGTCCATGAAGGTCTGCAGGGGAGCTGCTCCTGTTGGACTATGGCACTGGCATGTGGAGGCTGAGACTCCTAGAGATGAGAGAGCAGCTGAAACTGCAAAGGAATCATTCTTTTTTTTGGCTAGTTCAGTTCCAATCATATCATTTCCTGACTTTAAAATAAGTAGGTAGAACCAGGAGTAGTGGCCCACACCTGTAATCCCAGTGACTAGGGAGGCTGAGGCAGGAGGATCACAACTTCAAGACCAGTCTCATCAATTTAGCAAGGTCCTAAGCAACTTAGGCTGGGGATGTGGTTTAATGGTTACCTCCCTGGGTTCAATCCCCAGTACAAAATAAATGAATAAATAAATAGCTGGATAGACAAAAACATATCGCTTTTTTGTGGCTCTCCATTGCCAAACAGCGTCAGACACAGATTCCTTCAGTGGGAGCTAGAGCCTATTGGTGGCTTGGCTCCTTTGGGGACCCCAATCTCATTTCTTTTTTTATTTCTTTTTTGTACCAGGGATTGAACCCAGAGGCACTTAAACACTGAGCCATATCCTAGTCCATTTTTCATATTTTATCTTGAGGCAGGGTCTCACTAACTTGCTTAGGGCCTTGCTAAATTGCTGAGGCTATCCTTGAACTTGTGATCCTCCTGCCTCCCAAGCCACTGGAATTATAGTGCGTGTTCCACCGCACCTGGTCTTATTTCTTGCTCTCTCTTGATTTCGGTTCACTTACTCCCCATTTGTAAGCTGTGGACCTGGGGGTTTTCAGCAAGGGGTCCATACCTATACCAAAATAAGCCATATTTAGGCTAATTTGAAAGAGCTGCCAAATTTCAAACAGTTCTTTGTCATTGTGTGTTTTCTTGGGTACCAACATTCAACAACTATTATGAGAAAAGGCCTGAATTGTCAGAGTGGTTTTCAAACTGGCATCCAAGGAATCCCCTTTAAAAATCCCCTGAGTATAGACAGGGAAAGGATCAGGATGGAAGCAGGAACAGATGGGGACACCCCCCCCACACACACACACACAAATAACTCATCCCCTGACCAAGAAACTCGGCTTTTATCAGTTGTGTGCACTGCAATTTCTTACAAGATTTTATTTGAAAAAAAGAACTCTGGTGGGGAGGACAGTTTGGTGAAATTTACCAGCAAAGAGTGTGAACAGAGTGCGTGCACTTCCAGCCAGCCCCTTGCCACAGGGAGGCACAGGGAGGAATCTGTCAGTAGCCCCAGAGCACAGGATGCATAAGCTACGCTGTGTGAAGGATGTAATACAAGACATTACCTCTTGTCCAGATCTATGCAGTAACATCAAGTCCATCTGGTTTTTGTAAATTAAAAAAAAATGCATTTGTCCATTGGCCAGTCTTATTGTCTATGCAAAGACAGCATCCACTTTGTATGTGCTCTACTGAGAGAATCATCAACATTTGCTGCTGTTGGGGGTGGAGTAGGGAATCCTCTGTGCACCTGTTTTCCTGGTGGGTCCATGTTCCTGGGGTGGTAGTGGCCACTTGGAGCCCATTTTTATCTCTTTCAGTTTCTGCCCCAGTCTGCCCTTGCTTGTTGGGTACCTCCCTCCAGGCTCTCAGAGGATCCAGTCTGCCTCAGGCAGCTGGGCCTAGAATAATTAATTGCAGCAACAAGGAGTGACAGACCCCAACATTGGACTTCCAGAAATTCTTTAGCTGAGCCTGACCTCCCAGCCCAGTTTCAGACAGTCCTGCAAAAAGCCCAGGATGGTGCTCGTTAGTGAGTGAAACTCAGGTGGGAGATCAGAAGGATGTCTTTGCCCCCATGGTTCACCCTGCCGCCCACACACAATTTTAAAAAGCCACCATTCCCAATGCTCAGGCCCAGAGGAAGTGCTACAAAATGGGATGACAAACCTCTGGTGACCTCCCCTCTGTTACATGAAAGCCTGGTAAAGGCGAGTGAAAAACAATGGCAAACAGACCCAGGCCTGTCCAGGCGTGCTGCCGCCAGCTGGAGCATGGCTGTGTGTGTGCGTGCGTGTGTGCGTGTCCACACCCGGGAATATAAACATCCTCGGCTCCCTAGTTCCTGTGTGCTGGGGGCATGCTGAGGGGGCAAAATGTTCCAAGTGTCTGAGACGGGGAGGGCAGTCCCCACCCTCCTCCACACTCAAGTTTATGTGGGGGTACTACAGAGGGACGTTCTGGGAGCCTGCCTATGCCTGGGAGGGGCAGATCTCTACAAGGATGGGGGGACCTGGGGAGACGTTGTTTGAGGGGGGTGTGCATGTGGCAGGTGCCCACGTTCACATGTGGAGGAAGGAAGCCGAAAGAAAGTTTGAGAGTCTGTGAAAACTCTCAGGTAGAAAAAATCTGGCAGTCTCCCCGTTCCGCAGGTTGGTCCACATTCAGTGCTTGTGAAATGCATGTCCTGTGCTAGTTAGCTGTCCTTGTTTACACAGGACACAAAAAGTGACTGGTAGTAAAAGCTCCAGGTCTCGGGGGTGAGCTGAAGGAGAGCGAATAGGGAAAGAAATTGGATGGAGATCCCTGCCCTGCTTGTTTTAAGGACAAATGAAATCCCTTTACAATATTAACCCACAGTTTCCTCCTGGGTGTGCTTAGAGGGGAAAGAAGGTGGAGCTCTGATTTTTAAATCATGTCCCCCTTCATGGTTCTGGAGCCATTTTAGGGCCCAGTCTGCGTGGCCTGTGGCAGCTTCTGCATCCTCGCGTGTTTATGTGGTTTTCAACTCGTCTGGCTTGCTCTGCTTTGAGCTTCAGTTTGTCAGCCCAGCCCCAGGAAGTGTTTATGAGCTTTTTCACTCTGCTTTCTTCTGGCTTGGCTTTATTTGGTAGCACAGAAGAGTAGACCTTGACTTAAATGCCCTGTTCTTTTACAAGAGCTCCGGATTGGTGAGTCCTCAGACTGGTGTCCTACGACAAGTTGGGGAATTTGGCCAAACCTCACTGATGCGTAGATGTGAGCAGCATTTCTGACCATCTCAATATGGGGAGAAGCTGCACACTACAAACAAACTCCTTGGCATGTGACCTTCTCAGAGTCTGTCTTGCCAGTATGTTCATCCGTGTGGTACCCAGCTAGTGACAGATGCTCAGTGACCACTAATTAACCATGACATACTGCATTCCATCCAAGGGCCACGAAGCCATTACCAGAGGCACACAGTGCCAGCATCACTCCTCACTGTAGCTCAGGACCTTGTTAGGGCAGGTGTCTGCACACCCACCTAGGTTCCTGAGGGAGCCATGTGAGAGTCATGGGCCTCTGTTCTTCCTCTAGTCTAGAATGGAGGAAGCAGTGGCAACAATCCCCTTGCTGTTGTGTTCTATGGAGCAGAGAAACAGAACCTATCAGGAAGCCAAGTCCCTACAAAACGGAGCTTTGAAGACTGCACCTTCAATGCTGTTAGAGGTGAATACCAGGGAAGGTTCTGGGGGATCACTAGGAGGCAGAGGCCAAAGGTGTCATGCCTCTAGGTCTGAACATAGAGTCCCTGGGAGAGGGGAACCCATAGATGCTGATGGGGTTGTTTCCCAGCCTTTGCCCTGCTCCTTGGCAAGGCTCTGGTTGTTACGGTGGGGGATTCTTCAGTCCTGCTCAGTTGGAGCCATCCTTAGGCAAGTCAATAGAGACCACTGAGAAAGGGCAGGACTCTGAAGGTGGGACCCCACGACTCCTCAGTGAATTCTGAAGTTCCTTTGAGGTGCTGCCTAAAGTTCAAGAAGCCTGCCAAGGACAGACCAGGACACTGCAGTGGAAATGGAGATAGTGAGGTACAGACCAGCATACCTCCTGTCACCTGGGGCCCTTGCATGGAGCCGACATTCTTTTCAAGCTAGTGAGGCTCTCTGTAGATTCTATTCAAGGTCAGGCTCCAAGGTGCTGCTGACCACTGTGACTGCACCCTGGAAGATGTCCTGCCTTGGCTGGAAGGGTCTCCACCTGAAGCCCAGCTCAGCCTGAAGGAAATAGGTTCCAGTGGAGAGGTTGGCCCCTCCCCCGCTGCGCCAAGGCAGAAGCTTTCTTGGTGTCTTCCGTTTACCTGTCAAGATGGGTTCCTGGGAGGATGCCAATTTCTTTGACTTCCCTACTTGTCCCCCAAATGATCCCAACAGTATTCAGCTCCCGAAAGCCTGAGAAGGGTGCCTTATGACACTTCCAAGGAGCAGTGTTTGCACCAGAGGCTCATCACTCAGGGCTTTGCGTTCAGCAAAAGTCAAGGTTCACCTACACTGTCCTAAGCCCCCCATGGGCACTGCCACCACTGTACCTATCACAGAATCCCAGTCCTCCCGCTCCTGGCCTCTGCTCTAGCTAGCTTAGAAGCTCCTGAAGGCCAGGAGCTGCCTTAGAGACATTCTGGGGGAGTGCAGGTGGCCACCTAGGGTCCCTGTTGAGAGGGAACCAGCCTAGGGCCCAGAAGGCTTGGGTGGAGGACACCCAACACTCACCAGCCTTTGGGCCTCAGGTAAAAGTGGTTTTCAAGAGTGAGTGACACCTGGCCTGACTCATCCCCAGTCCCTGATCTTTACCTTAAAAATGGAGATACCCGGGCTGGGATTGAGGCTCAGTGGTAGAGCGCTTGCCTAGCATATGTGAGGCACTGGGTTCGATTCTCAGCAAATAAATGAATAAATAAAAGTCCATCAATAGCTAATAAAAATTAAAAAAAAAAAAAGGAGATACACTACCCCAAGGTTTGCACCATATTTTCTGTGGACCCATTCGCAAAAGAACTTTGTTTAATGGCCTGTGGGCCACACAGGGAGTGGTACTGTGTTAAGGCACCCCAGGACCCTCTGTGAGTATCATCCGACCAACAGAGGATTGTTCAGTGCCTCAGATGCCTGCCTCCTCCTAACTGTACTGTTTCCTACACGAGCCTGAGAGTGTTCCTTTGCCTCTGTGACTGTTCTTTTGCCTGTGAAATGGGTATGTGTATTGTCAGGGCAAGTACATTGCACCCTTAACTCAGGAGCATGGTGGTTGTCATTGCTTTTTATTATTATTAGTTGAATGAGAATAAAGACACTTTCCTGAAGGGTGACGTCTAAAAAGAACCTAGACATTGATGTGATGTGGAAACTGAGTAAGTCCGAAACCTGTCCTTTGTTGAGCTGCAAGTGGGTTGCCTGCCCTATGAGATTTAGAACAGTTGTCTAGTTCAGGGGTTGGCACACTTTCACTGCAGAGGGGCAGAGAGTAAACTGTTTGGCTTTGTGGGCCACCGGGTCTCAACCACAATTACTAAAGCAGCCATAGATGTAAACAAATGGCCCCTGCTGTATTCCAATAAAACTTTATTTACAAAAGCAAGTTGAAGGCTGCATTGACCATGGTTTTCTGGTCCCTGCTTTAGCTTATGGTAGGTGCCCAACCCAAACTTGGGAAATTAATTGGTTGAAGGTAGGAGACTTGAGGCCTCTGCTTGTCCAGATCCTTGATTTTAATGCTGTTTTCACAGGCCAGGCTCTGTGTTTCTGCTCAGGGTCCCAGCAGCAAGACCCTCACCTCCTCTTAACTCCCTCCCCCAGCTTTGAGAAATCACAGGCTCATTCAAACCGGCTGCTTAATGGAGAGCAGAGTTTTTGTGCTTTCCAGAATACATTCCCCTCCCTCTCCCCACCCAGGGCCTTTCCCCTCCATCCCAACTTTGCTGGACACACAATTTGTAATCTCCTTAAAACCAAAGCATCAAGGTCTCTGATTCATGTAGATTAAAATCAGCTGCAACCTATTAATGGCCTGAGCCCAAGACAGATTTTAGGAAACAAAAACACTGGACCAAATTAGACTGCGCTGGCCTCTGTCTCCAGGGGAGGGAGGTGGAGTAGGAGGTGGGGGTGGGGAGTGGCCATGTGGTTTTAATTAATTTGGATTCTCTTCCTAAAGCTAATTCGCCCAACACAAAGCATGTGTAGCACCATGGCAGTGACCAGCCTCCGGAGCCCCACTCTCCCAGTAGAAGCCCCAGGTCCTGTTGCGGGGCTGGGGCTGGGGCTGGTTGTGTGTCTGTAATTAACAGGTTTCAAAGTGGTTATTTTGGAAAAGAGAATTTCAGTGGCGCGTTAAAATCCTTTCATCAGCCATCAGCCAGGCGTCCCAAGGCCTTCAGCGAGGCCCTGGCCACTTAAGGCTTCAGAGAGCTCTGAATTCCCAGGGTCTCTGTTGAGAATGTGGCGGCTTTCGCCATGGGTTTTATGAGGCTGATCGTTGCCATGATTTTCATTATGTTGTTTGGTTACTGGGATCATAAAAATGTTTCTCTCTTCCTAGAGTACCTAGGATCATTAAGAAGAAAAGAAAAAAGAGAAAAGCCCCTGCCTTTAATAGAAGTTACATAACATGTGAGCCATGGCCTGTCATGGGAAGAGGGTGGGCCCTGGCCCTGGGCTAGAGAAGACAGGAGGCAGGGAGGGCGGGGCCGTCAGCCAACACCCAGTCCTGTCTGAGGAAACTGAGGCCCAGAGGGATCTTCCAGGCTCCCTGTCGGGTGTTCTTTCTCTTCCTGGTGATTCAAGCCTGTGAATGGGATTGGGAAAGGTAAAGAAGGAGTCTGGATTCTGCTGGACTGGTGCTTTGGGACCCTGTTAAGAGCAGAAGGAAATTAAGTTCAGAGGCAGTTTCAAGTCAATTGCTGAAGTGTGCTGAGGAACCGCCCTGGCCAGTGCTGGCATTCTGTGTCTGCATAAGGCTCTGAGAGGAGAGGGGTCATTGGACCCTTCACTTGGCACCCACAGCCCTGAGCTGTGGAAAGGAGAGAAACAGATACCCAATCCCACAAGCCACAGAGATGATTTCTTACAGCTCTAAATATGAACCCTCTGAAACAGGGTCAAGCTCCCAGAATCACCACAGGGGGTGACAGGAACTTTGGTTAAGCCTGCGTTATCTGATAAATGCAACACCAGCCTGGCTTTACTTCCTATTTTGATGATGGCTACTTTCCAGAACCTTCTTTCATGGATGACATGAAAAATATTCTGAGAGAACTGCTGTTAAATAACCTCTGGTGCTTAAAAACAATGGATGAACTCCAGAGAGCAGGCCTTGCTCTCTGTAGGACACCTGTAAGAACTAGTCCACCACACAACTATGAAGGCATGTTCAGAGAATGAGAGAGGGCCAGGGCTGGGGCTAGAGGGACTGGAGTCCACTGAAGCCAGGCTTTATATATGGGGAAACTGAGGCCTTGGGGCATGTCCAAAGTTATATAACTGGTACAGGGAGTGCAGCCCACGGTTCCTGACTCTCTGTCCATGGAAGGCCTCACTAGACCATTCTTCAGAGGCCACTGTTCCTCTTTTGGCTGGGCATTTTTATTAGTATTTACTTACTACCTCCTATGTGTTAAAACTTTCTAAGTGCTGTTAATTTTGTTTCTTTAAAGTCTTTAAAGGTAGACTAAGAAGATTCACTTCTGTGGAACACAAAAAAGAAATTACACCCATCCCTTACCCTGCAAATCCAAGTTTTAGGAAACTCTCATGACATTTGTGAGTTTAGGCCATCCTTAGGAAATGTCTGCCATTCTGGGTGTGACTTTTAGATGGGTGCAGATGTCATCGCTGTATAGGGATGAGCCTTTCCTCGACTGTCCCCACTTGAAGCCCTCTTACTCCTAACAGCCACTGGGGCAGCATTGTCCAAAGGATTCTGGGAGTGGAGATCAGCAGGAATTCTTTGGATCCAAGTTTGAGTGAGCATCGGTGGGAACTCAGACCCTTGAAGTTGTGCAGACTGCACGGGTCTCTCCGCCTGTTTCCCATCATTCTCCTCCTCCATTTCACTTGTCAGTCCTTTGCTCTTGTTTACCTCTGTGGGAATAATTCCTCGATTATAAATCAGAGAACTTGGCACTGGGTTTTGGATTATCTGTGATCTTTAACTTTCCCAGGGCAAAAGAAATTAAACCAGCAAATCTCTTTGTTTCTCAGGGTTCAGCATCCAAATCATGAAAGTGCTGATCTGTGTAGAGTGAGCCAAGCCTGAGCCTCCCTCTGCCCCCATGCACTCAAGGTAATCAGTTACCCTGCACTCATCCATGCATGCATTTATTCCTTCAACAAAGTTTCACTGAGCACCTGTGTGGCTGACTCTAATTTGAGGAGCTGGAGATTCAGAGTAAAAAAAGACAAGGCTCTCCTCCCTCTGTTTACATCTCTGTGCAGGGAACAGGCAGCAAGCAAGTGAACCAAGCATAGAGAAGTGCCTGGTATCCACAGGCACCTGGTTTCCAGGACTCCTGCAGGTACCAAATCCATGACGCACAAATCCCTTATATAAAAGGATGTCGTATTTGTGTATAACCTATGTACAGACTCCGGCATATTTCAAATCATCTCTATAGATTACTTATAATACCAATTACAATGTAAATGCTATGTACATAGTGTTATACTATATTTTTGTTTTCTTTCTTTTTTTTTTTGTTTTTGGTACTGGGGATTGAACCCAGAGGTGCTTTACCACGGAGCTACATCCTCAGTCCTTTACAGGGTCTTGCTAAATTGCCCAGGCTGGCCTTGAGTTTGTGATCCTTCTGCCCAAGCCTCCCAAATCATGGGATTACAGGCATATACCACCTCACAAGGCTCTGTTACACTGTATTGTTTAGGGGATAATGACAAGGAAAGGGTCTATTCATGTGCAGTACAAATGTAACTTTCTGAATATTTTTGGCTGGTTGAACCCACAAATGCTGACCCCACAGGGATGGAGAGCTGACTAGTGATAAGTGCCTTGCCCAAAGTAAAGCAGGGTAAGAAAGGACAGTGAGGAGTGCACTATGTCACACACTGTGACGCTTGAGCAGAGGCTGAATGAAGAGAATGAGCTCTGTTCAATCCAGGAAGAACATTCCAGACAGAAGGAATATCAAGAGCAAAGGATTGGGACAGGGACAAGTTTGGCATGTTTGGGGAACAGCAGGGAAGCTAGGAACTGGTGTAGAGTAAATGAACAGAGACAGGAGGCACGTAAGGTCAGAGCAGCAGGCAAGAGCCATAGAAGTGGCAACTCTGGATGCTGTTCTGACCATCATGGGATGTCCTTGGAGGTTTCAGAGCAGGAGAGTAATGCAGCAGAGATGAACACTCAAGGGCTGTAGAGAGGCCGAGGGGACAGTGGCCCTGCTTTGGTTAAATGTTTGCACTCAGACATATGGCACATGGTAGCTGTGCCTCCTGGGCGGTGCCTCAAGTGGAAGCCTTGGAGAGCTACATGTTTTGACAGGGTGAGGCTGGGCCTGATGGCTCACCACCCCGCTACTGATTAGTCTTAAGCCCAGAAAAAGGAAATGCTGCTGTTTAAACAGCAGGGTTGGGACAGGTGAGTCACAGAACCCTCAGCCAACGGGGCCATGGCAGGCTCTGGGAAGTCACCGGTGCAGGGTCTCAAGCCCCCAGTTGGCTTGTCTGGCCCTAAAGAAGCCTCTCTTGGAGCCTCCAGACACACTGGAAGAAGTGGGCTCCGAAAGAGACCCAGCCTTTCCGGGGGTCGGGCTTTATTTTCAGCTGATTGCACACTGCCTGGTCAGTTTCCTTTCTAGGCTATTTCACTTTGCAGAATGCAGGCACCTCACAGTGGTGGGCAGAGTGGAAAGGGAAAGGTAAGCATTTGGGGTTCACTGTGCCCCCAAGACACTGTCCTCATCTTGTCACTTCACTAGCTTTTGAAACAACTACTGAACTTCCTAGAACGCTGTTGTCCAATTTAAATCTATTAAGATGAAATAAAATTTAAAATTCAATTCCTCAGGCTGGGAATATAGCTCAGGTAGTAGACTGCTTGCCTCGCATGCACAAGGCACTGGGTTCAATCCCCAGCACCACACACACACACGCACATTAGTTCCTCAGTCTCATTTAGCACGTGAGGCTGAGGCCAACACATATATAGGACATTTCCACCATGGCAGGAAGTTCTGTTGGACAGTTTCACTTCCTTAAAAAGGAAGTAATCCAAGAGAATCCAATAAGTTAACATGCATGAAGCACAGGGTACTTTGCCTATCTCAGCAAATGGTAGCTGCCATGACGTCATATGAATTTCCATGTACTACTCTGTTACTAGTTAACTGTGTGGCAAGTCACTCAACCTCTCTGAGCTTCATTTTTCTGATATGTAAAATGGGAATAATAGGTAATTTTGAGTGCACTCCCCATAGCAAAAAATGATACTTATTTTTCTCAGTCTTTCCTGGGCCCATTAGAACTTTCTTATCTACCCTCAGGTGATTTATCTAAACCAGCATTTGGGAATTCCAGTCCTTCCTTACTTGGTGGGAAGCCTGACTTGTGTAAAGGATTCCAGAGATTTTAGCCTTTCAGTATGTACGCTGGTGTGTGTTGGGGGGGGGGGGAATTAAACACAGGGCCTCACACATGATAAATAGGCAAGGGCTCTATCCCTGAGTTATATCCCTAGCTCTTTATTTTTTAAATTTTGAGACAGGGTCTTTCTCCTTGTCCCCCACCCCCTGCCTTGGAGATAGGGTCTTACTAAGTTGCCAAGCTTGGCCTCAAACTTGGGATCCTCCTGCCTCAGCCTCCCCAATTGCTGAGATTCTAGGCATAAGTCTCTGTGCCTGACTGGGTTTAGGTTTAGCCATTTTGAAAACTTTGACCATGGTTAGTGATGAAATTCTACTGAAAGAATTGGACGGTCTGATCACGAAAAATCACCATTTTGACTCCAGTCAGATATTTACCCTGCTCCGGTGCTTTGCAAGAAGTGAGGCCTTGGCACCCCAGCCCTGTGCCTCTGCTTCCTTCCCAAACGTTCATTCTGGAGGGCAGCTCCCTGAGAGAGGCTCTCAAGCAGCCCTTCAGTATCTTGGTCCCTGATCAGTCTTCCCTTTTTCACTTTTGAGTTTTGTTGTTGTGGGACGTTTATTAACTGCAGGCATTTGGTGGTGGGAGCTGGGATTTGCCTGGGGCTAGAAGGAAGTTATTTGCCAGGCCAGGATGAGGTGTGGTTTAAGAGCTGGGGCTGAAATTCCCTTCACCTGCTTAATGCATTTCAGGGGAGATTTGTTTTCAACTCCCAAATTACCTGCTAGGATTTCTAGACTTGAGATCCTATCTCCTCGGGCTGTTTTCTTTCATTTCCGATAAGAAAGACAAAGAAAAAAGAGTGGGAGGCTGGAGAACAACATTCCTCCACTCCCTTAAATATAATTTCACACAATGAGTGATCTGCTCCACTGTTTCCTAAAAAGCAGGTGGTAGAGTGCCTGTCCCAGCCTTAAGAACCCTGCCCTTGGGCAGGCAAGACAGGGACCTGGGGAGGGCAAGTGTAACTGGGGTCTTCCCGAAAACTCTGGGAGTGGCTCCAACTGCCTGTGTCTAATGGAACTCTCTAATTCTATTCTTTCAAACTGGTCCACCTATAACTTGCTCTTCTCAAGTGAGGCAGCTCCAAACCTTGGAGTGATCCTTGATAGTTGTCTTTCTCTGACACCCCACTGCCGAGCCCCCAAGGGACTCTGTCCAGAATCCAACCACTCTCAGGAGCTGCAATGGCAACATCCTGGTCTAAGCCACCACTGTCTCCTCTCATGTCACCTACAATAATCTCTTAAGTCTTCCTCTTTCTCCTTTCCACTAGCTGGTCTCCTTCTTCTTGCCCTAAAACATATTCTCAACACAAAAGCCAGATCAGATCACATTCTCCTCCCTCTCAGACCCTTCCAAATGGCCTCCAAATGGCTCCCATCTCATTCTGACTAAAAGCCATAGTTTTTACTGTGGCCGCCGAGGCCCTAAATCATCTGCTCCTGTTCACGCTCCAGCCTTCCCTCCCCCGTCCCCTGCCATTCCTCTCCAGTCACCTCGGCCTGCTTCCTTCACACACACCAGATGTGTGTCCACCTCGGGGACTTGGCTCCTTCCCTCACCTTTCCAAGTCTTCACGCACATTTCTCCTCCTCAGTGACCCTGACCATCCTCGTTAATCTCCAAAGTTTACCGTACCCCGGCCCCACCTCCTGACCCCCTCATGTCCACTCCCCCCTTGACCGCATCCACCCTTGTCCCCCGTCACCTTCTAATACATTTGCTTCCTTATGCTTCTTGTTTCTGTCTTCCCGCTTGTGGAATCATAAGCTCCACGAGGGCAGGGACCTTGGTCTGTTTAGGTCACTACTGTCTTTCCAACGCCCATGAGCTCTTGGCTCACAGCAGCTCTTCTGAACTGCCCACTAGTGACACGCTCTTTGAGACAAGGACTTTTCAGCGAGCCTGAATGATTAGAGCTGAGGGGAGCCCAGGCACTGCCGAGTGAAAAAGGCCAACATGTCAGGGCTCTGAGGAGAGCCAAAGACAGAAGGGAATCCGCAGTAAACCAAGTGTACAAGAAACAGGATACAAGTCGCTGTGTCCAAACTCGTGGAGGGTAAGGGAACAAGTCGTTGTCTGAATGATGGTAAAACTATGAACAAATTGATAAAGGAAATAAATTAATAGTTAAAAATTTTTTCAAGATATAGACCAATTTCTTTAGGTTGGCATCTCTCAAATGTTTGGCCTAAATAACTCCTTTAATACTGTCACATTTTATTGAAGATCCCAAACAGTCTTTGTTTATGGGGGTTATTCTATTGATAAGTCCTGGCCAGTTTCTAGGAAAGCACCCAAAGATCTCCATCCCTTTAGTACTCTGGCCTGTGTATATTCTCCTCCCACCTTGAATCAGGGCTGCTCTATGTGACAAACAGAAAACAGCGGAAGTGATGGTGTGTGATTTCAGAGACTGGGTCATAAAAGGGACTGCAGGTTCTACTTGGTCTCTTGGATTCTCTCTGGAGAAGATCAATTGCTGTTTTGAGTACACTGGGGAAAGACCTGCATGGAGGAAATCCAAGGCCTCCAGTCAATAGCCAGTAACAACAGACCGGCTTGAGAGTGAGTTATCTTGAAGGCAGATCCACTGACCCCAGTCCAACCTTCAGACCCTGCGCTAGAGCAGCACCCAGCCACTCCTGAATTCATGGGGCCCAGCAACGCAGGAGAGAACAAATGATTGTTGTTTTAAACCAATAGGCTTTGGGGTACTTTGCTATGGAGCAGTAGACAATTAAATAATCTACCATATTAAAATTAAAACAGAAAATTTTAATATTTGTTAGTTCGTTTAATATTTGTTTATTTTCATGTGTAAGTTAATATTAAATAGTTATTAAAATTCATTGATTTCAAAGTTACAAATAACAATATGTTTCCATGTAAAAATAACTGTTTTCTAAAACAAAACAAAATTTAGTGAGAAGACTGACAGTTTTCTACATTTTTGCAAATCTCTTTAATGTCTGGCTTAATAGAAGACAGCTGGGTTCCCATATCAACTTCTGCATTCAATCAGCTGTGATAATGTTGTTTTGGTTGAAGTATGTGAAGGAAACCCAACCTCCCATAGATATGTTGTTGGGAAAGGGAGGAATATTTTAATGGCCTTTTCAGATAATTATGGATATTTGTCTTTGACATTTTACACAAACTCAACTAATGGTAGCTTATTAAAGGTCTGTTGTAATTGTGGAGTCTGAAACTGTATCAGTGAACTTTTGTACTCAGTCATATTAAAATCCATTGCGTCTGACTTATACTTTAAATAGATCTTTTGCCGATGCGTGATTTTATAATACTGTGTATGGGTCATTTTGGAACTATTGCTTCATTACATTATGCAAATCTTCCCTATTGATATATGCCATGATGAAAGCTAATAATTCATATTTTTTAATATCACCACTGATCTCATCAGAAATGTCTGTAAGCATTGGGATGCTGTTAAGCTCACTGTGGCAGATACAAGTTTTCAAAACTTTATTTTTGCTCAAAACTTCTATTTGGACAGTAAATGCTATCAATTATCTCTCTTAAAATGATGATCTCAGTTTTTTCATTTTTGAGAAAACATTTGTTAAATGACCAAGTCTAAATCACCACAGTCATTTGGTGCTTTTGTGGTGACATGGTGTCCTTGAAAGTGGCTGGCTGCACCTACAACCCAACACTCACCCACAGGCTTTCCCATAGACAGCCTCACACTGCAGGGTGCACCAGGAAGCCTTGATGCCTCCTTTCCAATTCATGACAGAATAGTTTTTTTTTTTTAAAGTGGAATTTGGACAAGGTTTTTATAAAATTTATAACTTTGCTTCATCTAGAACATTTTTAAGTGAAGCTGGCTTTTTTCTCCCTGTGAGTTTGTACCAGTGAAGAATACCATGGCTGCCAGTATAGTCTGGCGCCAGCAATTTCCCCAAATGTCAACATGGTAAAGAAGGCAAGTGCCATCTTAGTATTATTATGAAAATAGTTTTTGGCCTTGTGGACACCCTGATAGGACCTCAGAGATCCCAGTGCCCCCTTGACCTCCCTGTGAGAACCACTGCTTTCGGGAAATGGGTGCCATTCCTTGCAGCATTTAGAGGTGACTGCTACATGCTAAGACAGGCATGTACCAGGTCTTTGTGCAAAATTGTAATGGCCACCACTTATTGCATAAGCGAACAAACATATCATTAGGCAGCAGCTTATTCTTGTGGATGGACTAGATCTGAGGCAGGTTCTTTATTTAAGGGAGATTAGGGTAATCTTTAGGCTTTTGTTTGTCCCCCTGGTAAGGCTCTGAGAAATTCCTCAGACTGTCAGTGTTGAATAAACAAGGCGCTGAGGAAGCTAACAGCTGTGCCCTTCCTGTGGCGCTCTGCTCCTTCCCCTTCAACCCGAGCAGTGGAAGCTGAGGGATCTGCTTTTCAGAGTGGCAAGGTCCCCTCTGGTTCTGGGCTCTAAGTGGGCCACATGCTCATATCCACTGTACCCCCCTGTAGGGCCCAGAGGCCCACGGGTTGCATCCGTTCAAATGTCCACCGTGTCCGTGAGCGTTTTATTGCTGTGGAAGAGCTACAGGCATGGCCTCCTACAGTGCCTTGAAATTCCTGCGATGGGGACTTGGCACGAGACAGAGCAGGGAGGCGGTTGTTTTTCATTCTTGTTCAGTTCAGCCCACACATCCTTTCATGGCAAAAGTGCAGGGGTGGTTTGAACCCCACACCTGACCGGGCTTAGCCATTTTACTAAGTGACCGAGTAGCTGGCCTGTCTGTGAGTGCAGGAACAGCCAGTGACTGTGTCCTGAACCCTGAGAACTGCAGACCTTTCCACATCTGTTTGCCTCGTCGGGGTTGGGGGGGGAGGAAATCACTAAAACCTTCAAACATGGGGCCCGAGCAAGGAGACAAAGGGGAAGTCTTAAGCTGGTGGTGACCCTGGGTCGCATGACCACCCCACGGTCCTCCCCCATCCCCTTTCATCCCCTTGCGTCCCTGACACTCAGTCTTTTCATCCTTCTCCAGGTCAGCAGGATCAGGTTGATGTGAGTTGACCAGAAAGCTTATCAAATGAAGGCCGAAGCAGGTGTTTGAAAACCCCTATCCTCTGAAAGCTGGCCTGCACCAGGTGAAGAGCGTGGGCGTGGCCAGCAGCTTCCACTACCTGCATTTCCCTGGGCGCTTTCTCTTTCCTCTGCCTCTTTTTTCTGGTTTGGAACCCCCAGAGGTCTCTGGGAACCATCACCAAAACAAACCACTCAAAGAGCTCAGGATTTAGGACAAAACCAGGGCTGTGACATCCTGGACTGAACAGTGAGTGGCCTTTCTAATCTAGAGTCCAGGAGTCAGCATTTGGCAGCATCCAGAGTTTTCCACCACATGGTGCTCTGGAACTGATTATTCTGGACTTGTAAGAACGGATTGCACATACCTTTTCCCACCGCCACAGTCATGACGTCATGTTGGTAGCTTGAATGGACCAGGGTAGAAATATTTACACCACAAAAATTGGTGAACTGCAAACCAGAATCCCCTCTGCATCTGAGCCGGTTGTTAGGCATTTACCAGTGCCGCCACGGTGAAGGTTCCCACTCCAAATGTGATTCTCAGATCAATTACATTGGAATTTTCTAGAGAAGAGACGAAATGAGCTAGAGATGTTATTATTACCACGCAGACTTCCTGGCCAACTGCACTAACTGAATCTGCTGCTCTGGAGGTAGTGCTTGGAGAAATGCCTCCTTAGCAAGTCCCTAAGGTTATTCATAAATTCAACAAAATGTGAGACTTTGAGCGTAAGGAGTGGGAGAGGAGAGTGGGTGTGCATTTGGCTCTTGGCATCTGGAATAAACAGCTGGCGTCAGTCCCAGTTGGTCTGAGAATGGACAGCTGTTTTCCCTGGAGATATAAACTTGAGGACAGGAAAAGGAGGTGGGAACTCTGGGGTTCCAGCCACTCACTGACAACATGACTGGTTCTGCCTTGCATCTCAGGTCTTCTCCACTTTGCAACCTTGATACAGACCCAAGATAGCACCAGCACATGCCCAGATATATGCATCATCATGAAGAAAGTCACCATCAATTTGTACCATTGGTGGAGCCACTTGAGCCCAGGGAAAGCCCACAGTCAGTTTCCTGTGTTAGATTGGTCAGGAGAGCAGCTTTTTCTTTCAAAAGTGCATAGACATAATCAGGAACTTTCACAACCAGATTTCGTAAAGCAAAGACCTCTGACTTTATCTCCCTGAGCATGGAAGAGAAGGTACTTTAAGGCAGAAAAAAGAAAAGAGAGAAGTCTTTCTTTCCCCAGATGGGGAACAGAAAGTATGTGGGGACCCCAAGTCTGCTTCAGACTTGTTTTTCACCTGCCTGAGGGTGGTTCCGATCAATTTTTTTCTGAAAGTGGACTGTGTTTGAAACAGTGCTGGGAGGTAGGTATTGACGAGGAAACAAAGACAGGGCCAGGTGATGTGAAAACAGAGATAACAAATGAAGAGCTGGGCTTTAGACCCCAATTTTTATGACGGAAAACCAATATACTTTTCTCCCAAGCACAATCTACAATTTTTCCTGTATGTAGTTGGAGTCCAGAGCCCTTAATAGGTAACTGAGGCAGTGACATTGGACATATGAACTCAAAGTACTGTGAATTCCTAAGGACCAAAGCTCCCTATATCTGATGCAAATTCAGAAACATAATCTGAAGCCACATGTTAAACTGTCAGGGTTATAGGCTATTAAATTATAAACTATTAGATTATTGGCTATTAGATTATCCACTGGAATGGATAATTGAGAGTCAACCATGTTTATGCATGTAATTGAGTCACTCCCCATAACAGACATTTAAGCTTGCAGCAGTTCACCATGTTCATGATCATACCATATATGTTAGTTCTCACTGTTTAGGGCTTTTATTAAATGTGAAGCTCTCTCAAATAGCAGGGGAATGAGGCCAAATGGCCCACTTCAGGAAAACAAGATGTGAGTGATCTCAAGAATTTTTCGACAGGTTTCAAGGCCCTTCTTTGTGCATAGAAACTCTTTTCCTGACCCCAGGACCTTTCTCCACTTTGAAGTCATTCATTCAGCAAATATATAGTGAGGACCTACTATGCCCACATTAGATTGCTGAAGACAGTGGTTTCTTTTAAATTTATATAATTATATAAATTATAATGAGGAAATTTCCCAAGTAAGTTCTGAACTAGATGTAGGGAAGGACAAAAGACGGAGAAATGTCACCTCACTCACATGAACTTTATTAGGAAAAAGATATTATACATCTAATATAAAAAGAAATGTGTGATTATATTGTCTTAAGGGCTATGAAGGAAGAGCATATGGAACAAGAAATAGGTCAACTGGCTTCTAAGCTCATTTGCAGAGAGAATATTTACATGGAAGCCTTGCTGGGAGGGTTTTTTATGTGGATTGATTTTAGTGACATGGGGTTGGGGTGAGGAGAGTTGAGAGTTCTATTTGGGACATTTGAAAGAGAGATGTCAAGCACACCATCGAATATCCAAATCAAGAGAGAAATTCTGGGAGTCAGCCTCAGGGACACGATACAAGCTCTCCACCTGGTTGGGATTCTTTAGGGATGAAAATAAGACAGGGAAAGGTTGAGGCCTGCTCCCTGGGCCACTCACAGGCAGGGCTTGGCAGAGTGGGAGGCAGTCAGAGAAGCCATGCAGGTTTCCCAGGATGCATCCAACTCACCTCTCCTTCTCCCAAGAGCCCGGGGGGCTGTCTGCGGGCCAGCCAGGGAATTGAACTTGAACAGCTGTTCTGGCCCCGGACAGTGCTTCCAAACTCTAAATTACTTTCTCTTCCTTCCTCTCCCTAACCCAATCCCTCTGCCGGTGGTAGATTCTATGAGTGCAGGTAGCAGGAAGAAAGCAACCTGTTCACACTGAGGTTATGAATGATGGTAAACCAGCGAGTTCTCTTTGAGATATATCGTGGCAAAGAGGCAACAGTTAGTCCCTAATCTGTGGAGCTTCAGGCAACCTAGTGTGTTTAAGGTGATGCCCTTGGGAACATGTTTTGGGGTGTTGCTGTCACCCTGTTCCCTTTTGCTTCCTTCCGTTGTTCTCATAGCACCACATTTTCTTCCTCCATTTCTCAATCTCCAGTCTTGAAAAGCTCCAAATGTTCAGAGTGGTTCCTTTGGCACCAGAAACCATGCCTCTGACTATTATGGTAGCTAACATTTATTAAGCCCTTACCAGCTCCTGCACGGACGCCAAGCCCTTTACACGGGTTAACCTCATTTCAGCTTCACAACCACCCAATGAGGTGGGGTCAGTTACTCTTCTCATTCCACAGGTGAGGACAATGGAGGTTAGAGATGTGAGTCAGAGACCTGTGGACACAAGCAGGTAGGCGTGGGTTTGAAACAGGATCCCGCTCTTATTTCCTGAGTGTGAGTCCACACTCAGGGGGGTGGGGGTGGGGAGACGTGAGCCTGGGACTGCCCTTCAGGGGTTTGCTGTTCTAACAGCCCCAAACTGAATCTCTATCCTAGTTCTCTGGGGCAGCTCTTACATGACCTGGCTGGGTTTATCCTGGTTCTAAGGATTGACAGGAGGACAGCTCAGGTCAAGCCCATGGTTGCTGATGGGAGTGATTTGGGGTGTACACTTCTGTCTCTTGAGAGAAAACCCCAAGATGCCTCCTGAGTTTCCTGGATGGGATTGGGGGCACAGTCTTTTCAGGACAAACCTCCTGGGCGGAGATGAGGGACAGCAGAAAGAATACGGAAGGCTTCCCCACTGTTTCTGAGGTATCTGGATTCTTCTGTCTCGGAAACAGAGAGTCTTTGGAAGGCTCAGTAATCCTCCTCCTGGCTCAGAAGCCCAGCCACCCTCTATAAAACAACCCGGGCCATCTGATTTGAAGCATGTACCAGCTCGTGTGTGGAAGACAGTAATTACCTCCAATTCCAGTTAGGAAAGCTGAAACCTGCCTTTTTCATGCCTCAAACAATTATCGAAATGCCTTTTGAAGCTCTGGGTAGAAGAGAAAAGCAAAACAAACCAGAGCCAATTAGAGCCTGGGATTTGAGGGTGGCTTAGTATTGTGCAGTGGGACTTCGGAGGAACTGTGGGAGAGGGTCAGAGGTCACCCCAAACCTCCAGCTGCCAACCAACTTTGCCTGTGCCAAAAGAGGAAAGTGCCATTATTTTTGCATTTGAAAATCAAGGCCCTCTTCCTGGCTCAGCACAGTTTGTAGGAACAGCCTCTGCCTCACTGTTGAAGAGGCTTTCAACTGATTAGATAAGTCTTGGAATGCGTTTGATGTTGAGTAAAACGCAAAATGGTTCTCTGACAGCTTTCCGGGCCGGGCCGGCCTTGAGAATGGTTTTCCTCAGCTGCAACTTGGTGAGAGAAACTGAATCTCTGGGACCTCCTGTTTCAGGGGGCATATTTGAGGAATTTAGGCAGCCTGTGTACCACTGGGAGTCAAGGTTCTCAGGCCCTGAAGCACTTCTGGGCTTGGTGGTGGCACCTGGCCACTGAGAGACAGGTTGAGTAACTGCTGCTGGAAATGGAAAGCAGAACACCACAGGGAGGGCAGCTAGTGGCCCTAGGGCAGGGTGGAACCTGAGGGCAAATACCTCAAGGACAGTCCCACGACAGTGAACACTGTGCCTCAAAGTTGAGGGTAGAAAGTGAGTTGGGACATGGAGGTTGAAGCCATGTTACAGTGTCCTGGCCAAGATTTGTTCTTGAGACAGATTGTCTGGGAGGCATTTTGAGTTAATAGGATCGTACTGACTGTCAGGGCAAGATGGAACTGCATAGAAAGTTCCCTTTTGAGTAGGGGTTAGGATTAGAGCAAACAGTGGGCACCAAAGAGTCCTGAGAGAACCCACTTTGCTTTATTTTTGTCCCTAACCCCAGCTGTGTAGAGTAACTTTCTCTGGGCCCTTACATAAGTGCCCAGCTCTCAAATACCCACTTGGCAGGAGACTAGTTTTCTGCCTTCTGCTATAAGAAATAGCCTTTGCAGGAATACTAATCCCATGGAGCAGAATATTATTGAGGGAGGCGTCCATATTCTTTTTCCATTGAACAGAAAAAGGGACATTGCTTAGAAATGTGTGTGTAAGGTCAAGATGGGTGTATCAGTGTTCCAGTGGCATCAAAATAGCTGGTTTGTGGCTACTAAGAAAAGAGGTGTGTCTCTTATCTGACCTTTTGCAAATAATAGCAGCTAAGAGGGATTACAGCAGCGTTGCCAAGTGTCGGGCATTATTCTGAGGCCTCTCCATGGTTCATCCACTTCCTCACTCCAGCCCTGCACAGTAGGTGCTGTCACTATCCTCACATTGCACATAAGCACCGTTGAGGCAGAGAAAAGCCAACAACCTACCCAAAGGCCCATGGAGTGAGGGACCTAGCAAGAGAGCCACTGTCATGATTCTGAAGTGGCACAGATATAGAAAAATAAAATTAAATTAAAAATAAAAAGATACTTAAAATTAAAAAAATTAAAACTTCTGAAGCTGACAGACCAATGCTGAGAAATGACCAGAGTAGAAGGATAAGTGTATGGAGAGAGCAAACCCTGACTGGGATGAGAGAGGGCCTCTTCTCTCTTGATAGAGCCATTCCAATACCAAGAAATAAAAGCACTTCGAGAGTTCTACACTCACTACCCTGGTCCCTGGTGGGGTGAGCAGCTCATGGGCCCTGGCAGGTTTTAAATAAAGTGTGCCAAACAGACCTAAGACACAGGATGAGGGAATATTCTGGTTACATTCTTTTTAGATTTTTGAGCCAGGTTAAGTGGGAGAATGTTCATGCTCTCCTACAAGCTGCCCTGTGTGGTTGTTGTTCTGGAAGATTCCATGCTGCCTGTATCAATGATTTGACCCCACAGACAGTTCTTTCCCAGGTTCTGACAGGGAGCAAACACGTTGGAGCTCTAGACAGGAATTGCTTCAGATCTCTCAAGAAGACAGGTGTGGGCTAATGTGGTGTGGAGTGTGCCTAGCATGTGTGAGGCCTTGGGTTTTGTCCCAGCACCACAAAAAGAACAAGGGTGCATCTGTAGCTCTTTAAAAACCAATTATGTGATTTCCCAGCCTGCTTTCTGAAGCAGATCCACAATGATTCTTCCGCATGAGGCAGAGATCACCAGCTGCTCAGCATTCCCTCAACTGTGATAGAGAGTCTTGGTTTTACCATTTGGGGGCCTGGGTTAGGCAGCCTGATGGCCTCCCAAAGAGGGTCACATCCTAATCCTTGCAATATGTGATTATGCTGTATGACAAAGGACAATTAAGGTAGCAGATGAAATCAAGATTGCCAGTCAATTGACTTTAGAATAAGGAGATTATCACGGATCGTACAGATGGGCCACAGGTCATCCTGAGTTTCCTTAAATGTGGAATCTGGAGACAGAAGTGTCAGTGTCAATGTGAAACACAGTGAGAAAGTCACGGTGGGCCATTGCCAGCTTTGAGATGGAAGGGAACCATGAGCCAAGGAACAGCCTTTAGAAACTGGCAAAAACAAAAAATGGAGTCTTCCCTAAAGTCTCTAGACAGGAATGCCACCCCTGATGATGCCTTAATTTTAGGTGTCACACTTTTGACCTCCAGAAGTATAAAATAATACATTTGTATTGCCTTCTGCCACTGTTTGTGGTAATTTTCTAGAATGGCCATGGGAAACTATTTCAGGATTATCATGGTTTTTGACCCCCCAGGGCCAAGGATAAGCTCCGCCAGGTGCCATGAGCCTGGGGGTTGAAAACCCTGATAACTACCTCAGCATTCTCCACATGAGCCTGGACATTTCTATAATCTTCCTGGCCATGTTGCACCTACATGTGGACCCTTCAGCCACCAGAGCTTCCCGGACACAGTCTCTTCTTAAGAAGGATTTTTACTTCTGGACAGTGAGCCAGGGCCTCTCCTCAGTGTGGCTCACACACCCTGAGACGTTATGTGGAGGTGTTTCTCACGCTCACCCAGAATGCCAGCTCAGGGCCTGGGAGATTTTTCTATGCTCTGGAATATGGAATTAGCCTTCCCATGAGCCACCCTGAGACATCCTTGGGTTTGAAAAACTATCTGCTAGAATATTTGTGATCTTTCTCCAGTCTTCCGTCTTTCCTCCCCATGAACATGCAGGTCAAACTTTTGAGTTAGGTCAAGAAACTTGAGTTCTAGCTCAGATTCTTACAAGCTCGATGACACTGGGAACATCATTTGAACACATGCCTCTGTTTTCTTATCTGTAAAATGGGTAAAACACTTGAGTTAATATATGTCAAGTACTTAGAGAAGTATCTGGTAAATGTTCAGAGCTATGAAAGTTTTCATGGTATTGTTGTTCTTGTTCTTATTCTTAAATGGGTCCCAAACCTCAGGGCAAGTCATTTGGCACATCAGGAAAGCCAGCTGCTTCGTGGTTTGCTGTGTATCATGCCTCAAGCAACTGAAAAGAGTTCCCATTACCCACAACGTGGAAGCTCAGGTGTGTACATCCTCTTTTCAAACTTTCTTTCCCACGAACATCTCCTTCAGAAAGTAGGCTCTGGTGTGCCACAACCAGATGAGTGATCGTGGGGACGACAAGCCTGTGTTTAGAGTTGTGCAAGGCAGCGGGGAGAGGGCCTCTTGGTTACTGACTCACTGGCAACCCGGCCTGACTCATCCAGGCTGCCCAAGGGCTCTGATGGCCCACTGTCGGAGGATGGAGGCTCTTTGCGTGGCCCATCAAGAGCTCCTGACATTCAGGCCACTTGGTTCCTCAGAACATAGCTCATAGCTCCTCAAAAGTGGTGAAGGAGAGGGGAGAAGTCTAGCTCATTTTCAGCCAGGAGGTGTCCCTGGTGCCCAGGACACTGCTTGTGTTGGACGGAGGCCACTCACAATACGCTGCCTCTTCTGGGTGTGGCAGCCAGCATGCCCTGACAATTGTGTGGCCTGGGTCTGTCAGAGGAAGTGACTTAGTGACTGCTTTGGGAGCTGCTGCAGGATGCTTCAGTCCTTGCTCAGGAGAGAAGTTTCTGGGCAGATCAAGGCTCTCAGGAGAGAAGTTCTGTCTGTTCAAAGTTCCAACTATAAAGCTCATAATAACAACAATGGAAAAAAAAATTCTCCATGCTCTTTGGTAATCACTGGGATGAAAACAACAGAACTGGGTTCTAACTTTCTCTTGATTCCCATGGAAAAGGTTTGAATTCCAATATTTTATCAAAGCAAAACCTATCGGAACAGCCATGTGAGCTAACCTGGAAACAGATCACTTAAGTTTCTTGACCACCTAGCACGTGGGAAAGGGGAGAAAAGGAGAGAGAGAGTGGGGACCTCAGCTCCGTCTGTGTTCTGTGCCCAGGAGCCAGTGAAGCTGCCATCAGACAAACACTCCCACTTCCGGGGGTCCCAGCAGCAGCACCATGTGGGAGACGTGTGTCTCTGGGAAGTGGCCCACTGTCAAAGAATCTGCTGCATGGACAAGCCTGAATCGGTGTTTTTGCTCTTCCTTTCACTCTGTGTGATTTAGACAAATTACATAACCTCTCTGCAAACAGGGAAAACTTCCTTGTGCCTGTTGGTTTTGGAAGGATTGGCGTTCTGGAACGTACCCATGACTGTCTGCAACACACCAGGTGTGCAGTATGTGAGCAGTGGCTCTTTAATTATAAACATAAAAACCACCGCAGCCAAAGGCCACCAATTTGTAGAACCACTTAGCTAGGAAAAAACTCCAAGAAGGCAGCTAATGTAAGGACACATAGACAGAAGTCGGAAGGAAATTTATTAGATATTAATTATGTTTGTTTCGATGGGATTCTGATATTTCCATTTTGTGTTTTCCACTCTTTCATGTTCCCAAATCTTCTTCAACATATATATTCTTATACCTGGAATATTGAAAACATTGTTTTCTAAAAAGTCAGTTTGAGAAAAATCTCATTTTCCTGGTTCTAACAGATTTGCACTAAGCCATTCAAACCCAGCGTCCTTCCACCTGCTGCCAAACCTTGGGGAAAGACACCTCAGTGCCCTGCGAAGAATTCCGTCTTGTTTTGCAACCTGTAGCCTGAATGCAGAGTAATCCTAATGTTTTCTAGTCCATTATAACCTTGCTAAACTGTTTAAGGGAAAAGCTTAGGCTGTTGAGAATCATGTCCCACACGTCACATTTCTCATGTCACCCACGTTGGACTTCCTCGTCTCAGCCTTCAGTTGTCAGGGAGCCTTGAACAAATTTAATGCTCAATTACAGTAACAATTAACTGAGGTTTTTGGCATAAGTAGTGTCCCTTCCTCCTCTGTGGTTTAAATTTCTTTCTCATTCGGCTAACTTGCTGTACATGTGTCTTTTACGGTAAAGTATCTCAAGGACGCTTTGGAAATTGGACATATTTCATAAACAAAATAAATGAAGTTTTACCTGATTTCCTGTAAGAACCTGTGGTCAACCTGAAAGGTAATTTCCAGTAGGAATACGTCATGTAGGAGAGAGTCGAGGTCCCATACTTTGTGTGAAAAACATCCTGGAAAAGGTGGATGTTTTTGGAATGAATTATTTACCTTTAAGATGATTATTTAATACTCATTCCAATATGTGCTAAATAGCTATCCATGGTGCCAGGCACTTTTTTAACCTTTATCCTACCAATCTCAAAAGGTAGGTTTTATTCCTGGTTAGTGAATGAGAAAACTGAGACTCCAAGTTAGATAATTTGCCCCCAGTCTGCATGTTAGTAAATGGTGGGGCTATGGGTGAAACCTTGTTATGTCCAACTCCAAATAATTCCCAACCTTATTCTACTTCAGAAAATACTGCTTTTCTCTAGGTTCAGTGGTATATGCCTGTAATCCCAGAGGCTCAGGAGGCTGAGACAGGAGGATTGCCAAATTCAAAGCCAGCCTCAGCAACTTAGCAAGGCCCTAAGCAACTCAGCAAGACCCTGTCTCTAAATATTTAAAAAGGGCTGGGGATGGGGCTCAGTGGTTAAGCATCCCTGGGTTCAATTCCAGGGACCAAAAAGAAAATACTGCTTCTCTTTCTCTAGGTGAATTATGCAGAAAGAGCGAACAGAATTCCAAATCCAGAAGTAGGACAAGAAGCTCCTGTAAAGTAATAAGGCTATAATTGTTCCAGGTGCAGGAAGTTCCTAGAGTTAGGCTCACTTCTTGAGATGAAAAACCAAATCAGAAAGAAGGTCAAAAAACCTGAGGCTGAACCTTCCTACAACCATAGCTTCAATGAAATTGCAGGCCTGTGGAGAGGGGAGGAAACAGTTATAGCTCACGGGAGCTAGGATGCTTTCCCTGCAGCACAGGGGGACATCACCAAGACCATGGCAGGGCAGGATCTCAACTCCCACTTAGTTGAGAAGCAGAGACTTCTATAAAACCTTTAGGATAGGGGGGAAAAAAAAGTGAGAATGAAAGAAAAAGGAACTCACTCAAAATTAGTATCCAAGCAAAGATAATCAACACAAAAAGAAACAGTAACACTTCTAGACTTCTAGATGAATTGTGTACAAAAGACATGATAATAACAAAACCACCTGACAAAGATTTAAGTATGTCTACCTACTAGTCTCAAGATATAGGATAGAAATCTAGAAGCTATAGTGGACACAAAAATAAATGGATTAAAATGCATTTACTTCAACAGGTTAGAAAAATAAATCTGGAGTTTAAAATAATGGTTAAATCAAAAAATCAATTGAGATAGTATGATGAGATAATATGATATTTATTGAACAGTTAAAGTGTGCTTAGAGTTTTGCCTTGTTCAAGAGGGAGATAAGACACCAAAAATCTTTTAGACTTTTAAACATTTATTGTTAAATGTACATGATAAAACTTTGGCATAATCATGAATAGAAAATAACATTAATCTATAGCTTCCAGATCCACAAAGGGGAAAAAAATATGGAATGTAGAAAACCTTACCAAACTAAGAGAAGGCAGGAAAGAAGAAAAAATGAGAAAGAGCAAAGGAAGATAAAAAGAAAATTCTAAATAAACTGGAAGAAGTAAATAAAAAATTAGAGTACCCACAATAAACATAATTGTATTAAATATATCTACTAAAAATCAGAGATTATCAGATTAGAATTCTTAAAGTATCCAGTTGCACACTTTTTTCAAAAGACACACAGGAGCCAAATCATACAGAACTTGGAAATAAATAAATGATAAGGGATATACCATAAAATATTAACCAAAAGAAAGATGGTCTCACATTTACAATAGCAGACAAGTGTAATTTAGGGCAATACATATTAAAAGGGATTAAGAGAACTATATAATGATAAAAGAAACTCTTGGTCAAAAAAAAAAAAACACTTAACAATCATGAACCTATAGGCTCCAGAGAACATAACCGTGAAAACTCAAACGTGGTAAAGCAAAAACTGAGATGATTTCAAAACGTACAATCATGGTAGGAGATCTAAATTCATATCTTACAAATCTTATTAACTGCCTAGGCAACAGAGTTAGACCTCACTTCAATAAAACAAACCAACCAGCAAAGAAACAAAACTTACCAAAATCATAAAAGATATAACCTCAAACTGATGTGCCCTTTGCTCAAAATTCAACAATAGAGGACATGTATTCTTTTTTTAAAAAATATTTTGAACACTTAAATAATTTACATAAATGGACATAAGTCACACAAAAGAGGTGTCAACAAATTTGTGAGAATTAATTAACATATAGATATGTCTTCTAATCACAGTGGGATTCAATTTTTTGAAAAATAGTTTAAAAAAAAGTTTTCTCCTAAGAAACTTACATGTTAAAGAGAAATCACAATGGAATTATATATCAAAGCTTAGCAACATAAATAAAGCCGTATTTTGATGGAAAACTTATAACTCTACAATTCATTAATTAAAAACAAAAGAGGGCTAGTAACGTAGCTCAGTGATAGAGCACTTACCTAGCATCCTAAGACCCTGAAAAAAATATATATATACATATATACATATACATATATATATATAGAGAGAGAGAGAGAGCGAGAGAGAGAGAGAGAGAGAGAGAGAGGAGTTAAGTGTTTCAATCTAGAAGCAATGAAAACAACAGATTAAGCTTGAGAAAATCAGAACAAAATTAAAAGTTCAAAAATTAATGGAAAACAGAAACAACCAAAGAAACAATAAATAGAACAAACAAATCCAGAAGTTGAGTATTTGAAATGACTATTAAGATAGATAAAACTCTAGCAAGACTGCTCTGGAAAATGAGAAAAAAATTCAATAAATATTAAGAATTGAAAAGAAAACATAACCCAAGTGTAGATACAATCAGGATGAAAAAAATTGTTAAAAAATAGAGTGAGCAACTTTATAATCAACTTAATGCCAATAAATGACAATAATACTTGTTTTTTGAAAAGTGGATTTTTGAAATTAATTGAAGATAATTTGTTAGAAAATCGAGATCAAACAATAACACATGAAGAAATTGACTCATTACTCCAAATCTCCACATTAAAAACACGGGGCATAGGTGGCTTTCTAGGAATGTTTTATTGACCACCATAGAACAGCCAACCCCATGTTATACAAACTGTTTTATAGTGTAAAAAAAGGGGGAAAGTTGTTCAATTTATGAGACTGTTATAAACTTGATACCAAACATAAGAATATAACTATAGACGATGCTGTTACAAGGACAGGTGAAAATTCCTAAATAAAATATTACCAGATATGACGTGTGTGTGTGTGTGTGTTTTAAAAAACTTTCTTGTAGAATTTATTTAAAGCAAGAATAGGGGTGCTGCAGTTGTGGCTCAGTGGTAGAATACATACCTCACATGTCTGAGGCACTGGGTTCAATCCTCAGCACTGCCTAAAAAGTGAATGAATAAGTAAATAAATAAGTGAAATAAAGGTATTGTGTCCAAAAATAAAAATAAAAAATAAAAGCAAGAATGATCTAACATCAGAGATGACTGACAGAATATACTAGAGAAAAAGATTAAAATACAAAATGTTAATGATCATCTTACATAGATGCAGAAAAATCATTTGATGAATCTATGTCTCCTCCATTATTAACAAAACAAAATAAAACAAAAAACTCTTAGCAAACAAAGAATAGGAAGGAATTTCCTTAACTTGATAAGGAATCTATTACTAATAACTTTATGGACATCACATCTAAAATAAAACCTGAGATGCATATTCATGAAATTCAGAAAAAAGACAAAGATACCTACTATCACCTGTTATTCAATATCATTCCAGAAATCCTATCAGTGCAATGAGAAATGAGAAATAAGAACTGGAAAGGGAACAGACAAAGCTACCTTTCTTTAAAGAGAATGAGATTGTTAATGCAAAAAAGAAATCATTGTGTAGGGAAGTCATTATAAGTAATAAGTTTGCTGAATATAATATCATCAATATGTCAAAGTCAACAGCATTCTGCATACACTACAGAAAACAAATTAGAAGGGATCAGAGAGTGAAATGGTAGCTGGAAGGGAGGTCATATGGAAGGAGAATTTTTCAAGATAGGAATCTACCTGAGCACTTTGTATACTAATGAGAATTATCCATAGAGCAGAAGAAACTGCTGGAGGGGTGGATGACCTTGGGAACAAAATCCTGGGGACATCAAGAGAGGATGGCATCCAGCACAAGTAGAGGGAGTTGCCTTTAATGGAAGGGAAGACATACTAGGTTATAGTTTTACAGATGTCACATCTGGAGTTGAGGAAGTTCCTGTCTGGTTATTTCTGATCTCTCAAAGAGACTTGAGTTGACATCATCAGCTAAGAACAGATAATCACTGGAGGTCTGAGGGGGAGGAGATGTAACCAGTGCTCTTAGAAAAGTTAAAATGAACTTACTAGGGAAGCAGCATAGCCTATTTGAGCATTTGAGGACTAAATCGTGGATGTAAAACGTAATCAGTCAATTGAGGTGAATTATTTTCTCTGTTAATCTTAAACTGCTTTAGGGCCATTGCAGCCTAAACCAGTAGGTGGGTTTAATCTGATATTGGTGATATCTAAGTAGGTTTGGCATGAGAGAGAGGGACAAAGAGATGTAATACAGAGCTCAGTAGTAATGAATTGTAAAATTGATTATGGATATAGAGAAAAATAAAGGCATGAGAGAAGGTGATAAATAAAACAAAATAATGAAAAATCATAAGAAGTGAATCAACTTAACCGATTGGAGGTCTTATTAGGGCCCAGGAATTGCTGGAGAAGGGGGGCTGGAAGGGTGAAACGTCGTTGCTGGGGGGACACCTGAAATCTAGGCCTGAAAGATGGCGTGACAGGCAGAGGCTGTGGCCTTTTCATGTAGCTGAGAAATGAGTGGCAGAAATGGGTGGAAATGAGGAGGTCCAGGGACTCGGAGAGCAAGGTGCTAAAGGCCCCCAAATAATGACAACACAGGGGTGAAAAAGCAAGGTGAGTTAGAGCCCAAGTGTTCAACAACCGAGGAACAGAGAGACCATTGTGACAGCAACCGAGGTGGGAGAGGGTCACTGGTCTGCAGGGAGGGGCAACCAAGTAGCCATGGTTTTTGTCTTTGTTTTGATATTTTGGTACTGGGAATTGAACCTGAGGGTGCTTAACCACTGAGCCTCATCCCCAGCCCTTTTTTATATTTTATTTTGAGACAGGGTCTCACTAAGTTGCTGAGGCTGGCTTTGAACTCCTAAGTTGCTGAGAATAGCCATGGTTTGTAAAGGATAAAGGAGGAAGCCTGGTGCGGTGACACACGCCTATAATCCCAGTTATTTGTATTTCAAAATCAAAATAAAAAGGGATAGGGATGTAGCCCTGCGGTAAACTGCTTGCCTAGCATATGCAGGGTCCTGGGTTTGATCTAAGCTGTACCACCAAAAATTAAAAATGAAAATAAATAAATAAATAAAATAAAAAATATATACATATATACGCACACACATACACATCCATATATATATATATATATATATATATATATATATATATATGTATAATATTGTATACACACATAAAAGGGTCTGGAAGTAGCAGGAGGAAAGGTCTAGAAGTAGCAGGAGGAAGCAAGTCTCTACTTTAGGTCTGGGATAGACAACGAGAGAAAATCCAGCTCCAGTTTTGAGTGCTGTGGGGAAAACCAAATCCTCAAGGCCAGTCAGGTTTGAGTTAAGGCTTGAAGACCAACAGAATGTTTGAAGAGGATAAAGGATTTAGGATTTAGAGGATTTCCAGAAAGCTCAGTGGAGTGGGTGGGTAAGGGGTCAGAGAGCAGTGATACCACCAACATTGTTTATAGTGTCTCCCCCGCTAGAATGTAAACCCCCCAAGGGTGGAGATCTCTGTCTGTTTTGCTCACTGATCTATCTCAAGAACTGGAACAGTGCCTGGAACACTGAGAAAGCTCAATAAATATTTTAAAATTGAATAATAGTAACTAATATTTATTGAGCACTAATGTGCCAGAGATATTACTAAGTGCTTTATATGTTTTGTTTTCTGTTTGTTTGTAGAGCTGGGGACAGAACCCCACGGCCTCACTCTCTAGCTTTGGCTCGGCTGTACAGCCTCTGCATCCTTACCCTTCTTCCTATGGTTGGAGGATCTGCAGAGCAATCTCAGGGTAAGAGCTCAGGTGATAGCTCAGGTAAGGACTCTGGTGATGACTGAAGTTAAATATTTAAACAATAACCCAGCTGCTCAGGAGGCCAAGGCAGGAGGATCATGAGTTCAAAGCCAGCCTCAGCGACTTAGCGAGGCCCTAAAGTAACTCATTGAGACCCTGTCTCTAAATAAAATATTAAAAAGGGCTGGGGATGCGGCTCAGTGGTTAAGCACCCCTGGGTTCAATCCTTCCTAGCCGCCCCCTCCCCAGCATTTAAACAATAATTATTAACATTGATTTCAAAAGTCAATCTAAAAGTCAGTCTGGGGTATTTTCTGCCCCAGTGTCCTACATTCTTGCACCTCTGTCCTGGTGATCAGGTACTCTCTGCCATCAGCTCCCAGATCTTTTTACTTCCGTCCCCCATATCTTCCCCCACCTGCATATCTCCCTTCTTTGTTATTTTCTAGTTCCCACATGTCCTCACCCAGACACCTGGCGAGCCCTCTGCCCTTTTCCACTAACTTCTCTCAAGGGCAGTCAGGTGCATTGTAACCTAATTTCTAAGCATGTGATATTGACACATCGATCTAACAGCAGCCCTTGGAAGCACCCCGCTGACTCATTTTTATATTGATTCCAACTGCAATCTCATTCTGGGAGCGCCCTTTGAAGTGCTGGGATTCTGCTGGCCATTTTATGAACAGCTCATACTATTAAGTGAAAGACTAAATGAATGTTCCAACATTCCAGGAAAACCCGGAGAGAAAATGAATATGTGTAACTGGGTGGAGGAAGCCTGGGCTGGTGCCACTGCTTCAGTGTTGAGTCTCTGTGTCATTTCCCTTAGTGAGTTGTGCTCTCGCTGCGTCAGGGCACGTGGAAGGTCTCAACAGCGCTCAGTAAGCTGGCCTGAAGGCCAGCACCACGGCCCTGGTGCCACCATAGCCACCAAGGTCCTCTGGGTGTGTGCAACAGGGATACCTCTGGGCAATGTAAGCCAAAGGGAGTCTAAAAGAAGAATGGAGAGCGCCCGCAGGATTAAGGGAAGGTTGGAAAATCAGTCTTAGAAATGGGTAGAAAGCAAGCAAACTTCTAGAAGCTAAGAAGCAAGAACCATATCAAAGGTTAAAAGTCTCTGGTCAGGATACTTCACCTGGATGGGATGAAATTTCCATCATGTCCACTCTCTTTGTCCCTCTGTTCAAATTCACTTTCCATTGAGGGAGCATCTGATTGGCCCAACATGGATCACAAGCCTGTTTACCAGCAGTGTGCGCAGACTGTATCCTACAGGGAAAAGATAATCCCTTGAAAGAAAATCAAAGTGTTATTAGGAAGGAAAAATGGGCAATTGGCCTTCTGACTCAAGAAACAGCCACAAGACCTAACTGCTGTGTGATAGTAAAGGAGACAAGAAACCTTTTGTGCTTCCAATCAGGCCATGAACCACTGAAATCCCAGGTTTTGTTTTCATTTTATTTCCTCTGTAATAGCTTTTTAAGAACAATGTGATGGGACAACCATCCTAATGGACTGGTGGAAGAGAGGGAAAATCCCCCGAAAAGTATTGTCATTTCAGTTCCTCTAGGCTTAGTCTATACCTGGAATTAAAAGAAAGACTTTTAGGACTGGGTCTGGGGCTCAGTGGTAAAACACTGGCTTGGCATACATGAGGCCTGGGTTCAAATCCCACAAAAGAAAAAAGGAAGGAAGGAAGGAAGGAAAGATAGACTTTTAATGCGGTATTTTGAGTGAGACCTTTATACATGTATTCCTTTTGATAAAGTTTGTATCTATGGAGGTTATTTTCTGAGTCCTCCTTTTTATTTTTCAAGTTATTACTTTCCAGATGCATAATTTTCTCAAGCAAATTTGTTAAAAGAGGTATTCTGGGGGCTGGGGATGGGGCTCAAGCGGTAGCGCGCTCGCCTGGCATGTGTGAGGAACTGGGTTCGATCCTCAGCACCACATAAAAAAATAAAATAAAGATATTAAAAAACATGTTGAAACAGAAAGATATTTTTAAAAAGAGGTATTCTGTCCCCATTTTATAATGTAGAAACTGATTAATCAAAAACTAATTTATCTAAAGTCACATAGTTATTTATAAAAACAGGCCAAGAGTCAAAATTTCTTCACTCACAGACATTTGCTTATTTAAGTCTGAGATCCCAAATTGGGGCCAGTGACACACTTAGATCTTGCTAAAAGAGATCCCTGCCTTGAGATCCCACACTTAAAGCCCCTCACTGTGGCCCTTTCTTGTCCCATGGACTAAAATGAAGTGATCACCCAAGCTCATGCTTCTTCCTTTAGACCACACTCTTCGTCCCAGGACCTCAGTCAGCATCCTCTCAAACATGGCCAAATCCATCTAAGTGTGTTCTCCCCGGGCAGTCTGCATGCTTGGTGTGTACAGCGCTAATTCAAGGGGCAGGTACAGGGGGACAGACAGAGCTTGACTTGTAGGCTAAGATATGCAAGACCCCTGGTAATGCAGGATGGAGGCGAGAAGGGCGGGGGGCCAGGAGCCTGCTTTCCCCACACTGCTCCATTACTGTGAACTCCAAGTTATCCTAGAACTCTGATTTCACCCCAGGTTTTTATGCTGCTAGGAAGGCATATATTTTCATTGCAGGTTGAGAGAACATATTTTGTTAACAGTTCATGAGCTTGATTTATACCTTTTAAATATTTAGATATATGATATGTGGGCCTCCATTTGTACTCTGACCCCAGGCCCTCCAAATGTTAGGTGTGGGCTTACAGTATGCCAACATATTCTGTTTGGCTAGCACACCGTGTGTGTGTGTGTGTGTGTGTGTGTGTGTGTGTGTGTGTGTGTTTCACATCTTGAATCAGTTTCCAGCATTTAACAATTAGAGACTTCATATAAGAATAGAGATGCCTAGTTTCAAGGAAGGAAGGAAGGAGGGAGCGTTGGGCAGGAAGGAAAGAAGGAAGAGAGGCAGGGAGGGGGGAATCGTGTAATTCGGGGCCTGTTCACCTGAATGGCACGAAGCCACCAGAGCTACCCAGCAACTGCCATTCTAACGAAGACTGGGCGAGTGTTTTCCAATGGGTCATAGTTCCCACCTGTCTCCCTTCACTCATTTGGGTGACCTCTGACCTTCTGGTCCTTAGGGGCATTGGAGTTTGTCAACCTTATTAAAGTGCTTCTTAGCTATGTCCTTTCTATTTTTATAAAGCCATCTACTACCACATTTAACAATGGTTTGGGTCTCTTCTCGCCAAATTCCCTCAGAGAAAATTTGGGATTTTATTTTTTTCCTCCATTAGTTAAATGTAAATTCCTAAATTTCAATATGGATAAATGCCTATAATTTTGGCAACTTAGTCCCAAACTTCTGAAATCTTGGGGACTCATTAAAACAACAGGAATTTCAAGAGAGCAGTCTCTCTGCGGGATCCTCTCCTTTCACCACGCCATGTGAACTGGAAACCCAACGGGATGGATTTTCTCACTTTGACCCCAGTGAGGGAGGGAGATTTTTGATAATGACAAAGGGCTTTTGTTCAGGTCTGCATCAGGATACATCAACGTGCCCCCACTGCACGGCCCCTTCCTTCTAGGCTCATCTTCCCTTTCTGCCCCAGAAGAGCCCCCAGCCCTTCCTCCACGGGGCCACAGCGCGCCCTCCCCCTCTCCCGCCTCTTGGTCTGGAAAACAGCTTTGCACATTAACCTCCAGGGGCATTCACTGGGTTTCCAGCGGGGTCCCCAGCCCCACAGGCTGCCAAAATAGGCTCTTTACACTCCATAGATGGGAGAGAAAAATCTGCTTGTTCGGTTGCAACTGTCAAGCAAAGGACGTGCTGAGCTCAGATAGAAATAGCAGCAGGGTCAGGGCAGGGCAAGGCCCCAGCATTTCATTAGCTCAGCCCAGCTAAGGGTGATTAAATGCACACAGTGGTCCATGAATGGGGCCGCAGAGGGCAGCCACACAGAGCAGCACAGAAAAATCATTCTTTGGCTGCTGTCAGCTGGCTGAATGGGACTTAATTATCGGGATAATGAGAACTGATTTTCATTGTTTTAATTTGGGAGAAGGAATGAGAAAGGAGGAATTTTTTTCCCTCCTCTGGATGAAAGGATGCTAAACTGTGGCCTCCTTTGGGGTCCCACATATTCCAGCCTGCTGTTAGCTAAGACTCCAGAGTTTTTTTTCTGAAAGTGTTCGAGCTGTCTTCATAATGGTGCTTCCTTCAGGCGCTATGAGCTGGTGTAAGGGCATGTCTGTGCTGGCATCCAGCCCCAGAAGTCCCACCAAAGCCACGTGGACAGAGAACATCACTTGGACAGTTCTGCCTTGGCTCTGCCCCTTCCCAATGCTTCCAGGCATGAGTGAACCATACCCTGTGTTTTTTAAAACTCCAAGATCTAGAGAGTTCAACTCGTCTTTGCAGGGCAAATATAGAATTCTGAATTATTTGCACGTTATTGGAGGCACAGACCATGCCCCAGCTCTGTATGGGTCGCCAGAATTCTTATAAAGCCAGAATTCTTGGTCAATTGAGATAAGCTCTGAGCCCCATGAACCATGAGCGTCATCTCCCCCTCATTCAGTTTGACTCCATTTTCCAAGATCTTGATCTTCATATAGGAATGAGTTATTATTTATTCTCCAACTTGCTCACTCATTTCTATGGAAATACATAATGACACATCCTCCCAAGAAAGTCAGCTGGTGAGACCTGAATCAGAGAAACATACAAGGGGGCCCTGCTTCAATGTGACTCCGGCTAACCAGGAGACGGAAGAGAGGGTGGGTGTAGCAGAATGGGTGACACTTTGTAAAGAGACGAAGGCTCGTGAGGGCCAACATTGAGTGGAATTTCAACCAAAAGCAAAGAATGGAATTGGGTGATCTCTCTGAGGAAAGAAAACAGACGCTGCTGGAATGAAGAATCCATGTGGGGAATAAGATTTAGTCACAAAGCAGGCCCAGATGATGTGGAATTGGGAAAGCCAGGCAGAGTGTCTCTTCTCTGCCCCTGCCCCCAACTCCATCTGTGGTCATAAAAAATGGTTGTGGTTGCTGTCATTTGTTTTTGTTTTCATTTTTCCCCTCCCAAGTTCTTCAAAGAGATAGGCAGAAAGGAAGAGCCTGTGCCCTCTTTGGTGAAGCACAGAGAAGAAAATGCTCTTTCATGTTTTCCAGGTTGTCTTCTCAGGGACAGCTCAAACTTTATCCCCAGGGGACTCAACGGATCCTTTCTCTGCTCAATTCAGTTTAGGCTCTCTCTCTCTCTCTCTCTCTCTCTCTCTCTCTCCCCCTCTCTTTTCTTTCATGGTAAAGACTGCTTTATTGGTGGCAGTTAGTACATGTCAGTAAATATTGATCCCCAAGAAGAGTTCAGTTACTTATCAGGTCACTCACTGGTCTATAGAGAGCTGAATTAAACTGAACCTAATGATTGCTGAGATGACTGTAAACAGTTCTGCTTCTTGGGAAGTGAGGCAATAGCCAACTGATACACAGGATCTGCCATCCCACCAACTGTGAGCATCATGGCGGCTCTATTCAGCAGGGCGTCAGCTACCCCACCTTTTAGATGCACTGGAATTCCGTTATCCTCCTGAAACAGCTTTTGTTTCTCTGGAACTTTCTTTTCAAAATGGCTGCATGAAGCAGAGCTGATGGTCCTTTACTCAATCTGACGGAAACCCAGCAGATTCCGCAGCATCCTGCCTCGCTTACTGCCACCAACTGCGGCAACGGAACGCCAAGAACGAAAAGGCTCCTCTTTTCTTGAAGCCTGTGACAGGATATAGGTCAAACTCCTCCAATCTGGCAACTGGGTTCTTTGTGACAAGGACTAGGTGGTTAAACAGAGCTGGCTATCTCGATTAATGGGCCCACCTGGCCTCTTTCTGAAGAGAAATGCCATCATCCTTCCCAGAAGCCTATGTGCAGGCCTCAGAGACTGTGTCTGCCCGTAGAGTCCCTTACTCATGCCTGTCAGGAGGGGGACTGGCCTCAGTGGTGGTGGCAGTGGCTGCATCCCTCCTAATCGAGACTCCTTTGCCTTAGAAACTCATGTAGGTCACAGGGGAAAGTTGAGTCTAGATGGCATGAGGTGTTCCTAAGGTGTATTTACCATCCCTAAAATTTTATGTCACCCAACTAATGCCTCATTGCAAAGATATATCGACATTCTGGAAAGAAGAAAATACTGGCAGAGTGGAAGTTGGAATAACGGTTCTTGGTATTGACATAATTTGTTTCAAGTTCTCCAGGAACTTAAAAAAGTCTGGACCCCATTCTCAATGTGTACATTAAATTTTATGAAGCCACATCTCTTATTTCTTAAAAAAATAAAAATTCCAGTAATTTCTGCCTGGATCCTAATAGTTCAGCTTGATTCAGCTCTACAATGCGTCCCATTTGGAGACCAGGGATTACAGAATGGATTTCAAACATGTTAGCTTTGACTTAATGGGCGCTTCCCCACCCAAACCAGCCCATTTTTTTCCAGACTCATCTGTTGGTCCCTGTCTTGTACCAATGAGAACCCCCCATTACTGCAGCTGCTGGTTTTCTCTTCTTTCTTTTTCTCTTTCTCTCTCTCTTTCTTTCTTCCATTTTAACAGTTTTGTTTTTGTTTCTTCTTTGTTTATTTTGAGTGCTGGGAATTGAACCTAGGGGTGCTTTACCATGGAACCATACCCCCAGTCCTTTCACTTTACTTTTTTGAGATGGCATCTCACTAAATTGCTGAAGGTCCTGCTAATTTTCTAAGGCTGGCCTCAAATTCACACTCTTTTTGCCTCAGCCCCCCAGATGCTGGGATTACAGGCTTGTGACGTTACCTCTAGCATTTTTGCAGGGTTTGTTTATTTTCCTTTTTGTATCGGGGGTTAAACCCAGGGGTGCTTAACCACTGAGCCACATCCTCAACACTTTTTTGAGACAGGACCTTGCTAAATTGCTGAGATTAGCTTTGAATTTGGTGATCCTTCTGCCCCATCCTCCCAAATTGCTGGAATTATAGGAATAAAGACCACACCTGCCATTTTAGCAGTTGTTAATGAAAGTTATATATTACTTCATTCCTGCGCCTTCTCAGATGTTTCTTTTGTATATTTGCCCCTTTCCTTTCCTACTTATCGAGATTTGGCTTTCTGACCATTTTGTGGTCCTGGCCCATTTTGTGGTTTAGCCTGGTGACAACCACCTCCTGGGACGCACGTCCACATGGGGCATTGTGCTTTGAGCCTGTTACCACTGTACCTGTTCAGGGTAGAAACTACCCCCTGCACCTCCTGAACTCCATCATCCTTTCAGGTGAGCAGAACTGAAGGCCGTACTTCTGTCAAATCTTTGAAAAGAGGGAAAGAGTTTATCTTGTGAACACAGGAAGGTGTGTTGAAATATCTTTTATAGCCCCTGCTTTGGTCAGAAGTCACAAAGGGATTGACCTTCGTCATGGCCTCTGCCACTTCAGAGTGGTGGCAGATGCCCACGAAAGGGAAGAAAGTGCCTTCTTTTTTTTTTTGGTGGTGGTGGTGATGGGGATTGAACCCAGGGCGGTGTGCATGCAAGGCAAGCACTCTACCAACTGAGCTACCTCCCCAGCTCGAGAGCACATTGCTTCTCTAAAAAGTGTGTTCCCCTGTACTTGACTGTTCTAGTCAACTGGAAAATCTTTCTCCTGTTCTCTACTTTAACCCACTGTTAAATCTTTGTAAGAGTTGACTCCCTTAACCCAGAGGTCAACAAACTTTTTCTCTGAAAAGCCAGAAAGTACTTTTTTAAACTTTGCAGGCCATACTGTCTCTGAACCAACTACTCGGTTCTGCCAGTGCAAAAACAGTCGCAGATAATATGTAAACGAATGAGCATCTCTGTGTTCTAACGAAACTTTTCTTGTGTATGTGTGGTGCTGGGGATTGAACCTAGGGCCCTCTACTGCTCTGCTCCATCCCCAGTGCTTCTGAATTTTTCTTTTAATCAGGGACTAGCTAAGTTGCACAGGTTGGCCTCCAACTTGTGATCCTCCTGCCCCAGACTCCTGAGTTGCTGGAATTACAGGCACCACGCCCACCCAACAAAACTTTCTTCACAAAAATAGGTGGTGAACTGGATTTGGCCCTACAGTTATAGTTTGCCAATGGCAGTCCTAAAAGCTTGTCACTTTTCTTCTGTCCTCTCTCTGGCTTTTTCTCCATAATTGTGTTTACAAGTACATCTTTTCAAAGGAATGAGCTCCCTGAAGTCAAGGATTTTTATTCCTATATCCCAGAAGCTAGATGCCTGGGACTTAGAAGCTGTTCAATGAAGGCAGATTATCAAATATCAGGAATTATCATTATGTTCCTCATAGAAAAATGGAGGAAAATCTTTCGACTGGGTATAAGATCAAATGGCCTACTTCTGTGATCTAAAATGGAAGGTTATATAAAAATCATGATGAGTGAGATTAAAGGATTTAGCTTGAGTTTAAAATAGTCCCTCTAACAGGACAGCTGGTGTCCTACTCACCTGACTACCAGTTCACCTCCCTGTCACATTGTTTTGGTCCACAGCTTCAATAAGACCTACAGAATCACTTCATTTTCAATCACACAGCCACAGTTGAGGCCAGCCCCGCCATATGTTAATTTATATAATGCTTTATGATTTTCAAGGCAAGTAACACAATTCCTATTTTGTAGATAAGGCAACTGAGGCACATTAAGTGACTTGCTCCATGATCAATGCGGCTGGGACTTCTGATCCCCCACCTAGAACTCTTTTCATTAGACTAGACAGCCTCTCAGGTAATTAGAACAAAATGCCACCGTGAAAAATTAAGCCAAAGTATAAATTAATCCCATTTGAAAATCCAAGGAGACCTTGGGCAAATGTATATCAGGATTTCAATGGTATTCCATAAACGTGGCCCCGCGGAAGTGTAGACAACCCGCTAGCTTTGCACAAGATACATAAGTCTCAAAATCAATTTAAGGAGTCTTCATTTATCTTGGAAACGCAAAAATTTAGACTAGAACTTGGCTTGAATGAAGAGATTCACACCAAGTCTACACCCCCACCATTCTTGTAAATGTTTCATGAACCCCAGTGTTGAAGACCTGGCTGTTTGGTTTGCTGCCCACGCACACTGTGCAAGGTTAACACTGACTCAAGCCAGAGGACCTCTGACGACATCACCACCACCTACTACAATCCTCTGCTCTGTGTCCCTTGGAAACCTCTTGTCTCAGTTTGGGCTCAACCCAACCCACTTAGAAGGAGAGAGCAATTTTACAGCCCCACATGGAGCGACGCCCAGCCAGTTGTATCTATTTCCAAGTGATCTGACGCAGCAAACGGATCATGTTTCCTTTGGAGGCTTGGCTGAGAAGAATGAGGCTGGCAACGTTGTACCCGAGCAAATAAAATAAGACTGTCAAGAGAAATCTGAAATGGCCTCTAAGGAAGGCAGACTAATGAGATGCTCAGGTCCACGGGTAGGGTGCTTTCTGGAGAGATTGAAAAAAGAAAGGAAGGCGAGGTGACCATGTGTGAAATTCAGAAGAGCCAATGATTTGGGGAGGCCAGGCAGATTGGCATATGCCCAGTACTTTTCTTAGAGCAGGCATCGGGCCCGAAACAACTCAGAAAATCTTATTTTTGTTCTTACCTTTAATCAGACTTTTTATTGAATTTCTTACGGTTGGTTACCTGTCCACCTTACCGCCATCCTGCCGAAGGAGGCAGGGACTCCCAGTGGGTTTGCCAAAGACCAACAGAACCCTGTGTTCAATTATTCTGGTGGCAGGGAATAGTGATTAGGGAGTTCCAGGAATGGGATGTGGGAATAGCAGAGAAATTAGGTTTCACTTAAGATCCTTGGAAAGAAATAAATACCCCGTTGCTAGGATGGAAACCGAGTTGGTTCTTCACAGATCATTTGAAGGAATGAGCTGAACCCTAGAATCAACAGCTAACCCACATGACTTTCCATTCAGATGAATAATGGCAGATCTTTGGGCATCAATTCCACGGGCACATATCTGGTTCCTTGTTCTCTTCTTTGGTTATGCAAAGATCTTTTTAAAGGCAAAGACACAGGGACAAAGTTGGGCTCTTTGAGGCTGTTCCTTGAGCAAGAACAGGTGTGTACCTCTGGCGATCCTCTTAGCAAAGGATGTCTTCATGACTCTTCTTTTCAAATACTATGACCACTGGAGTTGTTAGCAGGAAAGAGTTTTTAAAGAATAGCTGTCACTTCCCTTAGCTTTGTGCTCTTCATAGGTGTTTCAGGCACCTACTGCGTGCCAGACACTTTTTTCAGAATGGTGCAAGATCTGCCTTGCCCTTAATGCCTCAGGTGTCTATTAGGAAAGAGCATTAGAAGTAACCAGAGCAGAAAGACTATGAGAGAAGATGGAGAAGGGGAAGGGGCCAACATAAGGAAAGTTCACCAAAGAGTAGACATGATCTACCGTCCATTCACCCACACTTTGAATCCTCCAGTACATCTGCTTGTTACTTGCCAGGGATTCAAAAAGAAATGACATAGAGTACAGGGAAGAGGACTGGGAGGCCAGAGGCAGCAGTGGGGGTGAAGGCTGGAAACAGATTGGACCATGTAGGTAGGTCCCAACTCTGAAATTTGTTCTGTAGGTAATGAGGAGCCGCTAGGTCTTTCTGCAGGTGGTGGCTCAGATACCCACCCTGCCCCGTTATTTCCACCTTACAACTAACTGAGAGATATTTCATTCATGTATCTGTTCTGGGCTTATTTTTTGGGTCTGGTTCCCCAACTGGGATGTGAGTCCCGTGAGGACAGGAACCCTGTTGGTCCTACTCACCAACCTATTCCCAGTTCTGAGTGCAAAGACTGGAACCAAGTGGGCCCTCTGCAATTAGTTATGAATGAATGATCATATCTGTGGTTAGATACTTATCTCCAATTTGTAGTGTGGAAGAAGATCCCAGGATGGGAAGATCTCACAGGAAGGATTATCAGTAGCAGAGGAGCGTGGAGGGCTGAATTCAGGACAGCAGTGGCATAGGTGAAAAGGAGAGAGATTTAAAGGGCTCCTCAGATTCACATTGACAGATGGTGAGGGAGCTGGAGGGGTTAGAGTGTCTTTAAGGTTTCCATTGGGATGTCTGAGTGGCTGGCATATCTGGAGAGAGACGATAGGGGAGGAACCTGAGGAGGGCTTGACGTCATGGGAAGCAAGGAGCATAGATAATGTGATCAGTTTTGGACATGTGCGATCTGAGACAACCATCTTCCAACTGGAGATGTCCAGTAGACAGTTGGAAATATATGTGGGCAATTCAGGAAGATGGCTGGGGCTAAGGTCACAGGTTTTGGGTGATAAATGGAGTCAGCAGAGGGTAAGGTCACTCAAGGAAAGCAGACTTGGAAGAGAAAACAGAAGCCCAAACCTAGAGCCAAATACCATTTGATAGGAGAGTGGGAAAGAAAAGCCAGGAAGGAGACAAAAGGTGAGATCTAAGAGACAGGAGAAGAGAACTTCTGCTACTGTAGAGAAAAGGTAAGGACAAAGGTCAGTGGCCATGGGGGCCACCATCTTGGGTAACACACACCGTTCAGTTCATACCACGTTATTGTCAATGGGGAGCTCATGGCATTTCTGGGTCACTGAGAAGAATAGAACACATATATGTAGTTTATCAATTTCTTCTTCTAGCATTCTCTGAGGGCAGGGCCAGATCTACTTGTCTGCTGAAGATTCCGCATATTTGAGTATGTCCTCAGCTTGGAAACACCACCAACTCTACATCTCCTCATCTCCTACCAGGAACCGCACTCATGGACTAGATAGATGTATGGCAAGTGGTCTATGCTTTGGAGTCCGGGTTCAGCCTTTAGGGGGATTATTGCAGGTCGCTCTGGTTCCATTTGTCTTGGGGGAGATGTTTTCACACATTAGTGCTGGTCTTGGCCACCCCTCTGTAGAAATCTCCTTTCTCAGCATCCTTCGCCACGTCCAACCCCCTTTCTACAGACAGTTCATTCTGCCTTCCTTCCCTTCATCCCCACACTGTCTTCTACTTGCCATCCACTGGTACAGGTCAGTGATTTCTGGATACTAATGTCACTGGAGATAGATGTGACGTGAAAATGTAAAACGAAGCCAGTACACAAAGCAGATCATGTGGAGATGCCCTGGCCGAAGAGAGGAGAGTTGGGGTCAGCGCCTGTTCACTCTGCAGAATCTGGGTGCAGGAATCTCTGGTGAGCTGCTGGGGCTCCAGAAACTGCACTGGGCTTCCAGCCTCCATCTCTCAGTGGTACACAGGTCCCTCCTCTCTCTGACTCTCGCCAAGGGAGAGTCAGCAGGTCACTAGTCTCCACCCTCTTTTCCTGGGCATTCTTCCTATCCAGGAAAGAACAGGCCAGGCTGGGACAAAGCGTATTGGGACACCCTGACACAGAACATTCCCTGTCCTTCCTAGTCTCCATCTCCTCCAAAGCTAAATTACTCAGACCTTCAGGTCCGTTTTATGAATGGAGTCATTTAGACTGCGTGGGCTGACCCTGGAGTAGGTAAGATACTTGGGAAGAAGACATGGTGTCCCCACTAGAAGAGTCCAAAGAAAAACCCCACTAGTGATACTCCCCCCAATTCCCTATACACTCAGGAAAGTCCATTTAGGGATACTGTCTTAGAGGCCTTGGTGGTTTCCTCCTGGAGAATTTAAAGGCGGGTAGTGGGGAGCAGAAGCAGGAGGGAGAGCTTTCTAAAGTCAGCAGAGCACTCGGCTAAGGCTTCCTTCCTTGAGTGGTGGGTGAATCCTGTCCATAAGCCCCCCTCCTGGGACGGTCCTGCTCTCCCCTGTGGGTCCCTCGCCCCAGTGCCCAGCCCAGCCCAGCCCCAGCCTGGCCACATACTTCTGCTCAGCCTCGTGCGTCATGGCTATTCATCTTGTTTAGTGCTGGGCTTGGCTGCAGATGCTGTAAATATGGTAATTTTAGACTCCCTGATTGGAAAGGATTTCAGGGCAAGCTGGGGAGAGCAGCTTGATTTCCTCGCTTGGAGCTGGCTTCGCCCTCGGAGCTGGCTCTGCCACCCTCCTAGTTGCCCCTCTTCTCCAGGATGTGATCCCGCGGAGCCCCGCTCTTTGTGTTCCATCCTGACTTCTCTGGGCCTAGGCAAAGGAAGAGGGTCAGAGCGGGTGTCTCTGGGCTCTTGGCCTGGAGAATCACAGGCTAGCACAGTCAGTGACGCACAGGGTGGGGGCCTGACCCAGCAAGACAATGTCGAGGGCAGGGTGGTTGGCCCGGATAATCCCCCCACCCTGGGCCGAATGTGGGGGCACACTGGCGATGAAGTGGGGGCCACCTGAGGCCTCTGACCCCTTCTGAGCGAGCTGCCTCTTCTGTTCTTTCTCTCCGACCTTCCCCCATGGGGGGCCGTCACTCCCCAGGGCCTTCTGCCCAGCGCTCCCAGGGTTGTCAGCTAATCCCTCCTCCCACCTCTTTGGTGCTTAAAGACCTAATTTGCATTTGATTACAGGACCCCTGAGTGGCAGGGGAAAGATTCAAATCCCTAAGGAATGACTCAGGCTGACATTTCAGGCACTGTAAATCCTGGGGGAGCTGAGAGTTTTGAGCTCCAGGGGTGTATCAGGTCTGTCAAAAGCCCCCAAAGATGCTTCCAGCCTCCTTTCCTACCTCCTCAGTCCTAATTCCAAGGCGCTTGACTGAGTCACACTTGGAACCATCCTCGTTTTCGAGCCAGTGTCTGCACGTCACCAGTGTTGGGGCGGTGGAGACGACTCAGATTTCTTTGAGCCCAAACCCTCATTTGACCAATGAGAAATGACTTGTGCCAAATCACAGGTCCAGGAAAACACAGGATTGTTAGCCTGTGTTTAGCCCAAACCCTGTACACACTTTTACGGAAGAATCCAGAAGGAGAGACAAGTCCTTTCTGATAGGTATTTCTTTGCTGCTAAGTCCAGAGGAAGCTCCAGTTGGAGTCCCGCTGCCCTCCCTGTCCAGTGATGTGGAGCCCCTGTTTGGTTGCCTCTAGTGATAGGAAACTTGCCACCTACCAAGCAGCCTAGTAAAACTGTGGCTGACTCTGACCATTGTCCAATAACTCTCTATTGCTGCAAGTTTTCCAGCCACCCACGCGCCTCTGTTTCAGGGTCAGGCTTGGACCTGGGGGAAGGATCAAGGGGACTCAGATGGAGGGCAGAAGTTGTCCTACTACAGGAAAAGAACTAGCAGGACTCTTCTAAAGCAGTGGGTGGGGAGACATTCTCACCTCCCTTGGGCAGGCTCTGCCCTGCTTCATCCAAGTATCCTGTGCATAGCCACCAAGTTCTCCCTTCTGGTCCGCAAGCTGCTAGCCACATGCTTGCTTTTACTTCATTTTCCTGCTGGAAATATGGACTCGAGGTCATGCCACTTGCTTTTCAAAGCCGAGGGTCCTTTTCTAGGGAGTTAACAGACCTCTCTGACAGTTAAATATTGCAGTTATCTGTAAAGGGAGCTTAGGTGATTATTCACAGCTTCTTTCATGATAAAGATACATCACAGCAAAACTTCACTGACTTGGACTAATTCAGGTTTTGGTCTGAAGAACCTCAGGCATTAGACATTCCCTGCAAAATAGTCTTATTCCTCTCCGCCCTACAGAATCATCAGAATCTCAGCCAACAAAATCTTCCCGAGGAGAGGTGTGCCCAGTCTACTTTTAAAAATAGATGAACCCCCTGTGTAAACAACATTTGCGTGTTGGAATGTCCATGGATATTGTTGGGAAGCTCGGAGACGGTTTGTTCTTTAAGTGGATTAACAATTTCCCCCTGAAAATATTGTTTCGCAGTATTTGTTAAGCACATCCTTCCTTCATGTGCACTGTGGGATTCCATATCAGCCAGCCCGGACAAGTCAAAAGTCTAGAAGCATTACTGTAATCAATCCATCAATAACCCTTGCAGCAATCTGTGTCCTAGAGAGGAGGAGAGCTGGGGTAGGAAATTAGCCAGAGTAGAAGTTGCTTCCCAAACTTAAAAAAAAAAATAGCCAACAAGTGGCATATTATACCATGAGGAGCAATGAGTAGAGAAAACAAACTTGGTAGTGAAGGACATGGACAGTGGGCAAAGAGAGCCAGGATATCAAGGAGGTAAACAAGACAAGAGCTTAGCATTGCTCTTGAATGCTAAACCCTAGAAGTTGGTTAGGACAACACCCATCCCCCACTGCCTCCCTAATTTGGTGTAGTAAAGTACCTGTCCCAGTACCCCCTCACCCACTCCCAGAATCCAGGCTGATCTCCCCCCAAGTCTGCTGCCCTCATCTTCACTTCTGCCCATGCCATACTCGACCTCTTCTATGTTCAGCTTTCCAGATCACGGTCCTTGTTTTCACTCCCCGACCAACAAGTTAAATACTCATGCTCTGGCCCCGGCAGTCAGCACCCATGACTAGGCTCCCTCAACCTTTCTTTTTTCTTTTCTTTCTTTCATTCTTTTCTCTTTTTTTGGCACCAGAGATTGAATCCAGAGGTGCTTAATCAATGAGCCACATCCCCAGCCCTTTTTATTTTATTTTATTTTTATTTGGAGACAGGGTCTTGCTAAATTGCTGAGGCTGGTGTTGAACTTTCTTTTTTTTTTTTTTTTGGTGTTGAACTTTCCATCCTCCTGCCTCAGCCTCCTGAGCTGCTGGGATTACAGGTATGTCCACTGTGCCTGGCTTTCTGGGGACCTTTCTAGCCTTATGCCTTGTCCTTTGTATGTACAAAGGCCCAAACAATGTGTTTACCATTCCATGGAGTACTCAGAGTGTGCCTCGGGTGTGGTAAGCACTCAGTTGTTATTAGGATTTTATAATCTGTCTCCTTGCCTTTGTTCAATGCATCCCTCCCTATCCCACTCGGCCTGGCCAGATTCCATGCTCCTAACCTCCTTCACAAGTAGTGCCCACTGCCAGTCCCCAGGGATCGTCTGATGTCAGTCACATTCTTATATCTGAGCAGCTCACGATAGTTATATCCTGGATTTGTCTGTCCTTATAGAATAAAAAACCCTCCAGGTCAAGGGCCTTTTCTCATACATATTTATAATTCCTTAGCACCCAGCACAGCATGCTGTATACAGTAGGTGCTTAGTTTTAGACTGTGATATCCTTGATAATAATAATAGCTCTACTTTCTAATGCATTTCCCATGTGCTAGACAGTGAGGACTTCTTCCCAGATTAGTCGTCATAACAAGTCAATGAGTGTTACCATTAGTTCTAATTTTATAGAGTAAAAAAGTGGGGTGCAGAGGATTTTCACTTGCCTGAGATCATAGGTAATGAATGACAGGGCAATAATTTGAACCGGTTTTATCCACTCTAGAACTTGAACTCACCAGGGCTCTGTTATACCCTCTCGTGAAGACAAGGATGTATCTTTTCCTAAGACAGACCTGTGAATTGGCAATCTGAGGGCCAAATCTGGCCCACAGATATGTTTTGTTTGGCCTATGCAGTGTTTTTTAAAAATCAGGAAATTGTACATCACCATTTAGATTTATGGCTTCGTGGGGGAGCCTGGGAGATCCAGTAACCCTGAATTTCGGCATGATGATACTGGGCTGCTGCCGAGAAGCAGCTTCTCACCGCCCTTCCTTGCGTGGCTGGGTGGAAGGGGAGCATTTGATCATTTGAGTTTGCATCTTCTGTACTCAGCTTGTCCCAGTTCAATGTCCACCCCCACACAGAGTGTTGGCATTCTGGGTAGGCCAATTCTTGATTGTACATGACTGCCCTGTCTATTGTAGGGTGCTTAGCAACCCTGGTCCCACCCACCTTCTCTTCCTCCATCCTGACAAGTTAAAAATCCCCCTACACATTTCCAAAATACCTGGTGAGATGTTACACTGTTGAGGACCACTGGCAGGTAACCCATGGTTTCCCCAGTGATGGCACACAGTAGGCTCTCAAGCCAAAGACCTAGAATGCAACATCCATTTCTAAATGGTTCTGCAAGTTAAAAGTTCCCATGAAAATAGGGGCAGAACAATGCAATAATCAGAATATTTTAAAAAATAAATTATCTGGAGCAAATTTAGAACATTCCCCTAAACACCTGTCCCAAAATAGGGGGAAAAAAATAGTATGTTCCCATAGAAGCATTTCCATTCTGCACGCCTCGGTTCCCCCTGTAATGTTAATTGGTTATGGCTTTCTCTGCTTCTGGCCCTTATGTGTAACAAGAGTTACTGTGCAGCTGTCCACCAGGCACCACCCTGCATTTAAAGGGATAATAAGAGGCACAGAATCACACAGCTTTTCTATGGAGAAAGGTTACTGTTGGTTTTTTTAGTTTTAATTATAAAAATACTTCATGCTTACATTAGCAGTTTTGAATAATGTACGAAGAATAGTTAAAATCCCTCATAAGCCCATTATCTGAAGATAATCATTGTTTACTTTTTTGTGCATTTTCTTCCAGTCTTTACATATGTTTATGTTTGTTGCTGCAAATTTTGTTTTGCTTCTAACAAAATTGGAAATGTACTCATAAAACCTCTCAAGCCATCTCGTGGTTGATCAGTTTAACCAACCCCCTTCTATTCAACATGCAGTTGCTTCCCAGTTTATGCTCTGACAAGCAGCACAGCAATCAAATTCCTTATTCATCAATCTTTTGGGTCACTCTGATGTTTTCTTTAGCAAGTATGACATGGCAACCAATGCAGGAAGATGTCTTCCCTGTCTACTGGGGAAATGGAAGTTTAGAAGAGATGAGCAGAGTATATGATAGACTGAGGTCTGGGTAAGGAATTACCAGAAAGAAAGAAGCTCGTGATACTGAGCTTGCTCTTCTAAGTACAGCTGGAGACAGGAAATGTGCTATGAGAAGAGGAGGGATGTGGGGTTGGGCACCTGGGGATGGTGGAGAAGGTTTGGAACTCCTACCACAGGAAGCAAACATGGGCTTCACCAAAGGATGGGAATTGTTTGTCAGCATTGAGCCAAGTCAAGGTCAGATGCTGGCATGGGCCTGTAGCTCTCTCCAGCAAGGCTGGGAGACACAAGAAGAGGTAGGCTGGGTGGGTAAGTGGGAGGAGGTTAAGATTATCGCAGGCTTGAGAAATGGCCCTGATGGTTACACCCAAAGATCAGAGGGGTGGTGAAAGACTCATGAAATATTTTCCCACTCAAAATAATAAGATTACTATAAGGCATAAGTAAAAATAATCTTTGCAACCTACAAAGAAATTTTCTCTGCCTACTAGTATGGCTTTTAGACCCAACATGAGCTAGACATAGCCCATTATAGTTCACAAAATGCTTTACATAATACATTAGCCTGATCACCTTGAGTGGATATTATTAAATGGGTTTATTCCATTTTGCAGAACAGAAAACAGGCTCAGAAAACGTGGTTTGTGTACAGACTGGCAGTCAGCAGATGAATCGAGTTCTAGATAGCTCCAAGGACAGTCTGTGATAATTATTCCATTCTCTTGTGACCATCTCCTCTGTCTTTGCAAAATGACTTTTGTTAGGAAACAAATATATCCTCCCCCTGTGACCTTGACCTCATTTGCAAGATGAGTTAGCCAAGTGAGCTAACAGGAAAAGCCAGTTCTCCTCATGTTTAAAGAGCGGTCTGTGTTCTTCCTACAAACTGGTCTCCTTGCTGTTCCACTCCTGGGTCCTGCTGCAGGACCTTACCTTTTGTGGATGGCTCCTACATCTGGAATCTTCTCCCTTAGATATGGGCATAGCTCGTTCCCTATCCATTTTCCTGTTTCTTCTTTTCTCTACAAGAATGTGTGATGGGCTTTTTGTCTTTTGTTCCCTGCTGTTTCCCCATGCTTACAATATGCCTGGGACATAGTGGCTACTCAAAAAGTATTGGTTAGAGAATAACAGTGGAGATATTAGAGTAGATTAAAAGTTATTCTTGGGGCTGGGGCTGTGGAATGGTGGTAGAGCACTCACCTAGCACATGTGAGGCACTGGGTTCAATCCTCAGCACCACATACAAATAAATGAGATAAAGGTATTGTGTCGCCCTACAACTAAATATATATATATATATATATATATATATATATATATATAGTAATTCTTAAGAACCCGGCCACCGTGCCCAGTTCATAACAGAGAATCAGCACAGGCTGGTTCCTTTTCTGTTTTCCCTTTTGTGTTCAGTTATCTGCTCAACAAAACCACCTTTAGAATGCGATATCTTGGGAAGAGATAATACATGAAGCTTTGATATCCAGCTCATGGAGCAGGGAGAGAATCCCATTCTGGCTCTCAGAAAATGAGCAAGTCATATACCATGGTGTCCCTGTCCATCCAACAGCAGGGGCAAGGAACATATAGTCCAGTGTCATTCCTGGTGCTGTCTATGATTCCACCCAGCTGTGAATCAGCGTGGGTAGAAACTACACTCAGACATGGGGGATCCAGGTGGGGTGAAGCCTTCCTACTCCACCTGCTGGGGTGCCTGCCCTTGGAGACAGCAGTGTAGGTGAGCCCTGTTATCTGCCTGGTGACGGGCCATGGATTGTAACAGGCCTTCACCTCATACCACGGCATTGCTCATGTACACCCCCACACACATTCAGTTATTCGTGAAGGAGATAGGTATTGAATGTCGCCCTGTGTTTGGGGCTTAATGATCCAGGGTCCACAGTCAAGGGACTGGCAAAGGTGAAAGCCCATCCAGACCAGAGCTGCCTTTGGGTAACCCCAGGGCCTGTCAGACTTTCCTCTCCTACTTTTAGGGTCTTTTCCTTCCCACGACCTCGCTCAGGCCCCTCCCTGGAACACACGGCCTCCCCTGCCTGCCCTCACGCTCTGCCATCCATTCCGGGTTGTTCTTAAAAGCCAGTCACAGAGGATTCCAGCCCCAGGATGCCAGAGAGGCTCCTCCTGGAGAGGCAGGAGGCCAGGATGAGCGGAGGCCCAACAGTGCTGAAGGGCAGGGGTGGGGGGGTGATGAGCAGGAGCGAGGGGACAGCCAGGGACGGGGGAGGGGGGACAGTGACCTGAGAAAAGAAAAAAAGAGAAAGGAAGGGCCTGGGAGAGAGGGAGTCCTTTTAGTGTGTGAAAGCCGAGGAGCAAATGTCCCAAGAGGTTTTGGAGAAGGTTTGCTGTGAAATGCACTATAGGGGGGCTGGGGCTGGGGCTCAGTGGTAGAGCGCTTGTGGAGCATGCATGAGGCCCTGGGTTCCATCCTCAGCACCACATTAAAAAAAATTTTAAAAACTAAATAAACAAAATAAAGATATATATATATAAAATGCACTATAAGAAACTTCTATGTGATCTTTCATAAAAGAATTTTCACAGAGATCACATCAGACCTGAAGCTGTTTACAGACACTTGTGTTGTCACTTGTGTTCCTTTGGATCTGAATGAGCCATCTTCTAGTGAGGGCTGGCCCCGTTTATACAGATGCCAAGCTCAGGTTTGATCATCATCCCAGGCTTGGGAGGCCCAGAGAAGGGCTCCTCCCTCACGTTCCAACTTATTCCTTACCACCCCTCCCTGGCCCTCTCCAAAGACCCTGGACTTCTCACTGTCCCCTAGATAAGCTAATGCGTTTTCTGACTTCCTCATCTCTGAGCCTGTGACATTCCCAGGAGTCCCCAGCATCTGCAGCAATGTCATTCCTCCTTTCTTTTGTGTTTCCAAATCCTACCCAGACTTCAAGCAACTGCCAAGAGCCTTCTTTACCTCCTCCAAAAAGCCTTTGCTGACCCCCAGAAGCATCTTCTATTACTCCCACACCTCTCTTGGGCCCTTTTCATAACCTGTGTGTGGGTAATAACCCCAATGGACCTGAGTTAGTTGTTGCACCAATTGGATGTAAACTCCTTAAAAATGAGGACTCGAGATCAAAATCCCTTTAATCCTGCACAGAGTCACAGTGGCCTTGTGCACATGAAGCTCCTAACTGCCACTGACTCAATGAATAGACTTCCCCAGGCAGGCCCAGAGAGGTTGCCCTCAGAAAGAGCGCGCAGAGGATAGAGCCAGTATCTACATGCCTACCCGCTTTGGATCTCGTCCCTAGAAACTAGAAACTCCAGTGGCTCAAAGAATTAATACTGCTCTTGGAGGGGCCTGCCCTTCAAAGGAACAGGGCCTGACCGCTCTTGTTATATGCAAAATGGAAAAGGTCCTGCGCCTGTTCTCTGCATTTCCTGCCTTTCAATTGAGTGAGGAAAGACAGATGATTTATTGGGCATTTCCTACCTCCCCTTCACCATAGGAAACCAGGCTGAAAAAAAAAAGGTGCAAATTTTAAAAAGATGTGTGAGTGTTTTGAGGGGGCTGGGAGAGAATTCTTCTGTACCATTAAAGTAAAAAAGAAAGTAAAGCCTCTAACAGCAGGACTCTGATCTAGAAGATACTGACTGTAAATTTACATCACCCTTCCAGAGCTGCTGGGAGGGAGTGGGCAGGGCCAGGAAGGCTGTGAGGTCTCACCCTCTCTCAGCTCCCCATTTTCAGGTGATCGAGCTTGAGCTTAGGAGGTGGCAGTGTGGCCTTAGCCATCAGCTGCCACCACAGAGGAGCAGAAGGTGTAGGGAATCCCATCACCTTTCAGGTGTTGGCTTCAGCTGGAAACAGTTGGATATCTGCACCCCACCCCTATCCCCGAGAGGGAGAGCTAGGGAGAGAGGCCAAGAAGCCGGGGGTCACCAAGCATAAACCCAATTCTGGCGGGAGGTTCTGCTCCATCCCACTCTGCGATGAGTTGTGTTTCCTAGGGCTGCCCAAACCAAGAGCCACCGCCTGGCACTTAACTGGGTGGCTTAAAACAATAGAAATGTGTTGTTCCATAGTTCTGCAGACTGGAAATCTGAATCCAGAGCCTGCTCCTCCTGAAGGCCCTAGGGAGGGGTCCTTCCTGGGTCCTGGGCTTTCCTGGGTGAGTAGGTGCATCGCCCCAGGCCCTGCCTTCTCCTTCAAGGGGCCTTTCCCTGTGTCTGTCTTCACATGGTGTCCCCTGTGTGAGTCTGCCTCTGCCGAGTCTCTCTCTTTTCTTATCTGGACACGGGTCATATTGGATGAAGGGCCCACCTGGATCTTGTAGGACCATAACTTCCATCTTAATTACATCTGCAAAGATCCTATTTCAAAAAACAAGGTCCTGGGCTGGAGTTGTGGCTCAGTGGTAGAGCGCTTGCCTAGTACATGTGAGGCCCTGGGTTCGATCCTCAGTACCACATAAGAATAAATAAATAAAATAAAGGTGTTGTGTCCAACTACAACTAAAAAAAGAAGTACTATACACAGAGAGGAGTTAAGACATCCATATATCTTTTGGGGGACAAAATTCAACCTACCATGGGAATCTAATAATTATTGTCCATGACCTTAGATCACTAAAACTAGTTATTCTGTACATGTCCACTCATATGTGCGGTGTGCATAAAATATACTTGTGATTTATACTTACATAGTGCTACCTAGGTATATACACATACAAATACCAATACATACATATGTGTGAATACAAATGCCTCTTAATATAATAGGTATTGAGCTGGGGTTGTGGCTTGGTGGTAGAGCACTCGCCTAGCATGTGTGAGGCCCTGGGTTCGATCCTCAGCACCACATACAAATAAATAAAATAAAGGCATTGTGTGCAACTACACCTAAAAAATAAATATTTAAAATATATATAATAGGTATTTACTTATATATACCTATAATATTTATAATATATATATAAATACCTGTGATTTATATTTATAGTGCCACCTAAGTATATTACATAATACATGTAAATGTATATGACATTGCATGTCATATGTACAACATACATCGCATATGTCACAGGTAACATATCGTACATATACAATACATATACTCTCCAATATAACATACAAATATATCAATATATATATGACACTAAATAATACAAATCATAGGAAAAATTCTGGGTAATGCCTAATTTCATCATTCAAAAGCAAGAAGGCCTCAGAGCTTATTCTGTGATTCTCTTACTAAAGATATGGTGGGAAAGTTCTGTCTTTGCCACAGACACAAGCACCTCAGGAGTGTGGTGCTGGACCCCAGGAGAAGACTGGAGCACTGGATGGGCAGAGTGTATGTCTGCCTGGGCGTCTCCTGCTCCTCAGGGCAACAACTCTGGGGACCCCATAGCAGCCTCCCTGCCTTGTTTTGGATGAGAAAATCCAGACCCAGAGTACAAAAGCAGCTTGTCCGGGTCTACCAGGCACAAACAGTTCTAGAAGTGGAAATCACGCTCCACGCACCAGCACCAGCTACGTCCACGCAGGCTTTCCCTCCTCCAGCTTCTCCTTGCTCCACTTTTCCAGCTAATAATCAGAGTTTTCATTTGAGTTACATCTGCTGAGCGTGCCCAGATGTTATAGGTGGTCACAAAAAGAGCACTATTTTCCCTTCAAATGAGCTGAGAAATGACTTTGGCATGGAGGTCTTGCCACATGCCAAGGTTAAGGTACTTTGTGTTCAGTTGTCTGGGAGTTGTTGGTGAGGTGGAAAAAAAACCTTCATTTTTCAATTTTATGATTTATAATTGTTTTTCCATTTTTTTTTTCAAATGAATTGACCTAAAGTTTAACTTCATTATCAGCACACAGTCGCCTGTCTGGGATATTTTTCACTGATGAGTCTGTGGGTTGGGGGTCTCCCAAGTGGGACTACCCTGGGGGTCTCTCAGGGGTTCCCTAAAACCTCTTTGTGAAGGACCTTCAGGAATGCTGAATAGGCTCTCAGTCCCGCCGCTCTTCTGCCCCACTGCCACCTCTTGGACCTCCCCCTGCCTGGATGGCCACTTCCCTTCCCTTCTAGAAGGCCTAGGGCCTGATTCTCTTTCCACCCTGCTTGCTGGGGTCTCCAGTGGGGAACAGAAGGGATGCTGCTTCCCAGCAGGAAGCCAGATTCCTGGATTCTTGAAATGGGGCTCTAGAGGCCTTCTACTTGGAACGTTGGCTGGAGAGTGTTTTTGCCAGGGCCATCGCCCATCCTGCTGTCCCACCGCCTGGCAGAAACATTGCCCAGCCTCCTACCTCTTCCTCTGCTACTCATCACTTTCATTCCAGCTTCCCCGTTGCCTGTCCCCAACACACAATGAGCTTATCCCCTAGTGCAACATATTTCACAGAAAAGCCTGAATTGTTGGCCTCAAAATTCAGGGAACATCAGAGTCACTCTGAGAAACTGCTAGAAAAATGCCGATTTCTAGTCCCATGGCTGTAAGCCCCACGGAGGCCTCTGGCAGAGGCTGAGGATCTGCATTCTTGAAATGCACACGGGATTCTGGTGCAGGTTGTCTAGAGGCGACTCTTGGAGAAATATGACTTAATTTTGAGTCAGGCATGCTTACATGTGGCCTAGACTCTGCAAAAATTGCCAGGGGCACTTAGGGGAGGTGACTAGGAGGAAGCAAAGGCCAGGAATGTGATGGTAGAGACAGAGTGAGGGAAAGACACCTCGGGGGCAGGAGGAAGGGGGTTCCAAGTGGGACTACCCAGGGGCCGGTGGCATAGTGTTACATGTGGAAGTGCTGCTGGGGAGATGCGGACATCTGCTGCCAGGTGGAAGCTAGAAGAGACTTCTCGTGGGTCTGGGTTGTGCCATCTATCCAGATAGAGCAGGCCACCAAGGTAAATGTCATAATTCTGATGAGGGAGCTCCTTCTGCTTTCTCTCAGAGGCAGGGCTTTGGAGTCACACTGCTGTGTTTGGATCCTGACTTCTCCTGTCTCTCTCCATATGTAGCTACATACTCTCTCAGTGCCTCAGTTTCCTCATTTGGAAAAGGAGGACGATGGCACCCACTTCTGAGGGTAGTTGAGAGGATTAAATGAGATAATATGTCAAAGCACTCAGCACGGTCCTGGCCCAGGGAGGGCTCTGTGCCCATTAGCTGCAGCCTTTGTTCTCATGGCTGCTCCTAGCTACCTCATGGTCCCTCTCTGAGCTGTCTTTGCAGAATTCAACCATGAGAGTAATTTGGCTAGTCCACAGATGTTCTCATCTCTTGCTCCCAGAAAGCTTTTAGTTTTCCCTTTTTCTCCCTCTGAAAACTCTTTGTCACCTTACAAGTAGTGCCAGTCCAGCAGTGTCACCCTCCCTTTGGAGGGTGACCCTGTTGTGGGATATTTGTACCCTTCCAGTGATACCAAAAGAGTCTCTCAACACATGGGGGCCAGACCTTTGCAACCAAAAACTCCAGGTTTGAATTCCAAACCTCAGCCTGAGGATGGCTGTGTGATCTACAAGGTGAGACAGCAAATTCAAAGTTGGAATCAAAGACTCCTGAGCAGATGGAGGAAGGAAATGCACATATGCAGGGGCCCAAATAGCACCCAATTAATCCCACCTTTGCCAACCCAGCCGTGGGGGGCCTTTGTGATGGTCTCAGGCTCTGAGTTCTCTCTGCCTTGGTTTCCCCCTGCAGGGAAGTACCGGCTCCACAGGCAGGCGGTAGCATCAGGTAAATAAACACCTTTCACATGCTGTGCAGTATTAGGAGCAATATGGCTGCAATGTGATTATCAGTTCTTTGCTCTGATGATCAGCCATGAGTTCCTGAGCAAGTAAGAGTTGTTGTTACTTTGTGAAGAAAAGACCCTGATTTATCAGAGTAACTCACAAACTAGTGCCCTCACTTTAGTGCTGATCGGAAAGATACCCTACTAGTGAGATGGTGCTGTTCTGTACTTACTTGGGACGTGGTGCAAACACTATAAGGCAAACATTCCAAGGCCAGAATAGTGACAAAATCCTATGTAGCACCTCTGAAAGACAGTGGCTCAAAACTCTTGGGCATTTTCTGGACGGAGCCCATTGCTTATTCAAATGTCCACCCTGGGTCACTACAGAGGAAGATCCCACCCCATGCTCCATGGAAGGCCCTGGCTCCTGCCACTCTTGCTGGGGTTCACCACTGGGCACCACTTGAGTGACCTCTCTTCTTTGGTCAGTGGAAGGGCAGGGCTGGCTTGAATGTGCCTTATTGACTCTGCCAGGTTCAGAGAGGCCTTCACAGTTGACTTGGAGAAGGAGAAAAGTTCTTTATTTCCCCAGCCTTGGGGCCTGCCAACCCCGGGGCTGAGGTGGGCGGTTTTGTCCTCCCTTCTCTGACTCCCACACCATTACCTGCAGAGTTCAGTGAAAAGCCCCATCCAGCTGGGGCCAAGCTGTGGTTGCAACCGGCATGTTTTATCCCCAGCACAAGCTCCTCCCTCGGCAGCTCAGCCGGCCAGCTCTGCCCAGTGATAGTCCCAAGCTGGGTGTTTCTTTCTTTCTTTCTTCCCCTAGGTCCAGAGCCCAGTTATTTACCCAAAGAAAACAGGGAAGTGACAAGGTAACAGAGTACACATGTTGTGAAAATATGCAGGCTGGGGCTGAAGAAAAGAAAACATTCTTCCATAAGTAGCTGCCTTGTTAATTCATTTTTTTCTCCAGATTAGAACCAGCCATTCCTCGTGTTCCTTCAAGCACCTTCTGTGGTTTCCTGACAGCTGCCTGCAAGGGGTGAGATTTGGCTTGAAAAATGGGCCATCGGTCATGCTTTGGGGGAAGGGCAGAAACCCAAATTCCCAGATTGCTCCAATTCACTGCTCCCTTTCTAAAGGGGGACGAAGGAGGGAGAGGTGGTGGGGAGAGGATCATATAAACGCTGAGGCGTAACCTGATTTTCCATGGAAGCGACAGCTTGGTAATGAACAGTCCTTGGAACCAGGTTTTCTTCCTCCTCTTGAAGTTGGTTTCTGATCCTGGCAAGTCTGCGCTCTGCAGCCTTGAGTAACAGCCACAGGCCGATTCTCGGCAATTAAAAATAATATTGGCCCTGATAGAGAAGTCTTGGGCGCTCCCCCCGAAACACACCCTTTTCATTATGTGCCAAAGATCACTTTCCCAAACCTGTTTCGGAACAGCTGGCCGCGTTGGAGGAGTGGGCTCCATCCAGCGCTGCATACCCTGCGTGGCCTGGGGAAAGGCCATGGTTATTAATAGCATTTGCTCTGCTGGTGTTGAGGCAGAAAGGGGGTGACCTGCATTTTTTTTTTTTTTTTTTGAAAATTGGGTCCCAATCAGTTTGGGCCCCTTCTTTCCTCACAGGGCTCTAAACCTTGGAACCTACAGACAAAGGCTGAGAAAGCTGGTAGAGGCTTCCTGGAGCCAAAATCCCACTGGTACAAATCTTCGTGCTTCTCATTTTTTCCCTTGTCAGTGTTCTCTGTCTCCTTTTCAGCCTGTGGGTACTGGCCCACAGCTTGGCTGGGCTCTTTTCAGGAGAGGTCACACCACAGAGGCCTGGATGGCCCCTGTTAGCATTGCCGTGGCACTCGGTGCAAATGGGAGGCTGCTCCAGCTGGGCCTGGTCAATGACAGACCTGGGACAGAGTGGGATGGGTTCTGCCTTCCCAGAGGGGCCAGGCAGAAGCCCAAGGAGGACGTGGGTTGGAGGAGCCTCCCCAGCCCTTACTTACAGCCGCAGAGTTCAGCTTCCCACGGCAGCCTTAGCCTCAGGAGGAGTGGAATTTCTACCGTCTCCCCGCATGGCTTACCACCACCACAAGAGCACCCTTCCAAGAACCCAGGAGACGGCTGGTTTTCGGGCCTGGAATGATCTTGACTACCAGACTGCATTAAAGTTAAAGTTCAGAATAAGGCAGGTTATGGGTCTGAGGGTAAGGTTTGTTTTCCAGGTAAGCTTTGCCCATTGATAAAGCCCTGGTACGCGGAAGGAACACATAATCGGGGCCATGACCTAGTTGGTGGAAGGGACTCAGAGCACCCGTGTTCAGGACTAGGGCTGCACCCTGGTAAGCCTTCTTCACGTGGGCCACAGCCTCTCCCTGCATTGGGCCAGATTCCAGCCTCTGGCCGTAGGTGAAAGACTGTTTCCGATGATTGTTTTCAGATATTCCTCATCTAGTTCATGAAAACACAATAGCAACAGGAGAAATCCACACACACAAACAACACAAAGGTGGTCCCATCCTTCACCATAAGAAGGTCAGAGGACCCTTTTCTCATCCCAGTCCTTGATGTGGATCCAAGGGAAGCAATTTCTTTGAAGTCAGCGGCAGCCACAGCAGGCGCAGCTGTGAGGGTGTGGACCTGGAGGCCGACAGGATGCCCTGCCTTATCTGGGCCCAATCACGTTCCCTCCTGTAAGGCCCAAGTTTCCTCCAGCAAAAGGTGACTTTAGAGCCATTTACTCAATAAGCTAGGGAGACCATTATAACCCAGGGCAGCTGGGATCTGGCTCTGTTTAAGAGTTTCTGCCTTGAGAACAAACCTCATTGTGTCCCAATCCCAGGAAGTCTCTCCCTTCATCCAGGCCTCTCCCTTTCTCACGTGTTGGTTTCGGCCATCTTTAAACTGCTTCCCCAGTAACACAAGATGGCACAGAGGAAAGGCCCTTGGTGGTGAAGGTGGGGTAGGGACTGGCATTCGATTTAAAGAGTCAGATTTGGGGGCTCCTGTGATTGTAACGAGAGGCGGTTCTCTGGGTTCTGGGTAAGGGCGGTCCTCAGGTTCCTTCTCTCCTTCAGACCTGCCTTCTTCTACCAGAATCTGAAAGGTAGCGCATCCCAGGGCTTTGATTTGTCAGGGAGTTCAACACCCCTCAAGTGGCCATCCCGGGGCTTGAGGTTTTCCAGAATGGGATGCTCACTGGGCAGCCGTGTAGCAGCCCTTCCCCCAGCCCAGCTGCCACTACCTACAATTCATGCCTGATTATTAATATTTCAATTATATCTTGGATGGACTGATTCTTGCTTTCACCCTAATTTATTTCCATGGTGGCTTGACATCTTCATGCCAAGGCTATCTTTTAAAATGCTACTGAGCACTTGTTATTTTTAGAGAATGGGTCTCCCTCCATCAGGTTCTCTCAGTGCAGCTGGGGAGCAGATCAGAATCTTCTCTCTAGGGGTGCTTGGCCACCCATGTCCCTCTCTAGCACCACCATGCCTGGAGCCAATCTTGCTGAGGGCAGTGTGTCATTGGGTGCATTGGGGTAGAAACTTGAAGGAAACTTGACTTTGGTAGAATAAGATAAGTTTGTTCCCTCTTCTCTCTCACACTTCCTTTGGTTTAGACACCCTTCACTTCTCTCTCCTGACTTCTCTAGATTCAGCAGTTTTAGGACCTGTCCTTCTTGATCCTCTATACTTGATGAAAACCTAACTTCTTGTGCTTTCTTTATATATATAAAACTTTATTTATTTATTCATTTATTTATTTTTATGTGGGTGCTGAGGCTCGAACCCAGGGTCTTGCACATGCGAGGTGAGCACTCTACCACTGAGCCACAGCCCCAACCCCTCTTGTGCTTTTTACTAGAACACTGGCTCTGTGAGTTTGACCCTTCCTTGCTGCTCTGTCCTCAGAGTCTAACTATTTGTTGAATGGCTGACTGATTTTTCCAGATATAGCTGAAGAAGAAAACCCTGTCTTCGGCTCTTACACGCTGCTTGAAATCCAGAGAAAAAGCAAACCTGTTCTGTTTTCAATAGACCTGGCTACTCATCTTCGTTAGATGTCAGGAAAACAACATCAAGGTCAAATTTCAAACAGTATATGCTGTAGTTTATCTCCTCCAAAATTCATGCTGAAATTTAATTGTCATCATAACAATGTTGAGAGATGAGAACCTTAAAAGGGGATGCCCTTCTCAGGAGGGGACACTGCCCTCATGAATGGATTAAGGGTTGTCATAGGAGTGGATGAGTTATCAAGAGAACTGGCTCCCGATAAAAGGGTAAGTTTGGCCCCATCCTTCTCTGTCTCACACCTGTATGCTGTTCCTCTTCATGCGATGCCCTCCAGCATGTTATGGTGGAGCATGGAGGTCCTCAGCAAATGCTAGCACCATGCTTTTGAAATTCTTTTCTACAGAACTGTGAGAAATAAGTGTCCCTTCCTTATAAAGCCCCAGCCTCAGGTATTTTGTTATAGCCACAGGAAACAGACTAAGCAAGTAAGCAGCAAACCAGACCAATGCCTCAAGGTTGAGCACTCCTTGTCTCACACCCTGTTACACTAGCTTCTCTTCTTTTGCCTGGGGTAGTTGGGAATTGAACTTAGGGCACCACATATCGTATGAAATGCTTTACCACTGAGCTGCATCCTCCAGCCCTTTTCATTTTTTATTTTAAGACAGGGTCTCATTAAATTGCCCAGACTGGCCTGAAATTTGCAATCCTCCTGCCTCAGCCTCCCAAGTTGCTCCAATTATTTCAACACATGTGGCTACCAAATCCTGCTCCTAAAGCTACTACTTTCTTGGGCTGGGGTTGGGGCTCAGTGGTAGAGCACTTGTCTAGCATGTGTGAAGCCCTAGGTTCGGTTCTCAGCACTATATATAAATAAGTAAATAAAATAAAGATCCATGAACAACTAATAAAAATATTTAAAAAGGGCTGGGGTTGAGGTTCAGTGGTAGAGTGCTCGCCTAGCATGCAAAAGGCATTGGGTTCGATCCTCAACATCACATAAAAATAAAGATATTGTGTCCACCTAAAACTAAAAATAAAAAAAAAAATTTAAAAGCTACTACTTCTCAGCTCTAGAACTTACTAAACCTCACTGTGTCCTCCAACATTAAGTCCCAACTTCTCTGCTTGGCTTTTGAGATTCTTCATCATCTGCTGGACGGATGGATCCCTTCCACATCTATGGTCAGGCCACATTGTTCATTAATTTCCCTATGCATTTTGCTTGCTCCATTTTTAATATGCTTCTTTTGATAATATACCAAATAAGCTCATACTGACTTCATTTTTAAAAATAGACTTTGTTTTTTAGAGTAGTTTTAGACCCCAAGCAAAATTGAGCAGAAAGTAAGAGTTGCCATATACACAGTCTCCCCCCGCCCCCTCCCCCCCCTGCTATCAACATTCCCCACCAGAGCGCTACACTTGTTACAACTGAGGACCCTGCATTGACACAGCACTGTCACCCAGAGTCCATAGTTTCCATTAGGATTCACTTTTCACCCTTGGTATTCTACATCCTGTGGATTTGGATGAATGTGTGATGATGGGTCTCAACCTTTATATATTGTTCACAGTAGTTTGCTGCCCTAGTTCTCCGTGCTCTGCATACCTCTTACCTCTTCATCATTTCTATTTTCTACATGGATATGCAGGTTCTAGTTCCTAAATGATGCCTTTCCCAGTGGAGGTGGTCCACATGGATCTCTCCCACCCCAGGATTCCTGCTATACTCACAAGCAGGGCACCATTGGGCTGGGCCATTATTGCTTCTTCCATTTTAGCTTTGTCTCTGTAATTAGAGTGTAAATTCGTGGTACTTGGATTCCACAATTGTGCTTGCCCTATGGCAAGATGTTCCATAAGCAGGGCTGCCTATTGCATTGTTACAGGGGTCCCTTTCACATGATGTGAATGGAGTTAGACAATGTCATAGACTTGTCCCTAAGTCTTTGGTGGTTGAATAAAACTCAACCCAGGACCTTAAAAAGAAATAGCTCCGTCATGATTCAGTTCAATTCTTCATGTCATTAGCGAACAGCTACTATGTGCCAACTACTAATGACACCAAAACAAAACAAAATGACTGATCTTAAAAACTATAGTCTATTGTGACATAGAAAAGTAAGTAGATTGTCATAATGAAAAGTGAAAAGTGCTAAGATATGAACATTTATAAAGAATATGGCACTTGATATGTGGCTTAAAGAATCAAAGGGACTCTGCCAGGTAGGTGAGAAGTTGGGGGGGGTGGTGTATTCCAACAAGAAGGCACAGCACTGGCAAAATAAAAGTGCATGGCATACTGAGAGAGTTGCAAGTGTACAGTTTATTTTCTAATGATAAAATCAGAAGCCCAACAGTTAAATGATTGCCTGTGATCCCCAAGTATATCTATACCAGATCACTGGCACAAGAGTGTGTGGTCACCTTCAATTACTGCTTCTGGAACCAGAAAGTAAAGAATGGAGCCCCATCCATTGCATATTCTTGCTTATTCTTGCTCTTCTGAGAGCTGGGCAGAGCTCAGTCAAGATTCCTGGCCTGTACCCCCAGGGTACTGTTCTCCTATGTGCTTCCCATGTTGCACTATGCACAATAGGGTGTGCCATTCAAGCAGGAGTCGAATCCATCCAGAACCCTCCTGGAACAACCTCGGAATGGACAGGCACTCTCTGCAGGCTTTTCTTCCAAGCTTGCACCATTCGGGGCCTACCTCAGAAATTATTCTTTCTCTTCTTCCTTCTTTTTCCTCTGCTCCCCCTTCCTCTTCTTTTCCATCCTAGTCTGACATTTTGGATATCAGAAGTTTAGTTAATTAGACAAAACTCAGTGTGGGCAAAACCAACGCCATTTCCTCCTCTTACATGGCTCCCTCTTGCCAACCCAATTGTCAGGCTGTCATTGGCTGCCATGTTGGAGCTTGGATCTGGCTGAACCTCTTCAAGGCATGACCCAGTCCCCAAGTGTGCAAAGGGTGTTGGGGTCTGGTTAGACAAAAGGTCTGAGGCCCAGTGTTGTGGTTCTGGGCACCTCTCATTTCCCCTCTCTCTATTTCCCCTGTGCGTCATTAGCAGGAGTTTGTTTAAGGCTCCTCCAGCTTGTCTTTGTTTTACCTGGGAAAGTTCCTGCAGGGAGAGCTAAGATCTCCCCCAAGGAAGGGGCTGGAGCCCTGACCTCTGTCACCCGAATTGTTTGGGCCCAGAAGCCCCCATAGGGGTTAGGAGGGTGATCAATTGGCAACCTACGGAGTAAAGACCTCGCTCTCCCTCTCCTCCTGCACTCATTGTGCTCAGAAGGGCAGTGGGGTCAGCGGCAGCAAACTGAAGGGCCGACTAGCTGGGCCTTGAAAGAGGCTCGTTTTGTGTTTCGGTAATGAGCACTCTTTCTCCCCTTGGATGCACTCAGATTTCACAAGTTACAGGGAACCTGTCAACTGCTGTTTTCATTGTATGAGGCTCACAGGGAACTTGGATATAGGGCAAGCTTGTTTCAAAGAAAGCAGGGGAAAGAAAAGTCCTGAATAGCTGCAATGTGCTGTCATATGCAGATCACAGCTCCAGTTGCTATGGGACACCTCTGCCCGCGGAGAGGGCAAGATGCCTAACGTCCCTTATTGACGTGACCGCCTCCTTGGAGATGGGAATGCCCCCACTAAAAGGGCACAGCCAGCAGCGGGGACGGAGCCAGGCCTGCCAGCAGCCCCATCTCAGCAGCCTCTAGCTGTTCCCCGGGAAGCTCCAACCCCAGGGCTGAGGGAACAGGCCAAGAGGACCCTGGAAAAGTGAGAGGCAGGTATCAAGGATCCTTCTGTACAGGATTTCAGGCCTCTGCTCACAGAAGGGCTGCTGGGAGCCATGGTTAGGAACTGGGGACTGCTGTTAAAGACAGGTTTCACCTTCTTTGTTTGTCTTGCCCTCTGAGAACACTTGGCAATAACATTCCTTTCCTGATGGGTTCATTTTGTAGCCGACAGACATTGTTTTCTTTCCCCTGTTTACCTAATGTGGCCCAGGGTAACTGGACAGTCCGTGCCAGTCAGAGGGGAGCATGAGCCTGCCCACATGGCCCCTGGGTTTCAACACCCAAGTCCTTCTGCCCTGGGGCTCTTTGTCCTGTGTCGGTTGCCCCACCTGTGGGAACAAAGTAGTACCCAGAGGGCCACTCCTTCTGGAGCCAAGCAGAGGCCAGACCTGGGGGGATGGTGTCATGGTAGGATCTAAAAAATACCAGAAATACGTCCTCAACAAGTGTTCACTGCACACTCTAGTTAAAGGGACAAATTATGCCCAGGCTTTCTCATCAGGGGATCAGAGTCTGGGGCTGCCGCTGAGCCTGGAGGGAGAACCAGTGTCCTTGGCAGCCTGTGACAAACCCCTGGCTCTCTGGTTTCCAACCCCCATCCCCATTTTTACCTCTAGCTAAGGGTCTCCCTATGGGGTTAGCAAGATAAATACTTCAGTCCACAACCCTTCCCTCCTGGAAGCCTTAAATCTAGTAGGAGAATAACATTTGCATATATGAAACTATAATTTAAGACTGTGGTCAATGTCTTAAAAGAAAAAAAAATTCTGAGAGCATTCAGAGACCTTGGGCTCAAAGGCTGGACACACACACACACACACACACACACACACACACACAAATCACAATCATATTTTTCTTAGTTTTCCAGTTCACAAATCACTCACATGGATAGCTTTGCCTTTAAATTTACATCAATCAATGAATAGGCTTTGAAAGGTTAGACAGTTGGTGCAAGTGTCATATCTAAAGACCCTTTCAGAAAGAGTCTTGAGCTTTGGCAGAGGTCAAGGGCAGGGACTGTCAAGCAGCAGTGTTTTCTGATTGACTGGAATGCAGCGTGGGTAACCCCTGAACTAAGGCTGGACAACCGCATGCTGAGGCCGCAGGCTTCACCAGGCAGAGTAGAGATGGGTTTGGTGTGTTACTCATCTATTGCTTCTGTAACAAATTAACACAAACTTAGTAGCTTTGACCATGCAAATTAATTACTTTACAACCTGGAGTCAGAAGTCTAACATGGATCTCAAAATCTAGAGTGTTGTCAAGGCCCTGCTTCCTTCTGGAGGCTCCAGAGGAGAATCTGTTTCCAGCTTCCAGAAGCTTCTGCATTCCTTGTTTCATGACCTTCTCCCTCCACTTTCAAAGCCACCAAAATTACAGCGCTCTGACCGTCCGTTATTCCACGGTCTCCCCCTTACCGATTCCTTTTTCACTTTTAAAGACCAGTGATTACACTGGCCCCACCCAGATAATCCAGGACACGATGCCTATTTTAGGGTAGACAGTTTAGAACCTTAAATCCTTTTCCTTACAAGGTAACATAGTCAGAGGTTCCAGGTATTAGGACACGGACATCTCTGATGGGCTGTCCTTCTTACCGCGTGTCTGGTTAGGTGATTGGTTGTTAGTTGTTCAGCTCTTGGTGTCTGGTTGTTAGTTGGCTATTTTTTGAGAGACTCCCCTCCTTGGGTCCTCGCCCAAGATCCAGATAATCAAGTTTGTTGAAAGAAGGGAAAAGAAAGAGTGAACAGCCTCCACGGGGAGAAGGCGCTGCTGGAGTGGACACAAAAAGGGAACATGGACTTTATTTCACTGTCTCTCAGAATTCGTCCATAAAGCACAATCCCCAAAATTAGAACACAGGCCATTCTGGGGAAAATTCTTGGCCTGCACGTTCCCACAGACCTCAACACTCTGCTATTTTGTATTCCATACAAGAACTTTCCTCAAGTCCTCCGTGTCCTCTGGATAGAAGCAGGGATGTTTGTGGCCCACTTCTCAGATGTCTGGCCAACCTTCTGAGATACCGTCTCTAATCCCAATACACTAGCGGGTTCTGCTAAGTGTCTCTTGGTCCCTAGAGACGCCTCAGCCTCTCTCCCATGCAGCCCAGTCCCTCTGCCTCCTGGACTTCAGGTCTTGAACCTGAACTTGGCAGCTGCCTAGCTGTCCACCTTGTTGAAGCTAAAGCTGCCCTTCAAGCGGCCCCCCAAGGCTCTTGAAATAAGATGGAGGTGTTGGTCACCCTCCAAGCTGCCCTGAAACTGGCTGTCCAATTTGCTGTCTTGGTAAGGCCCCGTGTCTTTGCCCAATTCCTCATTTCCCAGTTTCTTTGCCCGAGGCTCCTTATTCCAGACAACTCCTGGGGTGCCCTGCTGCCTGCCTGCAGTCGTCACCTGGCTCTGGAGGGGCTGCCTCAGGCTCCAAGCCCTGCCCCTCAGCTACACCAGACTCCTTTACTACTTCTCAAGAAGCCCCGACCTCATTCTTTTTTTTTGTCTGGGTTGCCCTTCCCTCCCCATCCCCCAACACCTGCTAGGCCCGTTCCTCTCTTAGCCATATCTTTACTGACAAACAGAACAAAACCAATGTGTACCCTTGCTGACACCCCACCCAAAGACGCCCTATCCCCCTTACCTGGCTTTATTTTTCTCCATCAATGAGTCACCAAATAACACCTGAGATAACCTGAGATACATACTAGTTGTTTGTCTCCCCCTGGGAACAAAGCTCCGGGACAGTGCCCTTTGTTCTCTGCTCTGCACCAGCTCCTTGACAGAGCATTTGTTGAATGAATGGAGGAAGCCATTCTTTCCTCCCCTCAACCCCTGAGGTTCTATGGAGGTTCTAGGCCACCACCATCTATGTCTGTTCCTGGGCCACCAAAGTGGAGCAACTGTTCAGTTTATACATTAAGATTTTGACTTCACTTTGGAGTTCAGTTCCTCCTACCTAACCTGGCGAACAAGAACACACAGTACATGTTTCTAAGCTGAGCTCAATGTCCCATTCTCACCGACCGCTCTATGTGTGTGTGTGTGTGTGTGTGTGTGTACACGCATGTGCATCTTTCCTCCACCCTCTTGCTGACTCCAGCAAGCTGAGGATGAGAAGCAGCTCCTTCTCCATTAACAGCCCTGCTGACCACAGGTCTTAATATTAGCCACCTTCAGAACCCTGTCCAGCTCACTGGACATTATTTAAAATAATAAAACTGGGAAGTCTTTGTAGATCTTTCCTAAAGTCTAGCTCCCATCCTCTCACCCAGTGGCCTGTATGGAGCACCCAGGGAGCTGCCCCAGCACACCCAGGACACTCAGGTTTCTGTTTTGAACCCACTGGGACTGCTCTAGTGGGACAGGGAGGTTGGTCGGTGGATTGGGAGCAGTGAATCAGGAATGTGCTGCTGACAAGGCCCTGCGGTTTGAGGGCACCACAGTAACAGGCTCTGGGCATGTGTCCCCCGTCACTGCTCTCCAAAGAGAATGGTTTATTTTTATGTTTTCATGGCTGGCAGCAATGTGGCACCTGCGCTAACCTCATTAGTCAATTCCAAGAGCTCCTGGGAGAAGGAGAAGCATGCCAGGGTAGCAGGGTTTTTGTCTCCAGTTGTTGGATGCTGGGGGATTGGCAAGCGAGGCCAAGAGGCAAGAGAGGCACAGGGTGAGCAGGGACTCCTCCAAAGCCATTCTGAAATTCAAGAAAAGGGCAAATGTCTTTGGTCTTCTGATTATCTTAAGGTCATAACTAACATTAGCTTCCAAGAATCTCCTGAAGAATGACTACTTCTGTCATGGGAAGCCAGGGAGATGGCCTTAGATCATCAGTGGTACCATGTGCTGAGCATCTCTGTGTGCCAGGCACTGTACCAAGCCTTTTAAATGCATCCTCTGTGCCAGCTGCTTGGGCAGGGGCAATATTGTCAGCAATTCTATAAAGACGTATTTTTTAAAAATTCACAATTGAAAAATGGGGGGAATTGAGTCTCTGACTTTCCCAAGTTCATATTGCTTTTTTTCTTTTTTTAACTTTTTTTAGTTGTGGATGAACACACAGTATCTTTATTTATTCTTACATGGTGCTGAGAATAGAACCCAGTGCCTCACGCATGCGAGGCAAGCACTTTACCCCTGAGCTACAGCCCCAGCCCCTCATATTGCTTTTAAATAGCACCACCATGCCCCTTGCTGATCCCATCCTTGATCTCTCTGGATGTCACCAAATTTCCTTTTTCCTCAAAATGATAATCTATAGAGGTTTGAATTCCAGCTTATTTGGAGGGAAATGAACTCAGTGGGTGCATCTCTAGGTCTTGTCCCCATTTGGTAAATTGAAATTGACCATTGAATCCCAAATCCTTGCCTGGTAGATTCCACAACACAGAGTCTATCCCCTTCCCCTGTCACATCCCAACACACACACACATGGTGAGCTGTTTCTCTCCCTAACAGGAAGGCCCCACAGCTGCCAGGGCCCTCCACCCTGCTCCTTCTAGAAACTTTGGCAGCCACAGCAATCCTCATACCCAGCCTGATTCCCCAGTAGCCAGCCAAGTTCAATCCTTAGGACACTAACAAAGCTTCAAAAGAGTCAAAAGTCAGAAACCCTCTTACTTTATGGTCTAGGGCATTATTTACTGAGAAACACATATGGGAAGGTCTATCCATTAGGGTCTCAGCAGAAAATAATCTTCTCAGAAGGGCTCTACAGAAAAGAATGTAGTAAAGGACAAGTTACAGAGCGGCGGGAGAGCTCAGGGAGGCAGCAAGGAGTACCAAGGCCCCAGGGACCAGCACTAGTGGGGACTTGTTACCACCTAGGGCTCCAGGGACCGGGGAGGAAATGTGTGGCAGGGCCTGATGAAAGCTGGGCCCACAGAGGGGACCACCGGATGGGAGCAGCAGTCCTGAAGGACACAGCCCTTGCCAGAACCAAGGCAGCGGAGCAAGGAGGCAGCAGGGCAGAGATGCCCTCTCAACCTCTGACCTCTTGCCAGGGCCCCATGGACCAAGCCCGAAAGGAAGCCAGCGGCCAAAGGAAGCTGGTAATTCCATTCTTAGCAGTCAGCACCAAGGGGCACAGAGCAAGAGGCAACGAAGGAGGAGCACGGTCTGAAAGGAGAGGTCCAATGGGCAAGGATGAACACTGGGGCACCTTAATCCTGCTGCCGCCCCCTCCCATCCCTGTGGGGCTCCAGGCAGTGGGGAGTGAAGGGCCAAGCCCCTCACAGTGAGGATAGGATGTGTGAAACTCAACTCCTAGTTGAAAGGAGTTTGTTGGCATTCTTTCTGTTCACTCCATGATGAGGAATGAGTTCTGCTTTTCAGATGGAGACACTTGGGCAGTGGGCATGGCTGGTGCCAGGGACACAGAGACACTTTCCTAAGGAAGGACCCAGATTTTGTACTTCAGAGCTTGAGGGTAGGAGACATTCTTGCCTCAACCATTAGGTCTGAACTTTATTGTTCTATTGACGGGGTTGGAGGTCAGAATGGGTTTGGACCTTGGTTTGATGCAGGGGCAAGACTAAGTTCAGCAACGGGTGCGAGGCAGGCCTGAGCTGGGCCCCTCAACTCCGCTGAGCTTTCTGCTGCCGGGGAGTCTGCTATAGTGGACCCCAGTATGCACATAGTTCAAGAGCAAGAGAATTATTTAATTGTCTTTTATTTAATTAAAATGCTGGATTACAGAAGAGTAGATAGGGTGATTCTTTTTGTGGTCTGCTGAGATTCCTTGGAAAGCAAGCTTGGGAGGCCAGGGTCCATGTCAGAACACAACAAGACTGTAGAAAGAGAAGCGCTCGCAAGCTGACGGAGATACAGGGAAGGAAAGAATTTCCAGTTTGGGTCCAAGTCTTTTGCAGCCTTGACCTTTAGCCTAGAAATAGAGAGCCAAGCTGATCTCCAAGACCGCTATAACTCAGGAGAAAGCACAAAGGGGCAGGGAGACAATGTTGGGTTTGTACCTCATAAAACCCCAAGGAATTGGCCACCCTCCACTAGATACCTACAGCAAAACCCCTGGACCCTCCCTGTCCTGTGGCCTTGTCCTTGATTTCTATCATTTTGAAGATGAAGACTCAGCCTCAATCAAGTAGGACCAAGGGTAAAACTTCTCTTTCTCCTTTAATGTAAATGTTTCTACAGTGAAATGCAAAATGATCATTCTTGTGATCTTACTTAATATTTATCTGTTTTTAACTTCAAAAAAATCTGAAAACCAAAACAAAATAACTAACCCTGGTCTGTCTTTACCATGGTGTTCTTAATCTCAGGCCACAGTTGAGGGGTCCTACCTTTCACTGCTCACCACAGACTGTCCTCACACCTCAGTCTTGGTCCCGCTTGGCAACTTCCGCCTACCTGGCGCCTGATCTTAGCCCTCTGTCCACCAGTCATGCACACTGTGGAGTCTGGTTCCCTCTGCTTTCTCCCACCAAAATGAAAGGACCAGGCCAGTGGATCCAGGTGGCATTTTTAGTTCTTCCCTTTACAAAGAACTCGCTGGCAGCCCCTCCCTAGCTGCAGCTGAACTTGGCCTCTCTGCTAACATAGCCATTAATGCAGCTCATGCCAGCTGCCCACACCATCCCAGACCCACGCCTCGGGCCTGTCCTTTGCTGCCTTCACCCCTTTCTTGTTGCACTCAAAGACAAGAGTGTGTTCTTTCTGAGGTTCAAGTTCTTCTGCAGTGTGTTTCTTTCAGGGAGTTGCTTCCCACTTCATGAACATAAAATTTCTTCCTTGTTTTATGTTAAAATTAAACATTTCTAGCCAGGCGTGGTGGCGCACACCTGTAATCCCAGCAGCTCAGGAGGCTGAGACAGGAGAATTTCGAGTTCAAAGCCAACCTCAGCAATTTAGCGAGGCCCTAAGCAACTCAGTGAGACCTTGTCTCTCAAAAAATACAAAATAGGGCTGGGGATGTGGCTGAGAGGTTGAGTGTCCCTGAATTCAATCCCTGGTACCAAAGAAAAAAAAGAATAAATCAAATATTTCTAGGAACCATGTCCCTGTCTTAGCATGATAGTGTGTTATCATTGCATTTTCTGAAATCCATTCTCCAGACTTGCTCAAATATAGGTAGATTGTCCTAAAATCATAAATGATAATTACAGTGCTACCACTTATCCATCATTTGTCATTCATCTGGCACAGTGCTGAGCTCTTTAATTTACAATGTGATTTTGTGATTTGCCTAAGGAGCTGGTCTCCTTGATTATAGAGCCCTCGTTTTGTTGTTGTTGTTTGTTTGTTTGTTTGTTTGAGATAGGGTCTTGCTAAGTTGCTTAGGGCCTCACTAAGTTGCTAAGGCTGGCTTTGAACTTGCATTCCTCCTGCCTCAGCCTCACAGATTGCTAGAATTACAGGCATGTGCTACCGCTCCCAGCCCAGAACCCTCTTTCTTAACTTCTACACTGTAAGGTTCTTCTCTCATTTCAGCTGCCTAGACCCTTCCCCACAGCAACCCCCCCCCCCACCCCAACGCATGTCAGTCCTCCTTGTGAC
>NW_025999900.1:7495540-7504045 GCF_001458135.2 Marmota marmota marmota
CCTTCCCCACAGCAACCCCCCCCCCCACCCAAGCATGTTCAGCCTCTTGAGATCTACTTCCTTAGATGTTTCTTGGTCCACCCCTCATCTCTGGCTTGCAAGGCGTCAGAGCCAGTCACCAGCACAGGATCACATTCTGTCAGCTCTGCCTGAGGACTCCCACCTGTGACAGCCTGGTTTTCACTCACTCAGAGGGTCTCCCACTGTGTTCTCCTTAAGTCTCACTTGGATATAGGAACCTTGGATATAGGATCTGAAATGTTTTCACTCACAACACTTCTGACACCTAATGTGTGGGCTTCACCCTCACGCCAATCAATTCTCTAACTCTCTAGACACAACTGGATATCTTACAATTCAATGTTGACACTAACTGCCCAGGGTTAGCAGCAGATTTTACAGCTTTAAGGGCTCAGTCTCATAGTTTGCCTCACTTCAGATGTCAGTCCCAAGTCCCAAGTTGCCACCAACTATAAATTGGGGGATTTCTACAATCTCCCCACCCCTCAGGTTTGGAAATTCACCAGGTTGTATCACAGAACTCAGGAAAACACTTTACTTACTATTTCTGGTTTATCATAAAGTATCAAGGGAGAGATGCTTAGGAGGTATGGGGAAAGGGACCCAGAGCTGCCACACATTCTCTAGGCATACCAGCCCCCTGGCACCTTCATGCAGTCACTAACTCCGAAGCTCACCAACTCTATCATTTATAGGCTGTTATGGAGACCTCATGGCACAAGCATGGCGCTGTTGGTGAGTAACTCAATGTTTGACCCCCTCCTCCCACTGGAGGTCAGAGAGTGGGCCTACAGTTCTAACCTTCTTATCCTGCCTTGGTCCTTAAGGCCACAAACTCACATCCTGAAGCTCCATGGGAAACCTCAGCCACCAGTTATCTCATTAACATACAAAAGCTGCTCTTATCTCTCCAGAAATTCCAAGGGTTTTAGGACAAAGACCAAATATATATCTATTATTATATCACATAAGAACACCAGGATCTGGGGCTGGGGTTGTGCTTGCCTAGGGTGTGCGAGGCCCTGGGTTCGATCCTCAGAACCACATAAAAAAAATTTAAAAATAAAGGTATTGACAACTACAACTAAAAATATAAATATTAAAAACAAAACAAAACAAAACAAAACAAAAAACAGTTTCTGCCCATCTCCCTGACCACCACCCCCAGGGAGATGGAACAGGTGTGTAGTCTATCTCAGAGCCCGTTCTTGATTTAGAAAGTCTGCGCCCAAAAAAAGCCAACTTCAGCTGGGGGGTGACCTGATTCTGAGCATAGCTGCTCCATATTGTCGGCAAATGACAGAGAAGGAACTCTGGACTCCAAGATCAGACCTCTTCTTTGTCTTCATTCGCTCCCAGCAGTCATGTAACTTTATGTGATATCCAGCCATGGGATCCCAAATTGGATCTCTGCTAAATTCTATAATTTTATAGCTAACTGCCTATGTAAAATCTTCACTGGAATAACTATGGGCCAGATCCAAATCAAATTCCTGATTCTATTGTTCCCCCAACCTACTCATCCCTCAGTCTCCCTGTGTCAACTCCATCCTTTCGTTTTGTTCAGGCCGAAAGTCAGGGAGTCAGTCTTCTTTCCTCTAGGAATTTTGCATTTTACAACCAAGCTGTCAGCAAATCTTATTGGCAATTCCTTCCTATCACTACCTCTGTGGTCAAAGCTATCACCATCTTTTGCCTAGATCATTGCAAGAGCCGCAACCATTTTTCAGGTGCTCAGTGAGTACTCTTTAAATGAATGAATGAAATCTGGAGTGTCCTCAAGGGTTGGTTGGAATCAGAGGGAATGTTGGGTACACCTACTGTTTTGTAGGACCTCTCGCTGGCCCAGAGCTTGGGTCATTTCCGGCAAATCTGGGAAAACACACTGGTCTTCCCAGTTCTGTGGCGTGGTTTGTAACAGCACATTGTCAAACATGTTGCTACCTATGCAGCAGAACAGCTATTGGAACTTGTTGCTAACGGAAGTGAAAGAAAAAAAAAAAAAACAGAGATGAATTTAGTCTTTTTCCTCCCTGAATAGTGTGACATGGCAGCCTTCATAGAGAGTTCAGACAGACAGCCCACCTCACGCATGATCTGCTAGGCAATCATTAAAAAGAAACCGATAGAACTTCCCATCGGTGGCCAGGACCTGATTGTCTCAGATAAACTCCCTCCTTGAAGGGTACATTGATTCAAAGGGAAAAGGCTTTGATAAGAAACTTTGGAGGAAAACTTTGGAATGAGAAGGAAACAAGATCATGAGGATCAAAATCCAGAAGGGAGTTCAAGGAAGGTGGTCTGGACATAGACAGGTGGCCCAGATCCATGTGCTGGTGACAGGAGACAGGGGAGAGGCATGTTCATTGAGGGGCAGCTAATAGATTTGTCGTTTTATCTAGCTCTTTAGAAATATTGCAGTGTCTGGTGACCTGGATTGCAGGTTTTCCTCTAGCTCACTGGGTAAGCCTGGATGCACTGCTTGGCTGTGTCCGCTCACCCTTACCAGCCAGCCTCCCCTCTGGCTCCTTCCATGGTTCTGTGCAGAGTAGAGAAGTAGACACATAACAGACCCAGAGGTGGCTCTTAGCAATCACTGGTGCTGACTTATGCCCTCCTGACTCTCCTTGTTGGTGAGATCACCACCAATTTCCTGTTAGAACACGGCCTCACCAACCTGGAAAATTCAAGGATCCAAAGACAAGCCATTTCTGAGCCTCCCTGAATCTTGTTTCACATTCCCTGTCTATTTGCTTCCAAATGGCCAAACTTACCTCCAACTGAGTCCACTAGAGTGGGCCGGAGAAAAGACCTCAACTTCTCAGACAGTGAATGGAGGCAGCTCAGAGATGTCTTTCATTCTGGAGCAGAGGACTTAACGGTTCTGCTTGATCAAGGGAGTAGCACTGGCTGGGGGCTTGTCTTAAACCATGTCCTGGGAGCCAGGCCAAGATGTTTGCATTTGAAGGTAGGGTTACTAGATTTCACAAATAAAAACAGAGAACATTTCCAATTTGAGATAAACAATGAATAATGTTTTAGTATAAATATGTTCCAGACGATGTTTGGGATACATCTATAAATACAGAAAAATGATTCCTTGCTTAATCTGAAATCCAAAGGACATTGGGTATTCTGTATTCTATCTGGCAACCCTATTTGCATGGTTCCTAAACATATCAGCACCTCCAAAATCAGCCCACAGAGAGCTGCGCCTGTGGCAAGGGGCACAGCCTACAACTCCAATTCCTGTTTTCCACCACACCCCTTCCTAGGATTCTAGGGGGCCCTGCATGAGAGTGCCCAGGAAAGAAAATGGAAGGGGGAAATGCTCCCAGGGTACCAAGGCCAAGACAGAGATTCAGGATAGCTGGATTCAGGATAGCGTCCAGGCCCAGCCATGGGCACAGGCATCTGTGAAGGGCTAGGTCATAGCCATCTGCCCAGGAGGAGGAGGCATGGGAAAGACAGGGACTAGGAATGAGAGGGATAGGCAGGAGGACAGGGTTTGCAGAGCCAGCCTGGAGCTTGGAAGGGGTCTCTTGAAAGGCACCACCTGGGAGATAATGATTTCCTCCAGAGTGACCACTTGGCCTGCTAGCCCGAGACCTCTGCTTGGTCCACCATCCCTGGACAAAACAGGGAAGGGCTTCCTGCTCCCCTTGTTTTCTCTTCTGATGTATCTCCTCTCCTTCATCAGTCTCCTCAGCATTCTGGAAGGTACTCTGAGAGTAGAAGGCTTGTCAGGAGAGCCGTGCTGCTCGGCCCCACCTCCTTATCTCCTGCTCACTCCCTGACTGGCTTGAAAGTAGTGATTAGCATGCTGCTGGTCTCCCATAGTTCAAGTCCCATTCCTGCCCTTGACTAGCTGTGTGACCTTGAACTACTTAATGCCTCTGCACCTCAATTTCCTCATCTGCACATGGGGACTTGTCAGGATTAAGTGAGGAAATAGATGGTAAGTGAGTAGAACAGAGCCAGTGCGAGCAGATACTGTCACGTATGTGGCTTTTTTCTGCCTCTGTTGCTCCTTGGAACTGTTCCTCAGTTCCCTCTCTGAACTTGTTCTGACCTCTAGACCTTCCTGACCCCTTGCCATCCCCTGCACACATGCCATTCTCATGCCCCCACTGCCTCCTCTGCGGCATCGAGGACACTGCTCATGTTCATTCCTTCTCACTTTTTGACATTCCCGTTTCCTCTCCACAGTGGTTTTCTCTCCGTCGGCCCCATCTAGCCAGGCCCTTTCCCCAAGGTCTTCCCGTGGTTCAGTTCTCATCTCTCTGGAATCCTTTTCCCTTTGGAGATCTCAAGTAACGGACAGAAGGACCAAGCGAGCCCAGCTTTTACGTGCAGACCATTTCCACAAGAGACAGAGCCACTGTGTTCTGTGGTCATCTCGGGCAAAGGGCAGCTGGGATTCAGAAGGGCAAGGAAGCTTCTGCTTTTCACTTTCTACCCTTTTGGATGACTTAATATTTTTTTTTCCATGAGCATTAATTAATTACATTTATGACAGTAATTACAATAATAATGCTAATTGTTTTAAGGACAGGGATGGAATATTTCTGGCTGGGATCTGGGGCCTTCCTTAATGAGTAGCCTGCCTCTGAGATAGGAGGGGAGAGGAGTGTTACCTACAATCTGAGCAAAGGCAGAGAAGGGGAGGGGGAGGCCCTGACGTGAACGGGAGGCTTTTCTGCCTGTAAAAATGGTTCAGGTCTGGGTGGAGCAGAGAATGCGGTGGGGAACAGGAATTTTGGCAGGCCACAGGGATCTTCCAGGGCCCCTCAAAATCACTCAGTGACCCACTTTGACTTTCCATAAGGCGGAGCCCACAGAGGATTCCAAATTTCATGAAGTGATTGAGACCAAAGGGACACACTTGAGAGGGTGTCATGCTCTCTCCTGGGATTGGATGGGAGGAAGGAAATTATTATTTATTTATTTTTTAAATCAGGGATTGAGCACAGAGATGCTTAACCACTGAGCCACATCCCTATCCCTTTTTTATTTTTATTTTGATATAGGGCCTCGTTAAGTTGCTAAGCCTGGCCTCAAACTTCTTGAGATCCTCCTATCTCATCCTCCTGAGTCGTTGGGATTATAGGCATGTGCCCAGCATAAGGAGGTGAATTTGAGGCACAGACAGGCCCCGTGGCTCACCAAGACCTGGGTCCACTGGGTTTGCCCATCAGGCTTGTGCATGGCACCTGCAGGCCTGCCAGGAAAGGCAAAGCTCTTCTGAGACAAGATGACCCTTGATATTGAAGTCAGTGGGAGGGTTGAAGACGGGTTAGGAAACAGACTCACCATTTAATACGTGGGAGTCCAAGAAGAGTCCAGTGGAGTCTGGCTTCCATATGTCCAAATATTTGGAAGTTGTAAATCAAACTAACAAACTATTAAATTTAATATGTTCTCTCCTCCTACCTTGACAAACACACCTTCATGATATTCTGAGGGCCAAGTTTGAATTTAGAATTTGAATGAGCCAGAGTTCCACACTGGAATGTCATGGCTTAAGGGAGCCCATCCTGGTCTGGCTTCAGACCCTGACTCCATCCAGCATTAGGAAGGGTCTGAGCACATGTCTGGACACTCAGCCCGCAGTTCCAAATTCCACCCCTGCAAGCCAGCCCTTGTCACCCACTGAGGCCTGTACACATACCAGTGTCACTGTTCACCCTCATTGGCAGAACAGATGCAGGTTTTGTGGCCCAAGTGGCCTTAGGATTGGGTTCATGGAATTGTCCAGGGAATTCAGTATCCAAGTTCCTGAAGAAAGTTCCAACAGGGACAATAACGGGTTCTTGGCAGACATGTTCTTCTAAACCATGGAGACTTTGCTGTGGCCAGGCTGGGGCTGGAGAAAAGGTAGAATAGGTCCCTAACTCATGGCCACTCTTGTTACCAGACCAGGGCCATGGTCAATGTGAGTGAGGTCAGCCAATGAGAGGTTGGAGGAGGAGCTTCAGCATTTCCTAGAAGGGTCCTCATGATACCCAGTGCTTCCCACTGCCAGGGTTGGGTGTCTGCCCACCACCTTGTGTCTCTGGGTCACACAGGTGTCACTGTCTCACGCCCCTGACACAGTGGAGAGCTTGTTTGCCTCCTTTCACACTCCCTGACTCTAATCCCCATCAGCTTGTGCCACTTGGCTGGTCTCCTTGGCAGAAAGGTGACAAAAGGACACGTCTCTGGAGGATCAGATCCTTCAACCACAGGAACCCGAAGCCTCCTTGGGGCCACGTGATCAATGGCTGAGTGTCCTGCCCTCCAGTTACTGGCCTGGTTTCCTTTCACCTCTTCTGGCTGGGGTGTTGGTGGGAGTCACTTAGAGCAAACTCATCCATCTTACAAGAAGGAGCCATCTTAAAGTACCATCTTAAAGCTGTGTCTCAAAGCACTGCTGCTTGACGAAAGCCTCTCCTCTCCTACACTTCTGCTCCTGCCGCAAGGCCCTGACTGGCCTTCTCCCTGAGCCTTCCCTTTCCAGGGTTCCCAGCATGACTCCTGACTCCAGCCAGCTCACCTCCCCACTGGGCTCCTCCCCTTCTCCCAACACCTGCTCAGCTGCCCCTACTCAGCTGTTCGCTTTACTTCTGTCCAAATGCCTTTCATCCTTCTAGGTACACTGGAAGCCTCCCTTCCGTGAAGGTCCCTAGCACTTCCATGAACCTGTCTCTTGCTTTGTCACCCATCTTGTTTGCCCTTGCACCCCACATTTGGCCCACAGATGATCTCATACCATATGGCATTTTTATTCCTTCCTTGTTACATAAAAATCTTAGAAGTAATCTTAAAAGACCACCTTGTCTAACCCTCATTCTCTGAAGATGAGGAAACTGAGATAAAGGAAGATTTCGTAACCTGCCCAGGTTGAACCTGCTGGTCTTGGCCAAAATGGGCACCACACTCAAATTACACGCAGCGTCTCGACCCCGTCCAGGACTTACCCACAACCCTCTGCTGCTTCCCTTCATAGAGTCTGCGTCACCCATGTGAGGGGGTGGCAGGACCAGCAACCACGTGACCTACTCATCGACTGGGCAAATGGCACCTTCCCATTTACTGGCAAGACAAAGCCTCCAGCTGCAACCCACCTCTGTGTGCCCTGTTTTTCAAGTTCTTTGCATTTTAATGACCATGGGGGGCAGGGGGAAGAATTGACACAGGTCACTCAGAATTTCTCATACCATCTTTGATTCCCTGCTGTCTCCACGTGGGGAATTTCAGGAAGTCCCTTTTCTTCAGAGGAAATGAGCCCAATTCCTGCTTGCCATGGCGGGGAAATTGGCTCCATTTGTTGCCAATATCCACCATCCCTCAAATTTCATTTTGGAAGCAAGAGCTTCTTAGCTGTGGTCTCCCCTCAGAGACTGCTCAGAAGCCCCGGGAGGGAAGCTGGTGTGGGACAGCAGGAAGGGGGCTAAACAAGCAACCAAGGCATAATCCAAGGCAGAGTCTGAGTTAGAACCCAGCTTTAACAGGGAGTGGAATGAAGTAAAAGACAAACCAGGAGGCAAAGAGCAGGGAGCAGCCAGAGACAGGATGGCCTCTCCAAAGTAAGGCCCCTAGCTCTAGCCAACTCCCTGGTTCAAAGTCAGCCAGGATCGGGCAGAGCCAACATCTTCCCCTCCCTCTCTCCCTGGTTGTCCTGCTCACGGCAAAGGAAGAAAAACAGAATAATGAGCCACGTTGAAGAGTGTCACCCGAGCAGCTCCGGAAAGACTTGGGCAGACGCCTGGCCGGGTGGCTGACTTTCTCTGTTTCTGGTAGAGATTTTATAAATATTTGGGGAGTTTGATCTGAGGCTGTTGGTGGGGAAGCGAGGAGAGCGTCGAGGGGGGAGATAACTCAGCCCACGGGGGTTCTTGGCTCTCCGAGGCCTGCTTTTCATTAGTATTGCCAAGGCAACAACTCATCTGCTGCAGATCTCATCACAGCCTGCAAAGCATCCACAGCACCGTCACAGTGAATCTGCTTTCCGCTTCATAGTGAATCTGCTGCCATCAGTCTTGCTCGGAGCCCCCTCCCCTCAGCCCCTGGGGACCTCCTTGCCTGTGCAAGAGAAGATAATTAAAGGAAGGGGGGGGGGAACTGCATGACAACTTGAGGCTGGCGTGGAGAGGCAGAGCAGCAATGGTCCTGTTGCAAGGGCTGTGATTTGCCTGGAGGACTGTTCAAAGCTGGGGAGTCAGAAGCATTTAGCACCCAGATAGACCTGGAGCAACACTGAGGCTCCTGTGTGCGCCCACTCAGCCCTGACTCCTGGCTCCCCACCACCTCCCGACCTTTCCCCTCCACACACACCTTTATTTTTGACCAAGGCAAACATTTGCAGAATTCCCAAGGAACGGCCTCCCCGGTCATTGTGTTGATCAGTTCCAGATGCCCATGGAAACCCAGCCCATGCATGGCTCTGGTCTGAACCAAGGTGTCCAGTGGCTTCTAAAAGGGTGCAGCTGGGGAGGTGGGGGC
>NW_025999900.1:7504423-7505429 GCF_001458135.2 Marmota marmota marmota
CGGCACGGCACGTATGCTGTCCCAGGGGCCCTGCGCGGCAGAGGATGGGGTAGTCCTGATCCAGCGCAGACTCCCTCTTCCTGGGTTTGTTAGAAGCCTGACCAGGCCCAGAGTCTTATGACTTCAACAGATGTTTCTGCTTAAGGAGCCCTGGCATCTTTACGGCCTGTTTTTTCCATTCTTGCTTCTCTTCCTCTGTCTCAGCTGCCCTGAACGCAACTTGGACTTCATTTTCTTTCTAATGGTTACAGGGATAGAAAGGACTTTTTTTTCCCCCCAATTTTTTTCTTTTTTCTTATTTCTTTGAGTCACAAACACACGCTTACACGGGTGTGTGCACACATACACAAACTGCACATGCACTCAGATCTGTTCTCACGGTGTGTATCCTTAATAAGGCACTGACATTTACTGTCCTGCAAACTTAACCCCGTTTCAAAGCCTCCCTCTGTGCCTACACCCATACCTCACATTCTTCCCCGCCTAGCCCCAAAAGGGTCATCTGGGGCAGCGGATCAAGGTGTCCACCCAAAGGCTGATTCTGAAAGCTAGTGCTGCCCCACCTCCAGCCTGTCCTTCCAGCAAAACCTGAAGAGCGTCGCTGTCAGATGCTATGTGTCCAGGGAGGTTTCAACCAAGAGAGAGTGAAAGCTGAGACTGTGTCCCCTCAAACTCTGCCGGGCCAGCCTGCCTACCTGGGCGCAGATGGGGTTATGTTGACAGTTGTTAAAAAATGGAACCAGTTTTCCGTGGGCAGGTCCCAGGCTTGGAACCAGTCAGGCCACTCCTCAGATCACACCTGTAATTCCCCCCAGCTTCTCACATGACAGGTGTTCCCAGGCACCTCCCCTGCAGGCTTTGGGGTGGCCTGTCCCACGACCTTGGGTCTTCAGCTTATGGCCTGCGAATGCCTGGGGCTTAGGCCTCTTTATTGCCTCCCAAGACTGAGCTGGTAGACCTGAATTTTGCCTCTGGGCTCCCACGGGGGGGGGGGGGGGGGGGAAAA